>NW_022589710.1:59615643-60142311 GCF_004348235.1 Phoca vitulina | reverse complement strand
TTTCTCTGACTTATTTTGTTTAGAGGCAAGTTTCTATGCCTTCCCGTTTGCAAGCTTTGCTTTCAATCATTGCAATTTGTGAAAATGTCTTAAAAGCTGAAGTTCACTTTAGTGTACCATTCATTGAGTATTTTGATTAATATTTCCAACTGATTTTTGGCAAAAATATAGAGGAAAAAGGGAAAACAAAATGAAACAAAACGTGGTACCATTGGAAGACTCCAGCTGATGTACAAAATAGTCCTGCAAAAGCTCAAGCTTTTTCATGTCTGATGAATGACACAGCAAAGAAAGCATGGGTTACTATGCCAAAGTATTTTTTAAATACATCAGCTTTATCACGGTTACTCTGAGTTTGCAGGCAAATATTTGTAATTTTTAACCACCGCAGCTCCTCACAGCTGGTCGGAATGAATTAAAAAGTACATGTGCATCACAATCAACTCCAAGGTCACTGCTATTTGAAAGTTTAGTAAAAACATCATTTTGATCATAAAGCTGTGTTTCACCAAAACGTTTATTTCTGAGACCACAAAGACAATTTTAATCTTCAGTGCCAGATATTTTAATTAAATTTACAGTAGTGTTTACACTAATTTTGGATGTTTTACCTTTGGCAGGATGCTATGAATTGGTTGAAAAAAATCAAATCTCTGTCAGAGCCACTTAAAACTTCAGATGACACTGATACCAAATTGGCATCATTTAACTGTTTGCAAAGTCGTGCTTCTGCCAACAGAGGCCACACATTAACAGTTACCGCTTCTTACTTAGAATCAAAAATGAACAAAATTAATTTTTTATTGTGGTAAAATACACATAACATAAAAATGACAATTTTGACCCTTTGTAAGGGTCTAGCTCAGTGGCATTAAGAAAATTCGCATTGTTGTGCAACTCTCCAGAACTTTTTCATCATCTCACACTAATTCTCATCTCTCTCTCCCTCCGGCTTCTGGTAACCACCACTCCACTTTCTTTCTCTATGAACATAACTATTCCAGACACTGCATGTAAATACAATCATGCAATATTGTCCGTGTCTGGCTAATTTCACTCAGCATGATGCCCACAAGATTCATCCACATGTAGCATTGTATTTCGGGTATTGCGAATAACACTGCCATGAACATGGACATCCAAATATCTGTTCAAGTCCCTGATGTCAGTTCTTTGGGGTTGATCCCCAGAAGTGGAATTGCTGGATCCTATGGCAATTCTATGTTTGACTTTTTTGAGGAATTGCCGTACCATTTTCCAAAGGGGCTGTATGATTTTATATGCCCATCAACGATGCACAAGGGCTCCAATTTCTCTACAGCCTTGCCAACACTTGTTATTTTCTGGGTGTTTTGTTGTTGTTGTTGTTGTTGTTGTTTACAACGTGGGGCTTGAACTCACGACCCTGAGATTAAGACCTGAGCTGAAACCAAGAGTCAGACACTTAACCGACTGAGCCACCCAGGCGCCCCTATTTTCTGGTTTTTGATAATAGCCATCCTAATGGGTATGAAGCAGTATCTCACTGTGGTTTTGATTTGCATTTCTCTAATGATCAGTGACATTAAGCATCTTTTACATGTACCTTTTGGCCATGTGTATATCTTTTTTGCCCCCAAAATGAGCAAGATTAATTTTAAAAGACAATCATTTGATATGAATGGACAGTCGTGGAGTGGTGTGTAAATGTAATTTTTTGTAGCTGCATATGGTAAGTCATCCTCCTTGGGCATCATCTCCTAAAAAGAATCACTACCTTTTGCAGTGGACGTTGATGCTTCTTCCACAGATTTGTGCCTTCTGATTTTCACATTTGACTGTTCCTCAAAAACTGGAATAGTCTAGCCCAAGGAGGATGACTTGTTGTTTCCCGCCCCCATAGTGTCTGGGAAACAACATTTTGTGCTAGGTGTATGTTCATCACCAACTTTCTTGAGAAACAGGAATGTGGTGCTTCCATTTTCATTAATGTCCATGTCATTAATGACAGGGCATAAATTTCATTAATGTCCATGTCCATTAAAGATGCATGCAAATTTTTGAGCTCATGATGGCTAGACGGGGGCATATTGAAAAAACATAAAAACATTACCAAACAATACAGTGAATAAATAGAGTTACACCATAGAAGGGACAACCACTGGAGCAAAAGACTCTGACTTCTCTCTATAGGCTCCAGGGTAGGGCTGCTCAGCTTTACTTCCCACACATATTTTCCGACACCTGATCTCCACCGACTGCACGTGATCCGCGATCTCCCGTATGTCCCGCTGACACCATCAACTGGCAGCCTGCTGGCTGTGAGCCTTTGGCAGGATGCACAGGCTCTCGCTACAGACCATGGGCACAACTGGCTGGCAGATCAACAGCATCAAATCCTTTCTCCTACCACCAGACAAGCCTGGCAGCAGCTCGCTTTCCCTAGTCACTCATGGGGGAGCTCACTGTATTTCTTCGCCTGAGCACCGCACACTGTCCTTGAAAGAAAGGTGTTGGTTAAGTGGTGCACCATGAAAAGAGAGACGCCGCTAGGGAACCTCTGGGTCGAACCACCTATGTCGCCCACTACCCGATGAGACCGAGGTGGAAGCTAGAAGTGCCACGCGGAAATCTACCAGACCCATGCAGTTCCATGAATGGAACTATTAATATGATATACTTTGTTTAAAAATGCTCCACCAAGGCAGCTCTCTTGTCTTAAAGATTTCCCAGGCAGGAATAAAATGCCAGTTCACCGTGCTCCCCAACCCCTTGACAACAACAAAAAGTGACAGGGAATTCATTATTTTGAGATACAGTGCGCCTCCCTGTTGGGAGATAGGAAGCCAGTCAAGGTTCTACTAAGAGGGCAAGCCGTGGAGTTAGACTCCCTGGGTGCACAGCCCCGCCCTCCTCCTTAGCAGCTGTGTGACCCTGGATAAGTCACTTAACTGCTCTGGTTCCTCACCTGTGAAATGATGCTAGGAGTACTTGCCTTATAGTATATAGGATTGGCAAAAGTGTGTCCCAAACGTCACCAGACATCCTGAATTTTTAACTACTTAATCTGGCAACTCCGTTGGGGTTACGGTTAGCAAAGTGCCTGGCACATGGTGGGTCATATAGAGTTAACTTTGTTGCTGGTGCTGCTGGGGCTTTGGCTCTGAGGAACAGAAACCTTACTGCGTACGGAAAGGGGACTGTGGTGTGTGGGACAGAGCTGTTCCTTCTGCTTCACAGGTGGCTTGTGACTCCTAGCCCCTGAGTCTCTCAGAGGCCACATGGACCCTCACCATCAGCCTCTCTCAGACCATCTTTCTGTTGGCTTGGCTTCATGCTGCTGACGGACCCGACACGGCCTCCAGCCTCCTAGTAGATCCAATTCTGTCTTCATTCAGGTGGTTCCAGGAGGAGACCCTGACAAAAGGATTCTGGGAAAGTAGTTTATTTGGGAGGTATCTCGCAAACATGGGGCAGCTGGGGGTGGTGGGGAGGAACTGAGACAGAGAAGAAAGAAGTCAAGAAAGAAAGAAGTCACTATCGAGCAAGTTACCACCCCAGGCAACTGAACCTCAATCTTTCCGGGAAAACCTGGAAAACAGAGTTATCCTAACTGAGGGGTGGGAAGGCTGAGCGTTTATCCACTGGGTCTGTTCATCATGTCGAGGGCTGCTTCTGGGGACATTTACTCTCTGGCATTTCTGGCTTACCTTGTGCATGGGCTAAGCATGCTCCGCCTGACAGACTAAAGTTCTCAGGTGCAGAGCACAGGTGCGCCCAAGAGACCACCTTGGGCTTGTAGAGACAAAGGTGGAGGGGACATGCAAGGGCACCGATGCATCTCCTGCAAGCACCCACCCCAGTGGAGGAATCTAGATCTCTTAGTTCAGATTCTCAAGGGAGAGCACCTGATTGGTCGCTGGTTGGTGTGGGTCAGGTGGTGACGGGCATCCGGGCATCCAGCGCCAGATGTTCAGAGCCTGGGAAAGCATCATGACCCGTTCCTTCAGCAGAGGCATGGGCTGGATAGTCATCACAGAAATTGGCCAAAGGGGGGAAAGCACTCCATACACAACCATCTCATCCTGATAATCATGTTTGTGCTTACAGATGAAGGGAGAACCTGTCTTGTGAACCTGCCCCCTCTGGGTCAGGAGCCTCCCAGGCCAGGCCTAATCAGTCTATGAGGCTCCTTCCCCATGTCAGTGTTGCACTCACCAGCTTCATGTCTTCTCCTTTCTAGGCTGAATCCACATCCTCAGTTTCTTCAGCTCTTCTTGGTAGCGTGCTTGTATTTTCATCTGGTCAGAAGAACCACCAGTCCAAGCAAGCAGATGTGAGTGAGGAATGCAGAGGCAGGAAGTTCGACTCCCTCGTGTTCTGACTTGAGCCGTGAGGACGCAGGATGGCTGGCAAGGCCAGCTGGAAGGCAACCGAGGGGCAGAAGGCCTGCCTTGGTCTGAACTGTCTGGTTCCAAACGTCTCAGAAGCCAGATGGTGCCGCGCTCCGCTGTCTCCAGGAAGAGCTGCTGGGCAGAGAGGTGAGGGACCTGCTCTCGGCCACCCATGCCAAGCCAGCTGTCCAGGAAACTGAAGTAAACCATCCTCCTGGCAGCTGGGGGGCGTGCTGCTGCCAACGGGAACCCAGGAGGACAAAGGAACTGGCTTTGCAAAGGGAACATCTTCGTGAGATGGGCCCCTAACTAGGCCATGTCTCTCAACAGGGACCTCTTCATCAGAGGGAGAAAGTTATCATCAGGGGCACGAACTGGTATCGGACAAATAACAAAATGGAAAAAAACAAATAGGAACCAGACCAAAAGGAACACAAACACCCACCTTGGCTAATAACTCTCTCTGTCTTGAGTTCTCTCTCTGGGCTCAGTAGGTCCAATTCACCCTGGAGCTTCTTAGGATTGAGTCCAGCCAATGACTCAATGCGGCTCAGAGGCTTTCTTCACTCCTTAGTGGCTTCTGTCACTGTCAGAGCTGGCTGTACCTTTAGTTAAGGTCACCAGCTCTGTTCGTTTCCTGGGACGGCTGTAACAACTGACCAAAAACCGAGTGGCCTGACGCGACAGGAATTTATTCCCTCACATTCTGGAGGCCAGAAGTCTGAAATCAAGATGTCAGCAGGGTCGCACTCCCTCCAACAGCCCTAAAGAAGCCCGGTTCCCCGTTCTTCCAGCTTCAGCTGGCTGTCGACGTTCCCTGCCTCGCTGGCACATGGTTGCGTCCCTCCAATCTCTGCCTCTGTTTTCACGCGGTCTTCTCTTCTGTGTGTCTCTGTCTCCTCTCCTGTCTCATGAGGACACTTGCCATCAGATTTAGAGGTCACCCTGTTAGTCCAGGGCGATGGCATCTCGGGGCCCTTAACTACATCTACAAAGACCTTTTTCCCAAGTGAGGTCACATGCACAGGCTTCTCCCGGGATTTATAGAGAGACATCATTGTTTTGGAGGCCACCATTCCACCCACGACACCAACTAATTTAAAAGTCCTGGAAATTTTGTTTGCAAAGTACTTTTTTTTGTTGTTTTTATGGTGGGGAAAGGGCAGAGGGAGAGAGAAAATCTTAAGCAGACTCCATGCCCAGCACAGAGCCCGACACGGGGCTCGATCTCCCAACACTGAGATCATGACCTGAGCCGAAATCAAGAGCTGGACGCTTCACGGACTGTGCTGCCCAGGTGCCCCGGCGAGGTACTTACTGAGTGCCCACTGTCTGTGGGCTCGTGGGGGCTGGGCCTGCTCTGCAACAGCCCCCCTCCTGAGGCCTGGTGGCGGTTCAGGGGAGTACTCCACCTTCAACTCAGCCAGCGCCTGGCCAGACAGCAATAGGCAGTGATCGTGCCCAGCGAGCCGGGGAGGGCCAGGCTCCCCAGGGAAAGAAGCCCCATCAGGAAGCCAGCGCAGTGCGGACCCTAAACGCCTACTCAGGAACCTGAACTGGAAGGGTGAGGGCATGCGTTTGCTGGGGCTGCTGTAACAGCCATACATGGATGACTTGAAACAACTTGAACTGTCTTCTCTCACAGTTCTGGGGAGCTAGAATCGGGAATCAGGGGGTCTGGAGGCCATGTTGCCTCTGAGGCTCTGGGTAGAATCCTTCCCGCTCCCTCCCAGCTTCTGGCGGCGGCCGTGGCCTTGTGGCGTTCCGTGGCTCACAGCTGTGTCCTTCCAGTCTCTGCCTCTGTCGTCACGTGGCCCTCTCCCTGTGTGCCTGTCTTCACAGCTCCTCTTTACGTCTTCAAGGACACCAGTCATCCTGGATGAAGGGCCCACCCTGCCCCTCTCATCAACTTACATCTGCAGTGACCCTATTTCCAAATAAGGTCATGTGATGAGGTACTAGACGTTAGGACTGGGACGTATATCTGGAGGGGGACACAGACCAGCCCACTAGGCAGAAGTCAAGGCAGGCTGGCACCTGGGGCTTGACGGCGTCCGGGAAGCATGGCTCAGGACCACAGGCGTGCTGTCTGGGGCAGTCCTACGCAGCCCAGGCCGTCCCCGCCAGACTCGGGGTGGAATCTTTGAGGGAACCACTGACCTGGAACCTTCTCTCAGGGCAAGGAGGATGAAGGCAGCACCAGCAGATCCTGGCTGCCCCGGCCTGAAGGTGCTGGGTGCTCTGTACCCTCCCCGGCGGCCTGGCCTGTTTCCCTCAGAATATACAGACCATTGTTACCGAGTTCCAGAACATTCCTCTCCACTCACTCTTGGGGCTCCAGCTCTTCCTTCAGCTCGCAGTCTCTACCGTGGACATGGAGCTTCGCACCTGCTGTTTCTTTACAACACCTGCCCGCTGGTTCCTCATGGAAGTCGGAGCCCGTCACTCCTCTGCCCGTGGCCACAGTGGCCCCTGCCTCGTCCCTCATGCCCCTCAGGTCTTCGCTCAGCAGGGACGTGCTGAGGGAGCCGGGTCCTGGCCCTTCCTGCTACAATTTCTGCACCTCCCACAGTGTCCGATCGCCTTGATTGTCCGTGGGTGTCTCCCCGGGGCCCAGCACCGCTCCTGGCCAGGCCGAGGCGGGGTGCGTTCGCTCCTCAGATGCTTACCACGGGCGTGCGGTGTGGCGGGCTCTGGCCAGGCATCAAGCACACAGTCGTCATCCCTCGTTGCTGGCCTGGCTTGTCTCCCCTTACCTGCCTCGGGCTCACTGCTGCCCACACCCTCGGGCCTGCATTCACCCTGCGTTGCCGTCGCGGAGTGCCCGGCTTCCAGAAGCCCCCAGCAGGAGCTCTGCCTGCCCTCCGCTGCTTCCCGGGGCTGGACCGACAGAGAGGACGAGCGAACCCCTTCCGTGCGGCACGATCACAGGCGAGCCTCTCCTGACTGCTTCCCACTGCTGTTTGAGGCTGAGCTGTTGGAAGCCAGAGTTTCTGGGTTGGCTCATTTTTAAACAATGATACGGTTTACACATTCAGCACTTCTGCACAGAGCCCTTGGCAACCACTCGGGCTGGCTTCCTTCCAGCTCTCTGATAAAGCGGCTTCTGAGTCAACCTCTTTCAGTTCGGTACGAGCTTAGCAGAATCTCACCTTCAAAACTCGCTTCATCAGAATGTGACAAGACCGTGTCTGCGGAGGTGGGAGGGAGTTTCTCGGCATTATCTCTCGGGCATAGTGTTTATGGAGTTGACCAGAGATTCTCTTGCAACTTTTTCTCAGCGTTCTGGGAATATAGCTAAACATAAGCAAAAAAAAAAAAAAAAAATCCATGCGTGCAAAATAACCTCGTTTTAGCAGGCACATCCCTTCTGCTGATGGAGATCAGGGCCTGTATTTGCTGAAGCCCTGAAGGCAGCAAATTCTCCCAGAGGGGATTGAGATGCCGGGTTCAGGGACTTATCTGAAGTGAGTTGGAAATTCGGTGGGTCAGTACAGCACAGGTGTCAATATGGCGGGTGGTGGGTGTTTCTGGTGCCTTCCACAGGTGGGACAGGACACTCAAAATATTACTTCTGCACTCTTCCATGGTTCCAAGAAACAGAGGGAAGAAGGCTCACACGGAGTATTCATGGGTCTACTGCTGAAAGATACTGCTTCGGCTAGCACGTGGAGATTTCGTGTCTTGTTTGGTTGAGGGAAGAAGACAAAAGGAAAGAAGCGACTGGAGGGAACTAAAATAAGGAGACATGAGGGCCCATGGAATGGAACTGGGGAGCTCTCCTGCCCCTAAAACCAGGGGGGGTGTTGTGCAGAGAGCATGAGGTACCGCACTGCTGGTGATGTACCCCACAGGACCTCAGCACAAAACAGAACGGGGGGAATTCTGGCATGCAGCCCCCAGTGTTGGATGCAATGCAACCCTTTTGATCCTTTAGACAGAAATCTCCCCCAATGCCTCCCCAACTCCAAAGACCACAACAGTTTTGCAGAAGAACCTTAAGAGATTGAGGTTTGCCTAGTGGGGGTGTCATTTCCTTAGGAAAGTTGTAGACTCCAGGTTTGACATCATTGGTACCTGAGATTTTCTCAGCCAATCAGAGCAGTCTCACGTGAGGTTCATGCCACACATTACACCATCACCCTGCGTGAGCCCCCCCTCCAGCAGCTCCCGCACACTCATGAGTGGTTCCTTAGGGGCCTGCTGCCTGTGAAGCCATTCTTGCTCGCACACTCGGGTAGGGTGCAGATGGGTACGCCAGGGGTGATGCCCCACGGTGTTCCCTGACACCAGTCAGAGGAAGCGCAGGGTGCTGTCCCCCCGGGGCATCTTCACTGAGCAAAGCTCCTCTGGGACCTACCGGCAGGGGGCTGGGTGCTGCCCCTCACCTGGCCTCACGTTGGGCATCGAAGTAGCACGGCCCATTCCCTTCTGCTCTGCCTGTTCCTCCAACAGTTCCCAGCCAGGCAGGGCCAGGCCAAGGGGCGGCTCGGAGAGGCTCCAACCCTGTGTCCTTATCCTCTCGGGGGCCCGTGCACGACTCCTGCAGCCCACAAGCTTCGGATTCCTCAGTCTCGGTTCTGCCCATTGGTTCCTCACACTTGCTGAGGTAGCTAAATCACAGCCACGGGCACACAGATTTTCAGCTTCTGTTTGTCTCTTGGTATCTTAAGCCAATGTTTTGACACCGGATTAGAAGTGCCTGCAAGGTGTGGGGAGCAGGGAGGCAAGTGAGGTGGCCGAGAGCTCTCAGGCTGTTTGTAGCCTTGGCCTGTGCCCTGTCCAGCTACCCTGCACCCCCACTGCGTCCTACTCTCGATCCCCCTGGCTCAGACCCTTTGGTTTGGGCCCTGGTTTCCTATCCTCTTTGCCTCTTGTACTTGGCACTGTCTTTTCTGGCCTTGACCTTGGCTTCCCCTTGACAATTTTCTGACTTACACCAAAGACACCCTGGATATGCTGTCTCTAGCAGATGCTCCTCCCAGCTCAACATGGTCTTGACAGCCTCTTATTCCAGAAATGTCCCTCACCCCCACCCTGCACCTGCTGTGGATGAGGCTCAGGCTGGGCACCACAAGTAAAAACAGAAAATGTTCTTAAACTTAGCAACTTGGGCTCTAGCAGAAGGGCGGAAACTGAAGCAGGTGTTCTATAAAGCTTAGCTATACCTCCCGAGGTTAAAGAGTATGGGGGGGAAATGGGTAGATGCATGGTGTATCTGGATGTAGCTTTAGTGTGATCTAAAATGCAAACGTCTCAAGAGAGATGTTCATGGTCCAGTTCAATTGGATGAATGGACTAGGAGGGGGTGGGGACTGATTCTAGACCTGCCTGTGGCGGTTAAGCCAGGGGAAGGACTCAGTAGTGGGTGCCAAAGAAAGGCCCTTTGATACTCAGTAAAGACCGTGGTACTAAAGGGAACAGTGATTGACAACCGATAGTCCAGGTAAAGAGAGGGCATAGGGATCATTGTGTGTTAATTCAGAAGCCAGGTGCAGGAGGGCAGGTGGTATACTGGGCGAGTTACAAGGAACACAAGTCTAGCAATCATACCTAAGGACTGAGATGGAGTTTTTAAATGGTGAGTTTCACAGAGTTAGGCACGGAATACTTCACGTTGTCCTGCTCAATGGTCGGCAAACTTCAATGTCTTTGGAACAGGGCACACCTCGGGTGGCCACTGGCCGCCATTCCCCATTAATGTTGGCCCTGATTTCCAGGATCTCACGTCCCTGCCTCCTCTGCAGTTAGGAAAATCATATGAGTTGCTCTGGCCAGTAAAACCCAAAGGCCATGTGTCCTTCCGGAAGGAAGCTTTAAGAACCAGTGAGCTGCTCACTTTCTTCACCGCTATAATGGACTTGCAAGCATATGTCCAGATGTGCCTCCGCCAGCCCAAGTCCCTGGGTGGACACGTGAGCAGAACCCTCTGCGGACACATCCTTGGACATGTTGCGTGGACAAGGAATAAACTCTAATTGTGTTAAACCACAAAGTTTGGGGGTTGTCACTGCAACATAACCTAACCTGGCCTAGCCATTGGGCCCTCACTCTGTGCATGAGTCTCTGTGATGATCATCAAAGAGTTTCCCTTCATCAGGAACTCTCAAGAGTTTCTGAGTCTTTGTCAGCATTATGGGGTTAAGAGAAAACCACCAAAAGTCAACACCCCCATGCCTGAGCATTCTCATTTTGTTGAGAAATCATACAATCCTCACCAGCCTCATCAAGAGGGCATTCAGTGGTGGCCACCTAGTGACTCATGGCCCTCGAAACAGAAACCAGCCTGGTGCAGGCAGAAGCAGGGATGCTGGGGAGCCTTGGCTATGTGGCGGCCCCATAGGGATAGTCACAGCCCAATTTGCAATCCCTTGAAGGGGAAAATGACACTGGGCTTGATTCCAACTGGTGTCACTCTCCCAGGAGAGAGCTCATCCCAAATGGATCTGTCGGGCTAGGAGGGAGCCCTGAGGTTTATAGGGTTGAAGCAGCAGAACTGAGAGGCCACCTCACCATGTCCCTGCTTCCACATCTGCAAAATGGCACAATTCTGATCCACCAAATGCCCCTCTGGACTGGACACTGCACCAGGCGCTGGGGATACAGAAATGAACATGTCACGGTGTCTGTCCTCAAGGATCGCACAGTCCAGCACGGTGCCTTTCAAAGTGCTGGGCTGCAGGAAGGCAAGGGGCTTGCGCCCGAATGTAAATCAATTCTCGTCGCTAGGGACACTGTCTAGATCAACTGACTTTTTAAATTTTTTTTAAAGATTTTATTTATTTATTTATTTATTTGAGAGAGAGTGAGCACAAGTGAAGGGAGGGGCAGAGGGAGAGGGAGAAGCAGGCTTCCTGCTGAGCAGGGAGCTCAACAACGCAGGGCTTGATCCCAGGGCCCCAAGATCATGACCTGAGCTGAAGGCAGACACTTAACCAACTGAGTCACCCAGATGCCCCTCAACTGACTTTTTATAGCCAGACTTTCTCATTGAAGAAAGCAGGGAGCTGGTTTTCAAATTCTCTATTGTGAATGGCAACAGTTTGCGCCATTTATCTATTGCCCAATATTGAGTCATTGATTTCCCAAATATCGTCGAATAGTATTGCCCAGTAGTTTTTGAGACTTACTCTAAAGGGGTTAGAAGAAGTGAAACGTTCCACCCGAGGGCTTTCCCTGAGGCGCCATAATCCCTTTATGGTTTTCTTAGGTCTCTCTGGATGTACTCGAGGGGAGAGCAGATGTACTGAGAGCTGATGCCCTTGGGAGTGCCCTCGGTCCATGAAAAGAATGTGGAGGATAAAGAGCCCAGCTTTTTGCTGCTTGGGTGGGACAATCCTGAATGCTTGTTCTCTGCTCTGTCTCAGAGGTCCCCAACAAGACTACACCCCGGTCACCCACACTGGTGACCTGCTTGCTAGGAAACCCTCTCTGAGTTCCTTCCCCTCCTTGTCTTCACCTGCCTGTGCTTCCTGAGATCACCTCCCAATTAAACTACGGGCACTCACTTTCTTGTCTCAGGACCTGCTGCCGGGGGAACCCTTCCTAAGACACAGCTAATTAATGATCCCAGTAATCAAACAGTGGAACTTGGGCTGGATAAGCACTTTGGAGGTGATAAGAAAATGCTTTCTTAGAGCTGTTGCTATATCCAGGAATCTTTCCATGCTTCCTGTTACCACCTCATTGGTCAGATTTGCCCACACCGAGTGTAAGGCTCATATTTGATTAACTTTAAGGAAGCAGTGGAGTAGGATGGAAAAAAAAAACACAGGCTCTGGACTCCAAAACAGAACTCTTGATTTTTGCCCCAACCTCCTTCTCTTGCATGAGACAGCCCCATCTGTCCAGTTGCCCAAGCCCTGACCCTGACGCTGAGTCAGCCCTGACTCCTCCCTGCACAAACAATCTATTGGTAAGGCCTATTGCTTATGCCGGGAACCTGCTCAGAATCCATTCAGCCCTCTTCAGGCCACCCCTTAATTCCAAGCCACCATCACCACTCTCTAGGGCCACACCAATGGCCTCCCAACTGATCCTTCTCCCTCCATCTTACTCCTTACAATCCAATTTCCATAAAACATCCAGAGAGACCTAAGAAAACCATAAAGGGATTATGCCATCCCTTGTTTAAAGCCTTTCCGTGACTCCTCATCTCAACTGGAAAGATACCCGGACCCGCTACCATGGCCTACAAGGCCCTACAGGAGGTGGTTCCTGCCTGTCTCCAACCTCAGCTTCCTCACTGAGCTCCAGTCAGTGGCCTCCATTCAGTTCCTCCCATGTCCCCAGCTCTTTGCTGCCCCAGGGACTTTGCACTTCCTGCTCTATATGCCTGGAAGGCCCTTCCCTGGTCTTCACACAGCAATGCCAGCTCTTTGCATCTGTCAAAGCTTAGTTCTAGTGTGACTCCTCTACCAGGCCTTCACCCGTCACCCTAACTAAAATGTTCCCTCCCCCTGCGACGTGCACCAGAAACCCCAATTACTTGCCACCATATCACCCTATTTATTACCTTTCTAGCAATTATTACTAATCTAAAATACCTTGCTTACCTGTTTACATTTTCCTGCCACCCTCCTCTACTGGAATGGAACCCCCAGGAAAGCCCCAATTTACGTTTTCTTTGCACCACATCCCCAGCCCTTGGAGAGTGCCTAACATCTAGTTAGTACTCAATACATTTTTTTAAATTTTTTTTTAAGATCTTATTTATTTATTTGGGGGGGGAGGGGAAGAGGGAGAGGGAGAGAGAGAATCTTCAAGCAGACTCCATGCTGAGTGCGGAGCCTGATGCAGGCCTCGATCCCACAACCCTGAGATCATGACCTGAGCCGAAATCAAGAGTCAGATGCTTAACTGACTGAGCCACCCAGGCACCCCTCAATACGTTTCTTTAAATCACAATAGCTTAGAGTCCTGCCTCTGGCATTTAAAATGTGACCTTGTGCACATAAGCCTCAGTTTCCTCAAATGTAAAATGGGGATGATATAGTAATTACCTTACAAAGCTTCTAACATGATCTTACACACTGGAGAATCTGGCAAATGCTGCTTTATTTCCATGTCCATCAGAATACTTTCAGCTGGTCAGAACCAAACACCTCACTACGAGAGGATTCAACAATAGGGGGCCTCATTATCTCCCATACTTAGAACACCTGCGTTGGGGGGCGCCTGGGTGGCTCAGTCGTTAAGCGTCTGCCTTCGGCTCAGGTCATGATCCCGGGGTCTTGGGATCGAGTCCCACATCGGGCTCCCTGCTCGGCGGGAAGCCTGCCTCTCCCTCTCCCCCTCCCCCTGCTTGTGTTCCTGCTCTAGCTATCTCTCTGTCAAATAAATAAATAAAATCTTTAAAAAAAAAAAAAGAACACCTGCGTTGGGGATGGCCTCAGCGGTGCCATCAGGGTCCCAGACTCCTCTTCGTCTTTCTGTGCAGCCTTCCGCAGCATAATATCTCGGTCCGAGGCTTGTTCCTGTGGCCACCAAATGGCCGCCAAAGTTCCCACATCACACGTGACAACACATGACAACATCGGGCTGGAGAAGAAGAGCATTTCCACCCATGCATCTCCTTCTACTGGGGAGGAAAAGCTTTCCTGGAAGACACCAGCAAACTCCTCTTCTCATTAGTCCCATTGACCAGGACTGGAGCGAAGGAGAATGGGAAGTCTCCCGTCTGGCCATACCGGCCTCTTTGGGGGGGATGGGATGGAGAACGGTTGCGGGGGGTGTGCATCCAGGAGGTTCCCTGTGTCTTCCTTCTCTTTCCTCTCTGCTCCCTTTGCCTTGCCTTCTCCTGACGTGCCCTCTCAGGCTGGGTTGGTTTTGAATTAGGGAGTCCACACATTTCGCTCAGCTGCGTTATTCCCTGCTCGAAAAGAAGGGCCTGCAGCTGTTATCTGATGGGAGCGTGGGTGTTTTGAGGCTGAGACTGAGGATGTACAGAGGGTCAGTAAGAAGTAGATAGAAAGAGATCCAGATATCCCCGCAGGGGGAAGAGGACCATGTGGAGCAGCCTGGAGGAGATAACAAAGCCTGAGCCCAGAGGCAGGTGAGAGCCTGGGCGGCCTTGAGCAAACCTTTTCCGGGAACAAAGGAAGTGGGCAGAGGGAAAGAGAGGGCTTTTGTTGCCAAACCTCAAGTGGACCTCTACTTTTCTTCCTCAAGCCACCCTGATTTTCCTCTCCCCTGTCCTGTTCTTTCTGGACACTGATGCTTCTCAAAGCTCCCGGCTCCTAGTGCTCCAGCCTTGGGGGAATGCAGGGAGGGGGCGCCCCTCCTGTTCCTCCTCCTCTTCTCTGGGGCCTTGTCTGCTCCTAAGCTGGAAAATGACATTCCCGACAGCAGACACACATGGTGCTGCAGGATTCAGACAGGACGTCAGTGTGGGCAGGGCTGAGAGGAGCCGCTGAGCCGCAGGGAAGCCCAGAGCTCTCTACCCACGTGATGGGAGAATGTGTGAGTACAGCAGGCGGTCGTGGGTCCACAGTTCTAACCCATTCCAGCCTGAGCGGTTCTGGATTCTGGGAGCAGCGTTTAGTTACCACCTCCAGACCTGCCCTGTAATAATTAAGACATTGGCCTTGGCTAATAAGGATTAGAAACCCAACTTGCATATTTACCAGCTAAAGTGGACATTCGTCATTCCTTTTGGCCTCTAGAATCCAAACCCCTTTATTTTATGGTGAGTCCTTCACCTGGAAATGTGGATCCTCTCTCCTACTATAGAAGTGGAAAATACCAGAAGCTCCCAGTCCCCATCCCCCTTGCTGCTAAGGCATGGGCACATGGCCTAGGCCCCACACAGTCCATCATTGAGTCCCCAGATTAAGTCCGTCTCTGCTTGAAAACCTGGTGCTTTCTATTTTCCTGACTGGGCACTCATTGACGCTGGCTAAGCCCAGTGTCCAGGAGGACTCTGAGAATTTTTCATGGCTGCAGAGTTCTCTGGCCCTCCCAATGACATTTTTTTTCTAGATTTACTGAGATATTTCTTTTTCAGCTTTATTGAGAATTGAGATGTAATTGACATATAACATGTAAGTTTAAGGTATATACAATGTGATGACTTGATACGCTTATGTATTGTGAAATGTTTACCCCAACGAGATTAGTTAACGCCTCCCTCACGTGACATAATTATTTGGTTGCTGCTGTTGGTATGGTGAGCACACGAAAGCTATATAGTGTCTTAGCAACTTTCACGTATTCAGTACAATACTGTTAACAGCAGTCTGCATGCTGTGCATTAGATCCCTGGAAGTTACTCATCTTAGAACTGAAAGTTTGTACCCTTTGACCAACCTCTCCCCATTTCCCCCAGCCCCTGCTTAACCACCATTCTCTGTTTCTGTGAGTTTGATGTTTTTAGATCCCACATGTAGGGGAGGTTATACAATATTTGTCTTTCTCTTGATGACTTATTTCACTTAGCATGATGCGTTGGAGGTCTAACCACAGTGTCACAAATGACAGGATTTCCTTTTTATGTCTGTGTAATATACCGTGTGCGTGTGTGTGTGAGAGAGAGAGAGAGAGAGAGAGAGAGATCCCATTTCTTTATCCATTCTTCTGTTAATGGACACTTACATTGTTTCTGTGTCTTGGCTACTGCGAATAATGCTGCCATGAACATGGGGGTGCAGATACCTCTGAGATAATTTCATCTTCTTGAGATGTATACCTAGAAGTGGAATTGCTGCATCATATGGTGGTTGCATTTTTAATTTTTTAACAACCTCCATACTTTTTGTTGTGGCTGCACCCATTTACATTCCTACCAACAGGGCACCAGGCTTTCCTTTCCTCCACATCCCCAAAACCCACACTTTCATTTCTTGTCATTTGCGTACTAGCCATCCTGATAGGTGTGAGCTGACAGCGCACTGTGGTTTTGATTTGCATTTCCCTGATGATGAGGGATGTGGAGCACATATTCACGTACCTCTTGGCCATTTGTATTGGGGTATATTTTTTTTTCTAAATTTGTTTTTAGATTTTATTTATTTGACAGAGAGAGATCACAAGTAGGCAGACAGGCAGGCAGAGGGAGAGGGAGACGCAGACTCCTTGCTGAGCAGGGAGCCCGATGCGGGGCTCCATCCCAGGTCCCGAGGATCATGACCTGAGCTGAAGGCGGATGCTTAACTGACTGAGCCACGCAGGTGCCCCGTGTTGGGGTGTATTTTATACGCAGTGATGTTCAACCTTTTTAAGTGTAAAGCTCTATATATTTTGGCAAAATTATACAGTGGCATAACCATGCCCACAATCAAGATATGGAACATCTCTTTCATACCAAATGTTCCCATGTGCCCCTTGTGGTCAACCCCCTCCCCCCTGCCTCCACACCCTGGCAATGATATCCTTCTTGGTAGTTTGGCCTTTTCTAGAATGCCATATAAATGGAATCACGCCGTATGCTGCCTTTTGAGTCTGGTTTCTGTTACTTAGCACAATGCTTTTGAGAGTCCTTCACGTTGCTGCATTACAAATAGTTTGCTCCTTTTACTGCTGAGTCGGATCCTATTTATTTAACGCATCAGAATTTAATGCACCAGTTGATAGACATTTGGGTTGTTTTCTGTTTGGGGTGATTATGAATAAAAGCTGCTATAAACGTTCACATGGGGGTCATTTATTTTGGGTAACTACCAAGGAGTTGAATTACTGAGGCCTATGGTGAACCTATGTATAACTTTATCAGAGACCGTCAAGCTGTTCTCCAAAGCGGCTGCACCACTTGGCATTTCCAACAACGTATGAGAGTTCCAGTTGCTCCACATCTTCATCAGCATTTGATATTGTCAGGTTTTTAAAATATGAGCCCTTCACTAGCATTTGATATTGTCAGGTTTTTAAAATATGAGCCCTTTTAATATGAGCATAGGAGTATCTCACGGTTTTAATTTCCATGTGTTTAATTAGAAATACTGTTGAGCATCTTTTTATGTGATTATTTACCATTTATATATCTTGTTTGGTGAAGTATCTATTCAAATCTTTTGCAGATTTTTTTTATTGGGTTATTATTGAGTTTCGAGAACTCTCTATATGTTCTGGTTACCGGTCCTTTATCAGTTTTGTGTTTTGCAGACATTTTCTCCCAGTCTGTTGCTTGTCTTTTTATTGTCGTAAGTGTCTTTCAAAGAGCAGGAGTTTTTAATTTTGATGAAATTCATTTTATAGTTTTTTTCTTTTATGATTCAGGCTTTTTATGGCTGAACCCAAAGTATCAGATTTTCTCCTGTTTTCTTCTAGAAGTCTTATAATTATATCATTGACATTTAGGTCTATAACCCATTTCAAATTAACTTTTGTATATGGTCTGATTGAGGGGTTTGGGATGTGGGGTTTTTCTGTTTGTTTGTTTGTTTGTTTGGTCTGGTTTGGTTCTTTGTTTTTGCATGTAGATATCCAATAGCACCATTTGTTGAAAAGACTATCCTTTCTCCATTGAATTGTTTGACATCGATGTAAAAAAGTCAATTTCTGTATGGGTCTAGATCTGGGTTCTGTTTTCTGTTCTGTTGCTCTATGTGCCTGTCCTTTCACCAATACCACACTGTATTGATTGCTACAGCTACAAAGTAAATCTTGAAATCTGATAGTATGAGTCCTACAATATTGTTTTCTTTATCAAAATTGTTTTGGCTAACTGAGGTCCTTTGCTTTTCTACATAAATATTAAAATCAGCTTTTCAGTGTCTCCAAAGCAGGCTGCTGGGATTTTGATTAGGATTACATTGAATCTGGAGATCAGTTTAGGGAGAATTGACATCTTGACAACATTGCATCTTTTGATCCATGAACACAGTATGTCATTTATTTAAACCTTCTTTGATTTTTCTCATCAATGTTTTATAGTTTTTAGCTCACATATCTTACACATTATTTATCTGAAAGTATTTCATGTTTTTGGTGCTACGGTAAATGGTACCTTTTAAAAATGTTCCATTTCCATTTGTGTATTGCCGGCATATAAAGATACAACCAATATATGAATTAATTTTTAGTACATTGACCTTGTACCCTCCATTCTTGCTAAAGTCACTTGCTAGATAATAGCATCTTTGTGAATTCTTTGGAGTTTTCTATGTAGATAACACTATTGTCTACAGTTTTATTTCTTCCTTATCATTATGCCTTTTATTGCTTTCTCTGGCCTTATTGCACTGACTAGGATATTGAGAAGGAGTGATGAAAGCAGACATCCTTGCCTTTCCCCCAGTCTTTGGGGGAAAGTGTGGGGCATCTTGCCATTAAATATGATGGTAGCTATAGGGTTTTGTGGCTGCTTTTTATCGTAGTGAGGAAGTTCCCATTTATTCCTAGTTCACTGAGTGTCTTTTTATCATGAATAGATGCTCAACGACCTTTTAATACATTTCTTTTCTGCTTAAATCAGCTAGAGTTGGTTTCTGTTGCAAGTAGGTGCCCTGGCTGACATACTACCTTGCAACATTGGACAAGTCCCTTAACCTCACCTGAGCCAGGATCTAAAGAGAAGCCTGGTGATGAAAATTTAAGCCCTTTTCCTTGCCCCCACCTTAAGAGAATAACCACAGTAACCTTCAAGGCTATCCACTGTGTTGTAGACGAACCTTGAGTTTTTTTCTCCCTCCCTACCCTTGGTAACCTTGTTTATTATATGTAATTATATAAATAATATATATTCAGTGTAAAGAACTTGAACAATTCATTAAAATGTAAAGAAGACGGTGAAGGTCCACCTGGACATCACTGACCTGAGATCATGGCCATTAACAATTTGATAATTACCTTTCAATCCCTTCTTTATGCAAGCTCCCACATACATCCATGATTTCCCACAAGCGAGCATACAGAACATACATGCGGTTTTATCATGGGCATGGCACCACCTCCCCTCTCCTCTCACATCACAACACCCCCCCCCCACCGCCACATCTCTGATGGGCCATGGGGTTGACTGGGCTCAGCCAGGCGGTTCTCACACGGGGTCTCTCGTGTATTTACAACCAGATGTTGGCTGGAGCTGTGGTCAACAGAATGCCCATGTGGGCTGGAAGTCCTACTTGGTTCCCTATCATGGCCGGCAGTTGATGAGCTATCAGCTAGGAGCTCAGCAGGGGTTGTTGGTTGGAACACCTTGGGCTGCTCAAAGCAAGAAACCCCGGTTCTGAGAAGGAGCAGTCTAAGAGTTCCAAAACACCCAGGTGGGACCTCTCATGCCTGAGCCTCAGAAATCCCAGAAGCCACTCTTCCATGTTCTGTTGGTCAAGCAAGTCCGTAAGGCAAGGATTTAGAGTTTGGGGAATTAGACTCACCTTTCCGTGGGAGAATTAGCAAAGAATTCACGGCCATCTTTAACTTACCACATTTATTAAAAAATAATATATGTTGAGAACTTACTATGCACCAGGCGCTGTTATAAATGCTGGGGATATGGAGGTGACAAGACAAAGTTCCTGTGCTTATGGAAATTTATAGCGTGGGGACACAGACAATAAACAAGGGAGCAAATAAAGCTCAACAAAAATATTTTAATTCATTAAATCAATAAATTCAGTGCTGTCTCTCTGAAGTCCTGGGAGCTTCACGTGCACTTTGCTTGTGGCCCTGTTCTCTTTGTGCCTTCTAAGTCAGTGTTGCTCTTCCAGTCTGCGTCTGTGGGGGATAGATCACCCCCATCTCTGCCATCGCGAAGGGCCGCATGGGGAGCACCATTTAGCTGGGACCATACAGCCCAGTGATGAAGAACCGGAGGGCTTCGAAGCTGCAGCATGAGTTCAAATCCCCATTCTGCCCACCTGCTCACTGTGTGGCCTTGGCAGGTAACTTAATTTCTCTGCTCCTCAGTTTTCCCATCTATAAACTGAGGAACTGGGGCCAGTAACAGAACCCACTTCCTAGGGTTGCAGCGAGAACTAACATTTGTGAGCTGCTGGCAACGGTGCCTGGCACACAGTAGGTGCTTTGTCCGTGTTTGTTGAATGAGTGGACAGCTCCTCGAGCCTCTGACAAACTGAGTCAGCCCTTCTGCTGCAGGTGGTCCGCCACCACGTGGAGACCCGGAGCAGCCACCCCCCTGCCCACAGGCTAGCCTCCACCCGTGTGTGCCGGAGCCAAGGTGAAGTGGGCTCCACGGTGCCCCTTCCCCAAGTCAGCCTTTATGTTGATGAGCAGGCCTGGTCCACCTGTCGTTTCAGGAACACTAAACAGCCCTTCCCCTCCGGGGCTGCAACAACGCCGACTCACTCATGAGGCAGACAGGCTCCAGGAGCACAGGACCAGACCTTGTAAATGATTAATGGCTCACAGCAGAGCCATTATCTTCCCACGGAGCTTCACGGTGCAGCGTCCGAACCCCAACCCCAGGGATGTGCTGGCCTGCGGAGCGGGGATACCGGCACCCACTCTTCCAGGTGCTTTGTGCTGCTGACAGACTGCAGGCTCAGAGGCTGGCTGCTCTGTTGTTAAGCCAAGTGGCTTACCTCATGTGCCGTCCAGCCCCCGGGAAGTAGGCTAAGCCCAGCCTGGGAAGATTATTTGCAGGGAATTAGAGCAGGAGGGAGCAGGCTTAGGGCAGCCTTCCGACTGGTGGTGGCTCATCTGTAACTGCCATCTGCAAGGGATGGGGGCCACCTTTAGCTGAGGATAAGCACCGACTGGGGGAAGAAACCGCCAGGGGAGGCACCCGCACAGCCCTGGGCAGATGCACCCCTGCTCCCCGCCTCCCCCTCCCCCAGGACTGCTAACGAGCAATACCAATTCTGCAGATGACTGGCAAGTTCTGGCTGGGAATGAGGAGACGCGAGTGCTCCCTACCCTGTCACTCCCTGTGGGGCCTGAGCGAGCCACCTTCCCTTTCTGGGCCTTCTTTTCCTCACCTGTGAGAAGAGAGTGCTGGGCCAACGGACCTGTCAGACCCACCAACCTCTCCTTCTTGAGATGCCACCATTCAAAGTGGGGGACGTGCAGGAGAAAAGACCCATTTGGGATTCCTACTGGGTTTGAAGGCAACAACATGGAAAGAGACAGAATTGTCACCTGTGGGGTGAGGATTAGAATTCAATGAGGAAGGAAGGAAACAGTCGATGTGGATGACACACAGGACTGTCCCAGGGCAACATATTCCTCCCAGAGACCTGGAACCAACATAACCAAACTGACTTCTAAGGGTAAATTATATAGTCCCCATAAAATGGATAAAATCAGAATTACTCAGATGCTTTAAATAACATGAATAGTTAGTGTTTATTGAACACTTATTCACCAGACATTGTTCTTGGTGTATAACCTCACTTAATCCTCACAAAAATATAAAGTGGATAATATTAGAAGCCCCGATTTACAGATGGAGAAACTGAGGGGCAGCAATGTCCAAGGCTAACCTGATAGTCTGCCTTCGGAGCCCATGGGCTAACATTCCCCAGTTCAGCCTCAGAGTAGCCAGGATGGCTCTTAGGCTAGAGTGAGCCTTGGCCACAGCCTCACTGAGGTGGGGACTGTTTACCTGGAACCCACCTTGATCACCCCTTCGGGGGTAAGAGTCCTCCTTACCAAGTAGGACAGGAAGTCTGAGCTTCGGACTCCCTAGCTTGTCCATTTGGAAACCCTTGGGTTCCCCAGTGTCCTGGGCCAGCTCTGCTAGACCCACACCTCGGCTGCTTGCTGCCCGGAGCCTGGAACCCAGGCCACCATGCTCCCCCACCCCTCCCATACCAGCAAAGTCACGCTGTGGGGGCTCCCCAACCCCTCGCTCCCCGTGTCACATGCAGGCCTAGTCTGACTCCAGGCTCCTTACCCCACCCTCAAGATCCAGTAACTCAGGGGCCAGTACCAGACTTGCCACAGGATGATGGCATGAGCAGAGAGACCCCACGTCCTGCGCAATGTCAGTGCCTAGAGGTTTGGGGAAGAGATCGTGGTGGGCTCGGGTCCTCAGGCTGGTTCCACTACTTAAAACTGACTTCAGTAGGTCATGGTCTTTACCTGATCACCAGGACCTAGAGGGTTTGAAAAACAGATGAATTGATTGAAGGACAAGTGATTCCAGGGGCCTGTTCTGAGGACAAGCCCCGTGCTGCTTCTAGGGCCCCGCATCCCCCAAGGTGTGCAAGGGGAGGATGCAGAGGGCCAGCCCTGCAGACAGAGCTGCCTGGAGATCAGCGGCTGGTTATGGTGCCGCGGACGTTCTCGTGCAGGGGACCCTCTCATTGCAGTGAACTCGGACGGCAGACAGGAGGGCTGGTCACTGTGCAGTGGGCATGGGGAAGAAGCAATGCTGGAAGGGCAAGGACGGAAGGCAGGAACAGCCCCAGTGAGGGACGAGAAGGAGGGTGGAGGCCCCTCAAATCTTAACCCTCCTACTTATCAGCTGAGTGGTCCCTGCCCCGAAGAAGCCACCTCTGAGGAGGATCCACAATGAGATGCTGAAAAGCAATGCCCTTGGAGAATCGTGAGGTACTCTACGAATGTTTCCTGGTATCACAAGTACAAACACCCCCGGGCGGCTGTGTGGGGCCCATCTCAGCGCACGATCACGTGCAAAAGAAACCCCAAAACCATCTCTAATCCCTTGGGGCGGCTGGCTGGCTCAGGAGACTGTGTGACTCTCCATCTCAGGGTCGTGAGTTCGCACCCCACATTGGGCATAGAGATTACTTAAATAAAAATGATTTTTAAAAAATTTAAATCTTAATCTCTTGAAAAATTCCAAAAAGGGATTCCATGTCTCTCTTGCTTGTCCTGTATGATACAAGTTGTATCTATCCCTCTTTTCCTTTCTCTTTCCATGAATTTCCAAAACTTTTGGAGAAAGAATGGAAAAGAAAAGCTACTCAGCCCGATGGCCTTTCTCCCGTCTCAATCCCTCTCATTTCATGATCTGCCCTTTTTCTCTTGCGTGCAGATCTCTGCCCTTGCAAATAATTCAATCTACATTTTTCTTTACCCTTTAATTCTGCAGTTCTATCCCCCATCGTAATTGGCACACTACTGCCAGACCCAGAAGCTGCCCCCATAGCAAAGCATCATTTCTCATGGGGGAGTGGGGCGCGTGTGAAAACTTTTTGTTTCTAGGGCGCCTGGGTGGCTCAGTTGGTTAAGCGACTGCCTTCGGCTCAGGTCATGATCCTGGAGTCCCTGGATCGAGTCCCGCATCGGGCTCCCTGCTCGGCAGGGACCTGCTTCTCCCTCTGACCCTCCCCCTTCTCATGTGCTCTCTCTCTCTCATTCTCTCTGTCTCAAATAAATAAATAAAAAATCTTTAAAAAAAAAAAAAAAGAAAAAAGAAAACTTTTTGTTTCTGGCACATAAATAATCACTGGTGCTCTCTTGACCTGTCACAAAGCAACCGTCGGATTTGTGATTGTCAAGTAAATATAATGGAAGGTCTAAGTTCTGGTGACTTAGGTGTTATTATATACATACAAACATATGACAGGATTCCCCCCCAAACTTTCCCTCACAAAAGAAGGACTCGCCTTGTGTCCAGGTCCGTACAAAATGTAGTGTGTTATAGGAAAATCTATTCTTGCTCTTGTTGTTCTGAATGCTAAAATACTGTTTTGAGAAGATACATCAGCCTGAAAAAATAATCAGTTGATGCTAATTTGGGAGGCTTATAAAGATCGCCTGACAGAAACCAAAAAAAGAGCCAAAGACATTTAACAGATGTAGTTGTTAAGGGGAAGGGTCTGAGATGTTGTTTTAAAAAAAGAGAAAACTTTTTAAAGACCACTAAGAAGCAATGCATCTCGTTTAGCAAGGCTGGGTACCTGCCGGGTCCCCGCCAAGCTCTGGTAATCTGGAGGCTTCTCTCCACCCATCCTGGGCTTTCAGACCTAATTCAACATCACGCTGGGGAATGAGCTCAACCAGAGAGCCTCCTCTGAGGTCCTGCGGCCCCTCCACTCACTCTCTGTGGGGGGCAAAACAGTGCCCCCCCCCAAGATGTCCATGTCCTAATCCCCGGAGCCTGTGAATATGGTACCTTCCATGGCAAATGGGATGTCACAGGTGAGATTAAGGACCCTGAGAAGCGGAGATTATCCTGGATTATCCAGGTGGGCCCAGGGCATCCCAAGGGTCCTCATAAGAGAGAGGCAGGAGGTCAGGGAATATGACAGCAGAGGCCGAGACTGCAGTGACACAGGATCGCCCTGGACCACGGGCCCGGAAATGCAGCAGCCTCTAGAAGCTGAAAAAGGGAAGGAAATGGACTTTCCCCTCTAGCCTCCAGAAGGAAAGCAGCCCTGCTGACACTTTGATTTTAGGCTGGTGAGAGCCTGTGGAAACTCTGACCTCCAGAACTCTAACAAGTTGGTGTTATTTTAAGCCAAAAAAGGGCACCGCAGCTAGTCCTTATGGTGTGGAGGTCATGAATATGTATCCACAAGAGGAACTGTTCCCCAAGTCTCCAACGACAGTGTCAGGCACAGTTTCAAAAGCACCTGCATCTCTAGCAGGACGCTCGGAGGACTCAGAGGAGAGAGAACAGAGATGCGGATGTCAAGGGACCCCCAGCAGAACTCGAATACCGTGCTCCGTGAAACCTGAGAGTCAAGAAAAAGCAAATTTCTAAATTAGCATAACCTTTTACTTAATATGTGACTTTAGATATATGAAGGCACGTTTATAAATCAATCTTTTTTAAAATTTATTTTTTTAATTTTATTTTGTTAATCACCATACAGTACACCATTAGTTTTTTTTTATTATGTTATGTTAATCACCATACATTACATCATTAGTTTTTGATGTAGTGATCCATGATTCATTGTTTGCATATAACACCCAGTGCTCCCTGCAGTACGTGCCCTCTTTAATACCCATCACCAGGCTAACCCATCTCCCCCCCTCCCCTCTAGAACCCTCAGTTTGTTTCTTGGAGTCCATAGTCTCTCATGGTTCATCTCCCCCTCTGATTTCCCCCCTTCATTTTTCCCTTCCTTCTCCTAATGTCCTCCGTACTATTCCTTATGTTCCATAAATAAGTGAAACCATATGATAATTGACTTTCTCTGCTTGACTTATTTCACTTAGCATAATCTCCTCCAGTCCCATCCATGTTGATGTAAAAGTTGGGTATTCGTCCTTTCTGATGGCTGAGTAATATTCCATTGTATATGTGGACCACATCTTTATCCATTCATCTGTTGAAGGGAATCTCGGCTCTTTCCACAGTTTGGCTATTGCGGACATTGCTGCTATGAACATTGGGGTGCATGTGGCCCTTTTTTCACTACGTCTGTGTCTTTGGGGTAAATACCCAGTAGTGCAATTGCTGGGTCATAGGGTAGCTCTATTTTTAATTTTTTGAGGCACCCCCACATTGGGGTGCCTGGTTGGCTCAGTCGGTTGAGCGACCGACTCTTGATTTTGGCTCCGGTTACGATCTCAGGGTTGTGAGATTGGGCTCCATGCTCAGCGGGGAGTCTGCTTGAGATTCTCTCTCTCCCTCCGCCCCTCCCCCTTCATGCACATGCTCTCTTTCTCAAATCTTTTTTAAAAGAATATTATAAACCCTTAACTATTTCTCTACAAATTTGTATATTCAAGTTGGCTAAAAACATTGGCTTTTGGCTGGTTAGTTGGTTAGTTTAGTTTGGGGGACGCTTTAACTCTTTTCACTGGGAAAAGGGGAAATTGCTTTATTTTTCGAGTTGTGTATATGAACTGGGCACATACGGGCATAGCAGGAACAGAAGTACAAGACTGGAGTTTATGGTTTAGTCTGAAGGGAACTAAAACCTGCACTTGCCTGCAGTTTCAAGAGGATGAATCCACCAGAACATGGCAAACTTCTAGCGTGGGAGGCCTTCCCCTTACGGAGGCCAGGCTCTCCGCATATTTGTTCTCTAGGCTGTGACTTGAAGGGCAGTAGTTGGAACATTCAAGACAGACAAGGAGCAGGTGAGCCCCTTAACACTGTCATGGGAAGCATGAGGTCGCGAATTCCTTCTCAAGATCTTTAGAAGACTGTGTTGGAGCAGTGGGAGGGGAGAGTTCAGCTAGCATTGTCCTTTCCCTTCAGAGATTTACTCTAGAGAGAAATGTCCTAGCTTGACATAAAAGCCCAGGTTTTCCCCAGTGTCCTTCAGAGATGGAGTGAGAAGAGCAGAGTGAGTTGGGAGGAGGCCCAACTCACCTCCCCATGTCCTGCTTGTCCCCTGCCTTCATGTGTGTAATCCATGATGTTCTCTCTCCTGGGATTCAGTGTCTAAAGAATTTTCCAGATCAAGCATCAGCAAATTCTAATCCAAACTAAACCCTACCTCCATCCAATAATTCATTTTCCCTATAACAGTCAGAAACCTTTATTTTTTTTAAAGATTTTATTTATTTATTTGACACAGGGAGAGAGAGAGCACAAGGTTGGGATCAGCAGAGGGAGAGGAAGAAGCAGGCTCCCCGATGAGTGGGGATCCCGATGTGGAGCTGAGGTCCACATGATCCCTGAGATCATGACCTGAGCTGAAGACAGACGCTTAACTGACTGAGCCACCCAGGTGCCCCAGTCAGAAACCTTTAGAAACCCAAACTCAACGTGTGTCCCCACAGGGTCTACTTCGTGCTTCTCTTATAAGAAAAGAAAAAAAAATTTTGAAGGAATTTGGTGCTGTATTTTGGGGGAAAATAAAAAAAGGAAAATCTCTGACTTGGCAACATTTCTGCTCTACTTAGAATTCCCCGAAGAATCATGATTTGCAAGCACAGTTTAGTTGGTACAGGTGCATGGTGTTTTGGTTTTCAAAGGGCTTACCTGTCTGTCTGTCCTGTTCGATCCCACCCAACAACACTGCCAGGTAAGCAGGGAAGGTACTGTTTGTGGTTTGCAGATCAGAGGAGCTGAGGTTAAGAGGGAAATGAAAGCCAACACACATTTTGTGTGGCTCTCACAATTGTTTGGTCCCGTGCGGCAGGCACACTTTAGTATGAACTCTTGTATTCCTAATTTTAGAAAAAAAAAAACAGCTCAAACTAACTTAAACAAATAAACCAAAAAAGGGAATTCTTTGGTTCGTATAAGAAGTTCAAGGGGTCGGTTCAGAGGGCCTCAAACAATATCATCCGTGTGCATGCTTTACCCCCTCCCCTCCCTGCCTCCATCTCTACCCCCCCAACCCCCCTTATGCCTCCATCCTTAGCTTTTTTCTGTGTTGGCGTCCTTCTCAGACAGGCTGTCCCCCCAAGAAGTGGCAAAGAGGCAAAGATGATCAGCACCCACAGGATTAGATCCTACCAGTTTAGCAGCTTAGTAGAAAGCAAGGTCCTTTCCCATCAGCGTTTCAACAGAAGTCTGGAGCTGGGCCTCTCTAGCCTGGCCTGAGTCTCAGTCCCAACCCCGCACCAATCACTGTGACTGGGGGCATTGGTCATTCCCCTCCCAGGCAAATGACACGAGAGCTGAGAAAGGATGGGTCTCCAAAGGCAATCCAGGCGTTGTTACTAGCAGAAGGGGGACTCGCTGGGTAGGCAAAAACTGGGCAAGCCTATCACATTCACCATGCTCATGATTCCAGTGAGACACTGGAAGCGGAGAGGCCTGGTCCTGGGTCCCAGAGCCAGACCTGCCTCCAGATCCTGTGGCCCGTTTGCACGGGTGTGTGCGTCCACTGGCATGCCTCCAAGCGGCAGAGCTGACCCCAGCCCCCTGCTGCTCAGCTCTAAGCCCCTGCGCCCCATCAGAAATGTCAGCTTCTCCTTATCCCACAGAGCTTCACACTGTTAGCTCACCACCCCCACCCACCCCCCCAGGCCCCTAAAGCAGCACCTTTCATTTAGGAAGAATATAGTCCTGGGGACACAGTAAGTCCATGGTTGGCCTCCTTCTGTCCTTCCTTTCGATTTTCTGGGAGGCAAAGGAAAGCCATCTAGGCCCCAGCCTCCGTTTCTCCTTCTGAGGTTGGCCCTGCCCTACCCTGGCTACCCTGCCAGGAGCAGGTGCTCTGTGGTGCTCACGTCCGCCATCCCTCTGTCTGCCTCCCTGCTCTTGGGCATCTGTCCGTTCTGATCTATTTAAGAGACTGCTGTGTCTATGTTCTTAAACATGTATGATGTCCTTCAAGGAATAATGCCAGGGACTGAGCCTTATTTCTCCTCTCCCCCCGAGTGACCAGTTCTACACTTTGCATATGGTCAGCCTTCAATAAAAAAGTGATTTGCAGGGCGCCTGGGGGGCTCAGTCCTTTAAGTGTCTGACTCTTGATCTCAGCTCAGGTCTTGATCTCAGGGTTATGAGTTCAGGCCCCGGGTGGAGCCCACTTAAAAAAATAATAATTTGCTACTGATTTGCCCTAGACCCATTTTTGGGGTGACTTGAGGTTTAGCATTCAGTAGACTAAGAGAAGACACGGTGTGTGGTAGAGGCATTACTCATTCCCATTTCTAAATTTTCTGATCACAGATTGTTCCAGAAGCCACAGATTGTTCCAGAGTAGATAGGAGCAATTCCATAAGCATTACATAGGATATGAATTGGTCCTAGGGTTATTTTTCTAATCAAAGCATCTTTCACTTGCTTCGCAGTGTATTTTTTAGAAAGTAATTTCTCCCAATGGTGTCCTTTCTTAGTTCCTCACAATTAAAAAAAAAAAAAAAACTCTTTTACATTTCTCTTTTCATTCTTTGGGATACTAATTTTTTCTATAGATAGATATAGATGAATTAATATATTTCATTTCCCTCAAATTTTAATGTGTCTTCTTTAGATTCTATCCCCTACTTCAGGCTGAGAATAGGGAGTTAGATTACCCAGAGCATTAAAGATTTATCACCTCCATCACTCTTTATAGGACTTTTCTTATTTCTAAGGAATAGCTCATTTGCTTAGGTTATTTTGCAGAAGAAAGGGGAATTACAGTTTTCTGAAGCCCTGCAAGAATTTTCAAAAATCTATAGGATGGCGAGTTTTTAATAACTTCAACTAATTACCTTTTTTAAGATTAGATGTTAGGTTGAAGCCTTTAGGTTTACCACCATTGAAAATGACTAATAAAACCAACTTATTATGGACAAAATGTAGTTTCAATACGAAGATACCTCCAGGGGACAGCCATTTGTACAAGAAAGATTTTTCCCCAGTTCAGGCTTGAAGAGATCTATAGTAAATCCATCCAACAAAGGAATGTTGGTTGCAAGTGCTGCAATTATGTGAGCAGTTTTCCTCTTTACTGAGAGCAGTGAGCTGAATTAATGTAATATTTGTTTTCTACCCACTGGGTTATAATGGTAATGAGGAAGGGGAGGGCCATGTGGAGGATGAGAGCTATTGGGACCCAGAAAGGCATTCATTTGCCAGGTCTTGCTTTATATTACCTATTCCCCACAGTGTTTTGGATCTAAACAATAGAATGCCCTTCCCTAAGCACCGCAATATATTTGACATGGATGATAGACTCATAATGTAAAAGAGGGTCTTATCACCCCACCCCAGGACCATTTTACAGATAAATGAGGATCAGGGAGGACTAGAGATTTGGCCAAGGTCCCATAGAAAGTGACAGTTTCAAGCCTTCCAAATCTCTGATGTTCTTTCTACACCGAGACTCTCCTCTGTTCTCAATCATCAGACTCGTCATCCATTTTGGGCAGCCAAAATGGGGATGAGACCCAAACACGAGGGCTGAACCAAGTGTACATGTTCTTAAACATCTCACTTGAAACCATATTTAACATCAGAACTTGTCCAGACTTCACGATTTTTAAAGGGCAGTGGATCATATATTGGAAATGAGATGAACAGTGATTGTACTACTCTGTGAAGCCTTCAAAGTTAGGGGTCCTCTTGTGGCCAGGGTAGGCAAGGGGAGAGCAATAAAGGACAAGGGCAGTGATGCTGGGTTGGGGGGGGGAATGCTTCCTATCTCCCTGCTCTGTCTCCCTCCCCACCTCCTCCTCTCCTGCTCTCCGGAGCTCTGTTGCACCCTGCACCACCACGGGTTGCTGAGAAAGAGGAGCTGAGAATTTTCATGTGATATCCGTTAACAGTCTCCTTTCAGACTAATTACTCATCAAGGCAAAATAAAAGCATTAGTAAAATTCATAAACTAAACACTGAGGGAAAAGTTCATCTTTAAGGTAGACCTGGGTTAGAAGCTTCCCTCCATCATTTGTCTAGGTAGTTTCACAAAAATGGCATCATACCTTCTATATTGCTCTGAAATGGATTGTCATTTTAATATAACACAAGCATCTTTCCAGGTCAGTATGTAGTGTCAACCTATCGATCAAAATTATTTTTTTAAGGTTTTATTTATTTATTTTAGAGAGAAAGAGCATGGTGGGGTGGAGAGAAGCAGAGGGAGAGGGAGAGAGAATCTGAAGCAGACTTCTAGCGAGTGCGGAGCTGGATATGGGCGGGGGGGGGGGGGGCACTCCATCTCACAATTGTGAGATCACTACCTGAGCTGAAGCCAAGAGTCACAACTGAGCCACACAACTGAGCCCCTCAATCAAAATTGTTTTTTAAAACAGTGTTAGCTCTTCCACAGCATGGCTACACTGTAATTAGCTATTCCCTATCCATGAATGTTCAGTGTCAATCAGGTTAGCTCAGGGTCATGAGATGGAGCCCTCGTCCATCTCCGTGCTCAGCACGAGTCTGCTTGAGATCCTCTCTCCCTCTCCCTCTGCCCCTTCCACTCATGTGCTTTCTCTCTTTCAATTTCTCTCTCTCTCAAACAAACAAATCTTTAAGGGTGCCTGGGTAGCTCAGTCGGTTAAGTGTCAGTCTCTTGATTTGGCTCAGGTCATGGTCTCGGGTGAGATTGAGCCCTGTGTTAGGCTCTGCGTTCAGTAGGGAATCTACTTGAGATTCTCTCTCTCCCTCTGCCCCTCTCCCCCGTGTGCATGCTCTCTCTCTCTAATATAAATCTTTAAAAAATAAAAATAAAGTGCCTAGCCCAGTGCCTGTGGTATAGTGAATCCATGTGTCCAGATCCCTATCTTCCTTACCTCTTGGTGCCTTCATGGTCAGAAAGAGAGTTAGAATGGAAGTTACGGTCAGCAACTCCAAAGACCTGCTAATCATTTTGTCCATCTCTGTTTGCTGAGGTCATGGGTTTTCCTCGGTTTCTGAATTTGCGTTTGACCATAGTCCTTTTCCTACTTTATCTCGAAGGTGGAGATTTCAAAATGTGAAATCTGCCTGGAAAGGCTCTACCAGTAGCAGAAAAATGCTCCCAAAGTGGAACGGGGAAGCAGCATGATGCTGTGAAAGCATTTACAACAGGGAAAACGCCACAGGATCCCCAGTTACACACTAAGGTGACCACTGCTTCTGTTTTGAAATGGTAGTGAGGAAAGCAAGTTGAAGCCCTGGGAATATCCAGATCCTGGAGTTTCAACAACAGACAGCGAGGCATGGAGGGTTCCTTCTCTGAAAGATAGGAATTGGACTTGGTTTATGAACATCTTGACATTCACGAATGTTCTCTATTCAATCCATGCAGCTGACCCCTTCCTCTTTCCCGAACACCTATTTGTGGCTGCACTGGGGTAGGTCTACAATGGTAGTCACTCTTTAATCTGTCGTAGTCAAAGAGTGTGGACTTTGGAAGAATTCTCAGATCTGGCTGCATATCCTGGCTACAGCTCTTAATTTCTAGCAGTTGACACCTGGAGAATGACATGGTCGATCTGGCAGAGACTGCGCTGTGAGGATTCAGTACAAGTAATGCAAAGTGAGGAAGTGTGGGATACGTAGTAAGCATTCACTAGAAGTCCTCTTCTATCTGGGTCAGCAACTGAACAGAAACACAGATCCTTTCTCTCCCTGGTGCCTTAAATAGTGCATAGCATACTCTCTTACTGCAATTTATTTGTTGCCCTCAGTCAACTGCCGTAGGATTGCCAGTAGAAGTTAGTCCTTTCTGAGTACTCGAGAGCTAAATATGCTAATATTGGCCTCCGTTTTTAGGAAACTGAAGTCATGGAATGAACTCACCTTGGGATGGCTGCTGGAGGCTGACGTCTGTGGGGGAGTTTTGTACAGTTGCCGCAACAGCTGTTTTTTCCCCACTGCGAACCCCGTGTTGATGATTACTGGTGCTAATGTAACGAGAATGATGGTTCTAACAAATCTTTTTTTAAAATGTGTTCTGGCTCCCTTGGGTTGGTCAAGGTCAAATGTGATCTCACAAAATTTGAGAGAGAGAAAACATGAAAAAAGAACGGGGGCGCCTGGGTGGTTCAGTCGGTTAAGCATCTGACTTCAGCTCAGGTCGTGATCTCAGGGTCCTGGGTTTGAGCCCCGAGTCAGGCTCCCTGCTCAGCGGGGAGTCTGCTTGTCCCTCTCCCTCTGCCCCCCACCCCCACTTGTGCTCACGCCTGCATGCTCTCAAATAAATAAAATCTTAAAAAAAAGAAAAAAAAATAGAACTAGAGACCGTTATACTAAATTTTACACCTGAAACCAGTATTACCTTCCATGTTAATTGGGGGGGAAAAGGCAGCAAGAAAAAATAAACATAATTCACATAGAAGATGATTCTCACATAAGATGCTGGAATGGAAGCAAATTCTTGGACCCATTATGTTTGCGGGTTGGTGATAGGCACTGATGCTCTTATTTAGGGGTTGAATGTTGAAGACTTTTTTTTTTTAAGATTTTATTTATTTATTTGAGAGAGAGAATGAGATAGAGAGAGAGAGCATGAGAGGGTCAGAGGGAGAAGCAAACTCCCCACTGAGCAGGGAGCCCAATGCGGACTCGATCCCAGGACTCCAGGATCATGACCTGAGCCAAAGGCAGTCGCTTAACCAACTGAGCCACCCAGGCGCCCCGAATGTTGAAGACTTAACTCCTCTTTTTCAAAGAGGCTTTATGGCACATAACCTAAAGCCGGGGGTTGCCATTGGGAAGCTGAAGATCTGCAACTTACCTGATGGTCAGCTTCTCGGATGTTATAGTGATCCTCAGCTCGTTTCTTTGTAAGGTACACTTTTCCCAAAAGTAAGCCCTATTGCATATTCCAGCCTATATCCTTAGTGCCCATTTGCTATGGTTATGAGGCTATTCAACCAACTGGTTACTCTACTAGGGACCTAACTCAGATATTACTGTCGTTAAAATGTGGTATTTTGTAATAGTGGCTCTTTGCCATTATATGCGGGTATTAATATCACCATGATGCATGACTTTATGAATAAACCTGTCTGCATTTCAGATTATAGAGAAAAATTGGAAACCATCCAACAATTGGGTAAAGCTAAACAAACAATGGTACAGCCATATGATGGAGTATTTATAGCCATTAAAAGATATTTATAAACATGGGGAAATTTTCTCTAAAGGCACAAGGAAAACTTACATATCATTACATAAACATTTCATTTAAAAAAAGATGGATGGAGGCCAAAATGATAAAAGTACTATATTTAGTAAAAGATTTTTTTCCTGTTTCTCTGTCTTTTCTATACCCTCTAAATCTTCTATAATATGCATTTATTACTTATTACAGAGAAAAGTTAAAAGGGAAGGAATGTCTACTGAATGAAGGGCTCTAAACAGGGTCTTACCAGTAGAATGAAGCAGAATCACCATCTTTATTTTGAACAGTCTATTAGCAATTAGTCCACTAGTCTATTAGTACTATGGCCCTAACTCATTACCCTTTTTGGCATCCATCTTTCTACTCAGTTTATAGTACAAAAAAAAAATGCTTTTTTTAAACCTAGAATTCTAGTTTTTTTTTCTCTCCATTATATATTTATTTATGCCACTGGTTTAGAAAGACAGGTGAAATTCCACTCTCTCAGATTTTGCCCATAGTCCAAATTGTCAGGATCCCTGTAGGTACCAATTTTCTGTCTTCTCATACAAGAGCTAGTTCTTCCAGTGGCAGGTCATTTGCAAATTTTCTGAACCTGCTACTCATATCCTCAACCAGAAAATTTATAAAAATGTCCAGTTAAGATGAAGACAGTCTAATTCAGGCTAGCACATATTCATCAATGAGCCTTTGCAAATAGCTTTGGAAGAGTTAGAAACCCACTTGACCAGGGGCACCTTGTGGCTCAGTCGGTTACACATCTGCTTTCAGCTCAGGTCATGATCCCAGGGTCCTGGGATCAAGCCCTGTGTAGGGCTCCCTGCTCAGCGGGGAGTCTGCTTCTCCCTCCCTCTCCCTCTGCCCCTCCGCCTGCTTGTGTGCTCTCTGTCTCTCTCAAATAAATAAATAAATAAAATCTTAAAAAAAAAAAAAAAGAGGGCACCTGGGTGGCTCAGTCGTTAAGGGTCTGCCTTCAGCTCAGGTCATGATCCCAGGGTCCTGGGATCGAGCCCCGCATCGGGCTCCCTGCTCCGCGGGAAGCCTGCTTTCCCTCTTCCACTCCTCCCTGCTTGTGTTCCCTCTCTCGGTCAAATAAATAAATAAAATCTAAAAAAAAATAAATTAAAAAAAAAAAAGAAACCAACTTGACTAAATCCTAACCCAACCCCCATATCTCCCTCTTGTAAGTGTTAGAGTTATGGAATTAATATATAAGCGTTCCTGGATAATAAATATGTTCCAAGATTTTCATGCTCATTTTTCACCAAGGGATGCCTGTTTTCTGTAATTCTATGGGAAATAGCATAAAATCAGCAATAAAGACAAGAAAAGATTCAATATCTCTAGATTAATGCATTATCACTTTGACCAAACCAGAAAGTTCGCTGCGTTTAAATTATCTTAGTAAATGTCCAAAGATAAAAATGTCTTAGATCGGGGCGCCTGGGTGGCTTAGTCAAGTGTCTGTCTTTGGCTCAGGTCAAGATTCCGGAGTCCTGGGATGGAGCCTCGTGTCCAGCTCCCTGCTCAGCAGGGAGTCTGCTTCTCCCTCTGCCCCTCTCCCCCAACCCCCTCTCATGCATGCATGCTCTCTAAGAAATATCTTTAAAGGATTCTTGTCTAGAAGCTAAAGGGTAAATATTAGAGGACATTTTGTAGATCAAGTGACATGGTAAAAGAACCCGATCCACTATGGATCAGGTGTGTGACTTTGAATAAGCCATTTAGGAACTCCCTCCCCCAGAGCCAGCTTCTGATTTGTAAAACCAGGTGAAACGAGCATTTAGGGTTAGAATGGAGTAAATAAGGCAATATATGTGAAAGATGCACCAAATAATTGTTAGCATATACTGAGCTGCTTACTACGTGCCAGACACTCCAGGTGTTTGCATGGTTCATAGCATTTGATCCTCATGCCACCCTTAGAAAGAATACCGTTCCCATTCCCATACAGGCTCAGAGACATCGCAGGTTTGGCTCTAGACAACCACAATAAAGTGAATATTGCAATAAAGCAAGTCAAATGAATGTTTTGGTTTCCCAGTGCCTATAAAAGTTATGTTTATACCATACTGGAGTCTATGAAGTGTGCAATAGCATTATGGCTAAAAAACAATGTACATACCTTAATTTTAAAAATACTTTATTGCTAAAAAAATGCTAACCATCACCTAAACTTTCAACAAGTTGTAACCTTTTTGCTGGTGGAGGGTCTTGCCTCAGTGTTGGTGGCCGCTGACTGACCAGGGTGGCGGTTGCTGAAGGTGGCTGTAGCCATTTCTTAAAAAAGAGATGACAGTGAAGTTTGACACATTGACTCTTCCTTCACTTGAGCACTTAAGAACCCACTGTAGGGGTATTAACCGGCCTAATTTCAGCACTGTTGTGTCTCAGGGAATAGCGAAGTCCAAAGACAAGGAGAGAGGTGGGGGAATGGCCAGCCGATGGAGCAGGGAAAACACACACACGCTGTATGAAGTTCGCCATCCTATATGGTGCCCTAAAAGAATTACAACAGTAATATCAAAGATCACTGATGGCAGATCACCACCACAAATTTAATAATAGAAAAGTCTGAAATACTGGGAGAATACCTAAAATGTGACACAGACAGGAAGTGAGAAAATGCTGTTGGAAAAACAGCTCCAAGACTTGCTCGACGCAGGGTTGCCACAAACCTGCACTGTGTAAAAAACACAGGAACTGCAAAGTGCAACAAAGCGAAGCACACGAAAATGAGGCGTGCCTGTGTATTTTAAGTGTTCAGATATAAGTTTACCGGCCCAATCCCCACAGAAAGTGCTGCCCTAGGCGGCTGAAGCCCTTGACTTCAGAGCCCGTGCTCCTAACTACGGCATCTTCGTAGAGTGGGGATTGTGCTCTGCCTTCCAGTACCCATCCTTCCACCTTGTGGGAACAGCCCGAGATTCTCATGGTGAAGTGTCCCTATCAGTGTCTAACCTCAGTGAGCCTGACAACCAGTGTGCCCATCTCTAGCCATAGAGCCTGCTCGTGACAAAAGCCAGGACGATGATGGATTTCCCTCATGACTTTGTATGGTGAGTGGCTGAGTCATTCCCTTAGTGGTGACTTCAAAGACTGTTCGGTCAGGTGCCTGGATCCCCAGAGCTACTTGGGGTTTTTGTCCCAATAAACTCTGGGGTTTTTTTCCTAAGTTAGCCAAGAGAGTTTCTTTTGCTCAGAACTAAAGAACTTTGTTAATATATCAAAACCAGTACAAACTGTTTTAACGCCTGTTATATGTGAGAGCTGGAGGACTGTGGACAGACCAGAAGCTTCAGTTTCCTTATCTGTAAAATGGGGTAGTAACAGGGCCCATTCCACTCACAATCATTATGATTCAATGGGACAATGCATGTAAAGTACTTGGCACTGTATTTGGGACAGAGAAAATAGTGTCAGATACTCTTGCTAGGCGCTCAGTTATTTTTTTGTTAAAAAAAAAAAAACACTTGAGCAATTATTCCCATTAGGTGAACCAAATCTCTCTCAAATGTAAATAATTATGGCCATAGACTCCATTTCCCCACAGGTAGGAATAAGTTCTAATAACTATTATGCAGGCTCCCACGTTTGTTACATAACTGGACTCCATCCTGAGCTTACCGAGGAATCATTTGTCCAGTGGCACAATAGGATTCCTCCTATAACTAACTGAAGATTGAAGAACTGACGGTTTCATAGAAGAACCCCTCAGCGCTCAGTATAGTGAACTTGGTCCCGACGCTCCCAAAGTGTAAGAGTTCTAAATGATGAACTCACAAAGGTTTTTTTTTTTTGCAAGGACGGTTATAAAATCATATTAACACAGAACTGAAGATCTTTAATCACTAACGTGTTTTCACTTATAGGGCGTTCTGGATTTCGACCGCTCCTGGGCGGTGTCCTCCCGCCGTGCCCATTACCCCCCTCGAGGCTATGGTGCCACCCGCTTCCCTTTCATGCTCTCCTCCACTGACCCCCTCCACCCCCCCGCCCACACACACAGCAATCATGACTTTGTCTGGCTTACCTAGAGTAGACAGTAAGAAAGGAAACTATTGTAACAAAATAACCAAAAGACAATTGCCTGGACCGAACAGGCCCATTCCAGGCCCATTCAACGTAGAAACTTCAGCATCGGCGCTTGCTTGGCAGGTGCCGCCATGGTTGGGAATGGGAGGACATTCGAGTCACGGCAGCCGAGTGTAGGGGGCTGGGAGGAAAGCAGTCAGCCCCGTGGTCACCTTGGTTAATCACAGGGGGAGTGAATAAGTGAATTATTGAGGATTATGGGATCCTCATTTTTTACTATAGGGTAGAGGAGATAGGAATATGGAGAGGGGGAAAACTAGAATAAACCTTGTGGAAGAGTGGAATTGGAGATCTGTGTGCACTTGTAGTTTTTAATATATAGAGATGGATGGATGAGGAACATACATAGATGTATATATTCCCTGCTCTCTGCTTGGAAGACCTGGTAGCAACGCCAGCACAGTGGCATGAGCACCCAGATCTTCTTTCTAAATACCATTACCCACAGGGGCACCCGGGTGACTCCGTTGCTTAAACGACCAACTCTTGATTTCGGCTCAGGTCATGATCTCAGGGTTGTGAGATCAAGCCCCTGCGTCGGGCTGCTTAAGATTCTCTCTCCCCCCGCCCCACCGCCTCCCTCCGCACCCCCACCTCTCTCTCTGACTCTTAAAAAAAAAAAAAAAAAGTAAATACCATTCTCCACTAAACCAAAACAGGACTCTTTGGAGAAACATCTGATCCCAGGACGGGGTAGGAATAACACAAGATGGAACCTGAAACACCTTGTGGTGCCTAAAAGTAAGGAAGTGCTCAAAGAACCATGGGGAAAGCCATTATGGAGCCATTACGGAAAACAACTGGAAGTTCCTCAAAGAATTAAAGATAGAATTACTATATGACCCAGCAACCCCACTGGATACATAGCCCAAAGAACTGAAAGCAGCATCTCCAAGAGATAGTTGCACACCCACGTTCATCACAGTGTGAGTCATAATAAAGTGGTAGAAGTAACCCAAATGTCCACTGACAGATAAATGGATAAGGAAAATGCGGTATATCCACACAATGAAAAATGCAGCCTTAAAAAGGAAGGAAAAAATTTAAATAAATGAAAAGGAAGGAAATCCTGTCACATGCTACAATATGGATGAGCCCTGAGGACATTATGCTGAGGGAAATTAGCTAGTCACAAAAAAGACAGATACCCTATGATTCCACTCACAATCTAAAGCAGTCAAAAATCACAGACACAAAGTAGAAAGGTGGTTACCAAGGGCTGGGGGGGGGGGGGGGGGGGGGGGGGGCCTGGGGGTTAGTGCTTAGTGGGTATGGAGATTCAGTGTTACAAGATGAAAAAGTTCTAGCGCTCTGTTGCACAACAACGCGAATACACTTAACACTACTGAACTGTACACTTAAAAATGGTTAAGATGATTTAATGTTATGTTTTTTCACACAATTAAAAGAAAAAAAGAAACCTGAGACCATGTTAAAGAGCACAGAAGCCAGCTTGAGCGTGCTCCCACTAGCCAGACCTAGGGCAACTGGAGACTCACAATCCATCACGATAGTTTGTAGATTATAAAACAGAATCCATGTTCCATACTGCTATAAATAAACAAATAAATGGGGGAGAAGAGAAAGTATGACACTAGAATGCCAATTACATGTAGATGTTAAGAGTATAATTAGAAAGCCACCATTTGGCAATGACTGATTCAGATAAGAATCATCAATGGATGCTAAAATCAGAGGATAAAAATTTATACAAAAACAGATACTGATATAGTCCCATAGTAGCTCCCCATAAGACACTTATTCCTCATTAATTATTAAGTACAAGATACTAACTTCACAGTGGAAAAACCTTGCAGACATAACCAATTATTAACAATTAACATCACTGGTAATGGCAAAAACAGACACCGAGCACCTCCTGATAGAACACAGAGAACACAGCATCACTTCTCTCGTATTCCTGCCAAAAATTCATAACCGGATTCTAATTGTGAGGCATCAGACAAACCCAATGTAAGGGTCATTCTACAAAGTAACTGGCCAGCACTCTTCAAAAATATCAAGGTCTTTAAAAAAATTTTTGTTAAAAAAGGAAAAACCGAAGAAGTGCTCCAGGTTGAGGAAAACAGGAGGGAAAAACCTAACTGAACACATGCAGCACCGTGGACAAGACCCTGGAGCAAAAAGGCAAGGATTATTGTAAGGACGTTTTTAGAGTAATTGGTAGCATTTGAATGGGGTCTGTGGATTAAATGGTAGAATTTTATCAATACTGGTTTCCTGATTTTGATGGAAGTACTGTAGTTATGGCTAATGGGACATCATAACTGCAACTTGGTATCAATTCAAAAATTAATACGTATACAGAGAGAGAATAAGGTAAATAGGGCAAAATGTTAACAGGCAAGGGATATATAAGATTTTTTAAATTATTCTTGTAAATTTCCCATCAGTTTAAAATTATTTCAAAATAAGTTAAGAATTAAATATATACAAAGTGGTCTTTTGGCCATAAGAAATTTATGACACCGGTTTTTATATTACTGGAGAAATCGCTGCTTGACGCTTTCATTATCTCAGGTAAAACTATTCAAAAGAATAGCTGAAATAAATGTGGAAGCAGCTTTTCTGAATGGACAATAATGTAGATATAAAATCCTACTTAACTGTTAAAAATGTGCAATATTCTGAATCTTCATTAAACATGCTTCTTTCTTCCTGCAATGGTTTATCTCCTTGAAAAAAAATAATCACACACATGATATGGAAAAACCTTGAGAATTTGAGTCCTGTACATTTAAGTAACTTTTTCTCATAACTGATAAAGGATTTACATGATCTCATTAGAGATTTATGTCCCTTGATATTTAAATACGAAATTTAACCTGAACCATGACTTACGTTGGAAATTAGAATATCTTTACGATTTCTGGTATATTCTGCTTTAAATTATAGTTTGGGGTTAAATAACTGTTTAATATAAAAAATCTCCAATGGTAGCAAATGTCTGTCTATAGAAGAGGTTTTTTTTTTAATCTCCCCCCCTCCCCCGCCCTTCATTTAGAGTCAAGGGATAATGTCATGTTGGGTCAAGACTGCAAGTTGTTTCTAAAATAATTTACATTCCTCATAAGCTTGGTAAATGAATCTAAAGAGAAATGAGAGCTCCCAGAATATTAAAAACAAGGACAGCAGCAGCACCCTTGGAATAAAAACAGCTTCCCACAGAGATTGGTTAGAAGGACTTCACTAGTTGTGAATGTTCAATTTAGCAGTGCCTTAAAAACAAAAATTTCAGAGGAAAAGAAGGAAATATAATAAGCTGGATACTGAACATTACAATCAACAAAACCTCAGAAAATGATGTGGTAAGCCTGTATGAATCCTTCATACATTCTCCACTTGAGATTATCATTCGATATCAAAAATTTGAGCAGGATCCATGGAATCCATTAACAACTTCACAAAAAAGGCACATATACTTCAACTACAGTGAAGAGAAATTTAAAATTCTCCACACTTCTATTTTGCTCTTTGCAATCGTATTGACTTCAAGAACTAAAATGAAATAGGCCTGAGCACCCCCCTCCCCCCAAAAAAGACAGCTGTGTGTGCTGCACACTGTGGGGAGGAAAGGGGAAGAGAGAAAGGACAGAACAAAGATACTCTCACTTCCTGCAAAGTCCTGGGTTTATTTATTTTGGTAATTTTTGGTATTTTCTCAGAGATGCATCTGAGGTGGTTAAAAGTAAGAGACAAGCAAAAGGAGAAGAAAAACACCCCTCCTTGATCCCTGCTCAGGTAGGCAGATCCGAATGTTCCTTCTCTAGTTCCCGCTACATCTTCACTTATGTGTTCATTCTACAGTTGCTGAATGATGAATAAAAGAGGGGAAGGCGGTGGCCCGGAACAGCCAGCCCCAAAACAATCAGCGTCTCAAGCACGGACTACTAACCACTACTAGCACGCTTACACAAAGTGAACATAAACTAAGGAACGAAAGCACAGCAGCACAGAAGACAAAAAGTAGTTGAAATTTACAGCCTTACATCTCATCATGTTAGGGTAGGGACTGTGGAGCTGACCTAGTTCAACTCACTTATGTTAGTGTTCAGTGGGTTCTATAAGGATTCTAGATCCATTCATTTAGTACCGAATGAAGGGACTCTCTAAGACTGGGTCCCACTCCCACTCTGACCGGCTACGAGGCTCTCAAGCAAATTCCTTCTCTTCCTGAGGCCCATTCATCCAACAGTAAAATAAGTGAATTGAATTAGATGAATTCCAGTCTTCCTCGGCCATAATGTTGTAAGATTCTACGCTGTAAATTTCAACTACTTTTTTTTTCCCCCTATGGGTTTTCTGCAGACATCGATAAGCTGATTCTAAAATTCACACTGACATCCAAAGAGAACCAGAAAAACCAAAACAATCTTGAAAAAGAACAAAGTTGGAGGACTCACACTTGCCAATCTCAAACTTAATAGTAATCCAGACAATGTGGTATTGGCATAAGGATATATTATATAAATCAATGAGACAGAACTGAGAGTCCAAGAACAAACTCATACATTTATGAGCAACTTTCAACAAAGGTGAAATTTGATGAGGAAATGGTCTTTTCAACAAACCATGCTGGGACAACTGGATAGCCACATGCAGAAGAATGAAACTGGACCTCTGCCTCATACCATATACAAAAATTAACTCAAAAGGACTCAAAGACCTCAAGAGTTTAAACTATAAAACTCATAGGGAAAAGGTATATATCTTTGTGACCTTGGATGAAGCAATGGTTTCTAAGATATGACACCAATAGCACATGGAACCAAAAGAAAAAAAACATAAATCCTAATTCATCAAAATTAAAACCTTTTGTGCTTCAAAGGATACAGTGAAAAACAAACAGAATGGGAGAAAATGTTTGCAAATCACATATCTGATAAGGATTTAAGTATCCAAACTGTATTTAAAAACTACTATAATTCAACAACAAAAAAGATAACTAAAAAATAACTAAAAACAGACCTTTCTCTAAAGACATACAAATGGCCAGTAAGTACAGAAAAGATGCTCAACATCATCAGTCATTAAGGAAATACAAATCAAAACCACAATGAGATACCTCTTCACACACCCTAGGATGATTAGAATAAAAAAACAGGGTAACAAGTGTTGCCAAGGATGTGGAGAAACTGGAATCCTTGAATCCTGCTGGTGGGAATGTAAAATAGTATAGGCATTTTTTTGGGAAATAGTTTAGAAATAAAGTTTGGAAACCTGACAGTTTCTCAAAGGAGTTATTGTATTATCCAACAATTCTTTTAGGTATATACCCCCCAAAACTAAAAACGTACATCCACATGAAAAACTTACATAGGAATGTCCATGGCAGCATTATTTATAATAGCCAAAAAGCAGAAACAACCCAAATGTCCATCAACTGAAGAATGGATAAACAAAATGTGGTGTATCCACACAATGGAATATTATTCAACCACATAAAGAATGCTGATACATGCATAATGCAATATATGTTAAGAAAGAAAAAAAGAAGAAGAATGTAGCAGGAGGGGAAGAATGAAGGGGGGGAAATCGGAGGGGGAGAGGAACCATGAGAGACGATGGACTCTGAGAAACAAACTGAGGGTTCTAGAGGGGAGGGGGGTGGGAGGATGGGTTGGCCTGGTGATGGGTATTGAGGAGGGCACGTTCTGCATGGAGCACTGGGTGTTATGCACAAACAATGAATCATGGAACACTATATCTAAAACTAATGATGTAATGTATGGGGATTAACATAACAATAAAAAAATTAAAAAAAAAAAAGAATGCTGATACATGCTACAGTATCAACCTCAAAAATATTATACTAAGTGAAAGAAGTCAGACACAAATGGTCACATATTGTATGATTCCATTTTTATGAAATATTCAGAATAGGCAAATCCATAGAGACAGAAAATAAACTGATGGTTGCCTAGGGCTGGGGTGAAGGGAAAATGGGAGGTGACTGCTAATGGATGTAGAGTTTCTTTTGGGGGGGATGAAAATGTGCTGGAATGAGAGTGGTAATGGTTGCACAACTCTAAATATATTAAAAGCCGATGAATTATATACTTTAAAAGAGTGAACTTTATGGTATGTGAATTTCAATTTTTTTAAAAAAAGGCCCTCCTTAGAAAATTGATTTCCTCACTTCTATTTCAGACCACCTACTGGTTCATGAAAATAGAAAACTTTGCAATGATACTTGACATTTATAATCCATGGTAACAAATACTACAATAAAATTTCTCTTTAACCAAATTATTCTACATGTCAGCTGATGGTCCACTTGTATTTAGTTTGCCTCTAAACAAAATCTGAAAATTCCTCTGAGTTCATGATGTATTTATAGTCCTTTTTTAAATTTATATTTTTCTTAAGTAACTAACGCTAAACAAATGTCATTTTAGAAATTTTAGTTATTCTGTCATCAAGAAACAGGTCAAAGTACTGCTCTTCCAATGACATTAGCACAGCCATCTTCAAGAAGTACTTTAAAATTTAATTCCTTTTTCATAAGACAATAAAAAGGCTAAGCGAGAAATAATTTTTCAGTATCAGTATTGCAATGTAATATGTATAACCAGATGCTTTAAGCCATGTAACAAATGCTGACTTTCTTTCTCCTGGAATATAAATAGGATGATTCCAGGCTTACTCTCTTCAGTAACAAGAATTTAAGTGAAATTTTTTCAAAGCTCTACAAAAAACAAAAAAAATACTCTTTATTGTCACCTTCTGTAATATTGTTTTGCATTCTGGTTTTTGGTATCAGAAGACTGTAACTTTGTGTTAGCACTATAATCCACAATAAATTCTCTGTAAGCTTTGAAAGAGAATATTAATTCTACTCTGATATCACTGGGTAGTACCATACTGTACATAGATCTATATAAGTTAAACAGGAATGATCCTTCTAAAAATGCTAAGTATGAGGAAGAGGGCTTAATTACTTAAGAAGTAAAGATCAAGGACTGCCATGATCAAGCTACACACTGAAAAAGCATCAACAGATTACAAGAGGGCAACATGATTTTCATTTTTAAGTTCAATGAAAATTGCATATGTTCAGTTTTTACTCTTAAACACAGTGGCTTATAGAATACCAGGGCTGCCAGCCCCAACAAAGACAGGAACACAGAAAGGATGACCTTATCCAACTTCAGTATTATTTTTGTACTTAGGTGTATAAAATCCATCCACTGCTTCAGCAACCTTAGGAGGGAGCAAGCCTAAGTGTTGAAAACATTTACACCTTTTGATTAAATTATACTATTATCTTATAAAAATATGAGGTTCAACATTTGTTTCCTTAAAAACAGAGCACTAAACAGTTTCCAATAAAGTAACCTAGCTGATAGCTAAAATGTATACAGAATCCTTAAGACTGTAACACGGCAAGGAGTTCTTTTGCATTATGTGTATTCAAATGATGGTGGTGTAATTCAAACTGAACATCTTGATAAAACAAGAAATGGGAGAAATAAAAATTGATTTCTGAACCAAGTGTGCACCACCTTCCTAGACTGACTAACTGGGAAATACAGGTAAGGTAAGGAGATATGCCCCATGTGAAGACAACTGCCTATCAGAATTCAAAAGAAGAGTTAGAGCACAAACTCTTTTTTTTTGTTTGTTTTTCAAACACATAGGCCTCAAAAAACTGTTCCACCAGTTATTTTTTATATAGCATATCTTTTCTAAATAATTCTCACTTTTCATTCCAGAAAATGTTAAGAAACCATTTGCAAGAACTCACAACATGCAAACATGTTTCTCTAAGGCCATGAGCTGGTTTGCTAAGTTGCATTGTTTTATTCAAGTAAAAAGTCCTTCTAGAATAAGGGGTCTGTAGAGGAAACCAATCACCTTCAATACTCGGGCCTGCACACTTGTTAGGATCTCTTATCACTCTGAAAGCCAAAAGGTAGAATGCTCATTTGAACATTAGCAAAATGGACTCTATTTACATTTTTTAAAAAATCTAATGCATGTTAAATTTTTCTGGCAATTCTTTTTGTATGTTACAAAACAAAAAAGCAAAAGCTTAGAATAAGAACGCTTTTTTCTTAGAAAGGTCAAACAGATACTTCTTGACATCATATCCTTTACACAATGGCATACTGTTCATATAAAAGGTCTCTTATCCTATAAAAATCTTGACAAAGGCAGCCTTCTAATCCAATGCGTCCAGTTTCCGTCTAGAAAGTAAAAGTAAAAAAAAATCTTTAGTACATTTCCTGTTCATTAATATGCAGACATAATAAACAAGATATATTAACTAGGTTATTTGGTGATTGGTCTGGAAATGGGTTGCTCTGCACAGAATATGGATATAACATTCAAATCATGAATTTTACGACACGTAAATATCAGGATTCAAATAATAAAATTTTACAATAAAATTATACATCATTTCTTTGAGAGTCACTTTTATAAGCCTTTAAGTTCATCATTACGAATATAAATTATGGTCTTCAGTTTGTGAAATTACCAATCAAGAATTACAGAATTCAAAATGGCATTGCATCAGAAGGAAGTATTTATTCAATTCATCCCTTATTAAAAACATACTTACTCTACGGACTGCTACTTGGTTGTTGCAAACAAGTACACCTCCTACAAATTCAGCTTGAATCCCCTCCCGTAAGAGAACTTGTTTGAAGTCTGACAGTCTTGGTTCATTCATAAAAACTGACTGATGTCCAGGAACCTTAGAAAAGGTTAAAGGGGAAAGAATAACTTCAGATAAAACACCAGACACACAGTTGTACTGAATAAAGTCAAGTAACACATGATCTCTAAGATACTTTCTATCATTCCCTGAAGACCTCTGACAGATCGTATCAAGGCTGTAAATCACATTCCAAGTTGTTATTCTGAATTTTACCTCCTATTTAACATCACAAAGCCCTTCACATTTTCTGAATGTTTCCCAATTTTATTAGTCATGCCTCACAGTAACAGAGAGACATTTGGTGATGTTATGCTCTTCACTCACCCACTTGCCTGAGGGGGTCAAGGAGAGTGCCAGTAGGCAGAACTGAACCAAAAAATTCATTTTCTAGTCCTTCACTTAGTTCTGAGGGGAGTTCACCCCTGATCCCACTTTCACCTTCCCTTCTCCCTGAGAGTAAATGCAATGGACGCCAAGGATTTTAGAATCAGAAAAACAAGCGGTTCAACCTATTGCTGCTACCTGGAAATTACCTTGAAGAGCACTAGCTTTAGCACAGAGGGGAAAAAAAGATTCTTATTCCTCCCCCAATCTCAAGAGTATTACTAGAAGGGAATCCAGTGACAGCAGCTGTCTCTCTACTCCTGCTGCACAGAAAGGCTAGAGTCCCCGACATGCACGCAGGACTCTTATCACACAGTTTTAACACTGTCATTGTAAGTTAATTACCTGAAATCTTTGCTAACTAGAGTATCTCCTGAGAACATGTAAATACTATATTAAAATTATATCTACGCTTAATAAAAGATTTCTAACTGTATCAAAACCAAAAGTGATTTCAGCTGAATTGACAACATACAAAAATGGAGTACAAGAGTTTCAGTCTTAGAAAACTATAAATCTCCTGACTGGAAGCAGGTATAGGATATAATCCTCACAATCAAAATTTAAATACTGAAAAAATAAATTACAAAACAATAATGTATCTTATAATATTTGCTAAACGTTTCCTTTAAATTATCATTCCCTTGCCGTCGGGATATATACACATGCTGGTGTGTGCACACACACAACCGTATCTTAAGTAATCTTTTTCTAGAACTCCAAAATCAGCCTACACAGGACACATATTTTAAAGAGTTAAAAACATAAAAGAAAAATCCAGAGGCATGTGCTTTTTTACCTCGTGGGGGGGTAAGGGCTCCAAGGTCGGAATGATCTCGCTTTCTTCACCTGTCTCTTTCTCATCATCCCCAAACAGACTCTTCATGGCCTTCTGTTGTGCTATAACACTGGAATCCGAAGGAGCGTCCACTTGCATTTCTGAGTCTTCTCCATCATCCTTCAGTTCTCCTTCTTCTAAAATAACTCCTGTGTCCACTTTGGAAACTCTCATGTCCAAGACACCATCTATCCAAGCTAATTCGGCATCTTTTGCCTTACAAAACTGAAGGGAGCTGACAAGTGAATCTTTCAATCTCACCTAGAGAGGGAGAGAGACAAAACCCAGAGTATAAATTAACAACAAAATATAACCAGTTATTATTATTTCCTAACTCTGGTAATGTGTATTAAGATTCGAAAATCTTTCACTCATCTGATCTTCACCATGACTGGTAATGACCTAGTGACCTGTGAGATCATTAGGACCGCTGTCTACTCTCCAAAAGGTTTTTAACCCTTGGCTGCACACTGGGATCACATGGCAATTTCTTAAAATACATGTTAATGCCAGGGTCCCACCTTCAGTGACTCTAACACAACTGGTGAGACTAAATCCAAAGCACTGAGTCCCCCCATCACCCCCAAAGTTCCCCAGATGGCTCTCATGTGCAGCCAAGGTTGAGAACCACTGATAAGCCTCATCCTCTAGTCGTTGCTGCTCTTCAGGAGTACTGAATTACTTACTGTTTCCTTCATTACCATGAATTTCACACATCCATATTCTTGGAATGCTGCTTCCTCTTTTCTGCCCAGAATAACTTTGCTGCCTGGTGAATTCCAACCCATTTTTTCCAAACAAATCTAGACATCGCTCCTGCTTTAACTGACACCATCTCCCCCCTTCCAGATAAAATCTATTCTCTCCTCTGTGCTATTTCTACTTTTTATACCTGCTTCCATTTTTTTCAATTAGGAATAGACCCTTGACATCAGTGCATTTTTATAAAACTTCTGAATTCTTGACTAGTCCCCATTCCTCTCACCTTTACACACTTGCAAATGTTGTTCCCTCTGCCCTGGAATACCCTTCCCCCAAACACACACACTCTATACCACCCTGATGATCCATCTAAACATGTTAGGATTCAGATTAGTTATCACTTCCTCTGGGAAATCTTTTCTAAACCTCCACATCTGGGTTGGGGTCTCACAACATCCTGCACTTTCTCTATCAGAGATAATAACAATGTGAGAAATGCTCTTTCCTTGTTATAAGCCCCACAGACCATAAGATCTACTAAGACAAGGGGACGATGTCTGTCTCATTCACCACTGTATTCCTAATCTACTGTCCTCATCTGCAACAAAAGTATTTATTTCTGTATGGCCCAAATGCCAGCACACTCACCTGGTAGATGTGAGTTTCACTAGTGGCATCAACCGTTTCGTGTAGCTTTGGCATGTACACCTTAATATCTTTCCCACCAAACGCACGGCAGCACTCTGCAAGATCCTGACTGGCCTCTGGTGGTCCATGGACAATGATCAGCTGTCGTGGTTTCATCTGATTAATGATCTTTTTAATGGAATCTCCATCAGAGCGTCCTTCATAGTCTATGTAAGTAACCCTGGCTCTGTAATTAGGATTATTCAAGCTTACTTTTCGGATAAGTTAACTCCAAAACTATGTTATTGATGGCTTTTATCATCAGGAAAGAAATGTATACAATATATAAAATGAGGATTCGAGGAATACACATGTTATATTGTTAATATGTATTTGAACGGGAAGGATTATGGATTATTCAATAGGTATTATTAGAAAAAAATAACTCACATATTATATAAAGAAAAATAAAACTGGATCCTGATCTAATGCCACATACAACAGCAGGTTGAGTTGGAAGCCATAAAAGAGAAATGTGAAGATTTAAATTTAATAGAATAAAATGTACGAATTATGTTTGTGACCATGGACAAGGAGGGACTTCCTTATATATAATCCCAAAAACCATAATGGAAAATATTATTTCATTACATCAAAATTAAAGATTTTTTTTAAACAAAGTAGACCATGGACAATTCTTATAAACAAGTAACAGAATGGGAGAGGATATTTGCATTGTCTGAAACCAACCAGGGCTAATATCCAAAATATACAATGAACCCCTGCAAATCAGTAACAAAAAGGCAGCAACCGCTAGAGAAAAATGTACGAAGGCCACGCACATGGACTTCACAGAAAACAAAAAAGGTAACATGCATTTGAAGAAGATAAACTAATAACCACAGTAAGGCAAATTTAAACAGTAGTGATACGTTACTCTATACCTACTAGGCTGGAAGACGTTAAGAGTTAGATAATGCCAAATGTTGGTAGGGAAGCAGGAATGATAGGGAAACAGGATGATTCTGCTAGCAAAAATATAAATTGATATACAGCCATTCTAGAGAGAATTTTGTGATACTGTTAATATGCATTATTTAGATATCAGCTGTACCCCAAAATATATACTAAACGATAGCACTAGACAAACCACTTTGCTCTCTAATGACTTAAAAAAAATTCCAGAATGATGATTTACTGGCGTTATTAACTGTACCGAAAGAAAAAAGGTTTATTTACTACTTCAGGTTATAGTAACATTTTTAAGACATTAGGGCCCTAGAGATGTTTAAGTCAAGGAGTATGTTTATAAAACACTTAGAAAAATTAAACTTGTGAACTGCACAAGTTCACGTGCTACTGGACTTACTAAAAAGGCCAGAATGTTTCTTCGTATAAATGTGCAATTTAATGTTTAAACCCCACCTCACCATCAACTCAATCACACTGGCATTTAAATACCATTAATGAAAACAAAATGCCACCACACTTCACAGGTCTTTGCATTGAAAAAGAAATTAAATTTTAAAAGTACAAACTTACTAGAGGATATTCAGAAATTTCACTTTTGAAACAATGTAAATTATATAATTCAAGTTCTTAAAATTTTATCTTATAATCTAGTTTCAAAAATGCAACAAAAAGCACTTACTTTATTTCAATAGACTCTGTCGTAGAAATACACTTGGTAGGAACGTCAGATAAATCCTGATCCATGGGTTCATCTCCATTTGTCAAGCCAGATTCTAATTTGCTTTTCTCTTCTTCAGTTGCCTGAAGTTCTGGCACTAAGAAATCCTCCGGTCTAAATGATAAGTCTCTAATTAGAAGCAGTAACGAGCAAGCTAATATTATGTAATATATGTAACTAGTAGATGGCACAAGTTTTAGACTCCTCACATATCTCAGATTTGAATACACAAGTGATGCAAAGCTAATGCAACTTTATAATATCAATTACCAAATGACTGCATATATTCTGTTCTTCCTGACCACTGAGGAATGCTCTTTAAAACACGCCATGTGGGCTAGTAAAGAGGCCTACACCATTAGAAGATCTTCATGGCTATCATAAATACTGTTACAACCTGGCCTTGCATTTGTTTCAATCATTCTTTCTCTCAGTTTCTGTGGTTTCTCTTGCCAACTCCCAATTCTTATAAATCTCAGACCTCTTTTGATTTCCTTAAGAGCCCCAGTTATTCCAAAGAAATAGAAAGCAAGCATATGACTCTCCATTGGCACATCACCAAGACTGAGATACAAAATCATGAGCTCCCTCAAAAGCCTTCGCTTTTATTTCAACAAATTATGAATGCATCTATCTCCCCATTTTTACTTCCAGTATCAGAGAGAGTTGTATGTTAAAATTAAAAAACAGGGCGCCTGGGTGGCTCAGTCATTAAGCATCTGCCTTTGGCTCAGGTCATGAAACCAGGGTCCTGGGATCGAGCCCCGCATCAGGCTCCCTGCTCCACGGGAAGCCTGCTTCTCCCTCTCCCACTCCCCCTGCTTATATTGCCTCTCTTGCTGTGTCCCTCTCTGTCAAATAAATAAATAAAATCTTTTAAGAAATAAATTAAAAAAACAGGGGCGCCTGGGTGGCTCAGTTGGTTGAACAACTGACTACTAGTTTTGGCTCAGGTCAGGATCTCAGGGTTGTGAGATCAAGCCCAGCGTTGGGCCCCCATGCTCAGCACCAAGTCTGCTTCAGATCCTCTCTCTCCCTCTGCCCCTCCCCACTCTCCACACTCTAAAATAAATAAATAAATCTTTAAAAAAAAAAAAATTAAAAAACAAACTTAAAAATATTCTCTCTCACCTCCTGTATTTGTCTACGCCCCACCCCAAATGCACTCACACTCCTCTCTGGGAATGCAGGCCTCTGTTAGCCAACACCTAGATTGCTATGGTAGCTTCTCAGACCCTGGAACCCAACTTCTCCATCTGTAATCCACATAATTGCAATAGCAGTAGCAACCACTTAAAGTGCATTTACTAGGAGCTGTGAGCCACAAGTCAGATTCTATGCTAAGGGCCTTAAAAACACAACCTCATTTAATTCTTATCCCCACTTTTCAGATAAGGAAATTGAAGCAAAAGAACACTTGTCCATATGCTCAACAGATTGGACACTAATTAAGGGGAATGGTAAATAAACTCACCAATGCGATTTAGATTGTTATTTTCCCTCTCTACTATTTTAGACAGTGCAATTTTCCTAATTAAATCCAAGAATGACCTAAAACCCACTATATGCTCAAGAGGGCATTACAGAGGAACAAAGAAAGTACAAGCGAGGGACCCAGACTGTGTTGGGGTGGAAAGGAAGAAACAGGAAAGGCTCCCAGCAGTTTGTAAGGGCCAATCCAGCAGGCTGGAGACCTGGGAGGGGAAGACGGAACAAAGCCGAGGGATGAACATGTGCAAGGGTGTGACGTGGAAAAGCCGAGCAAGACACTGAGAAGGCTGGTACCGCTAGAGCAGAGCGCGCACACCGGCCTGACAGAAATGTACAGAAACCTAACAGCAAAGTAGGGAGAAACCAGGTTGTGAGAGACCATGCACTGTGCTAAGGCGTCTGACAGTCACCTGGAAAGCAACGGGGACCTTGAAGAATCTTCACACAGGGTGGCAGGGTTTCCAAACTTAGATTAGAACGTGTGATTTCAGTTGTTTTTCCAATAGTGGTGGAAAGCTGTTGATTTTCCATGGTTCCACCCATGCTATCTCATATTCCTCTTGTAACTTAAACATTTGTGTAACACTGCTTGAGATGTAACCCATTTCCCAAACTTCACACATCACCATCCATCAAAAATTCTCCCTATCCTGTGTCTTTCTCCAGTGCATGTCCCTTACCCTCTTTCTCTCTTTATTTTAGATTTATTTATTTGAGAGAGTGTGAGCAAGCAGGGGGGGGAAGAGGGAGGGAGAAAGACTCTAGCAGACTCCCTGCTAACAGGGAGCCCCGTGCAGGGCTCAATCCCAGGACCCTGAGATCATGACCCGAGCCAAAATCAAGAGTCAGAGGCTAAACCAACTGAGCCACCCAAGTGTCCCCTTACCTCTCTTTAAGTGGGGAAAAAAAAGTCTTGCTCACCTTTTTAGACTTTTCACATACCTAGGTAATAAAACTGCTACTTTGCCTTTAATATTAATTCTTTTTTTTTTTTTTAAAGATTTTTATTTATTTATTTGACAGAGAGACACAGCGAGAGAGGGAACACAAGCGGGGGGGTGTGGGAGGGAGAAGCAGGCTTCCCGCAGAGCAGGGAGCCAGATGCAGGACTCAATCCCAGGACCCTGGGATCATGACCTGAGCCAAAGGCAGACGCTTAACGACTGAGCCACCCAGGTGCCCCTTTAATATTAATTCTTTAGATGTTCAATCTTTCTATTTTATACTATACTTTCAAACTATACAAGTCCTCTGTATCTTTCAAAGTGGGGTCCTCAGAAACTATCAAAGTACACGGTATGACCAGAAATGCCAAATTTATTGAGTTCTAATGATACACTGAGTTATACACAAAATACACAGTCTAATCTGGAAGAAAAGAAAAGCTTGTTTTGTTCACATACTTGATAATTTCTCCATATTCATCCCATTTAATTCTTTCTTCTGGGGCAGGAAACATAGGGTAAGACTTTTTAGCCTGTTTGAAGAAACTTCCTTTACGACTACCTTCACCTTTCATCATCAGGTCATGCTTAGTCTTATGAGCTGACGGCTGGTCAATGTCTTCCTCAACATCACTCTCATCACTGGAATCTATGTCTGCCCTAAGAGGATTGTGGAACAGATAAAGGTCATAAAGTCCCCACAAGATTTTGAATTAATATTTACAAAATTATTTTTGAATTAATTCAAGGGTAATAATTTTTTATTGGACTGATAAGTTTGTAAAATAGCATTAACTGCCGGTTAATAAATACACATTAATACTAGCACTGAAAGTGCGAACCATACTTAAAAAAATGTTTTAAATAACACAACACACTAAGGTACATCATAATCAATGGAGGAAAACACATACATACACACACACACTACAGAGGAACAAAGAAAACAATGACAGCATTGTCTGAGACTGCCTGCCAGAAACAAAGCAGTGAAGTCTGTAAACTGCTAACCATATTCCCAGGAAAAATATCATTCAAATATAAATATAAAAAGAACTTTGCCAGACTAAAAAACAAACAAACAAAAGAAAAAACACCAAAAATCTGATGGAGGTATTGCCTGCTGATATGCAGTCCATGAAACAAAAATCAAAGGAATTTCTTCAGAGAGAAGGGAGGATGATACCATGTGGCAATATGTCCACACAAGGGAGGAATAAGAACAGGAAACTAGAAATGTGTGCAATATAAGTCATTTTAAAAAATCTCTTTAAAAAATAAAATTGAGGGGCGCCTGGGTGGCTCAGTTGTTAAGCGTCTGCCTTTGGCTCAGGTCATGATCCCAGGGTCCTGGGATCGAGCCCCACATCGGGCTCCCTGCTCCGCGGGAAGCCTGCTTCTCCCTCTCCCATTGCCCCTGCTTGTATTCCTTCTCTCGCTGTGTCTCTCTCTGTCAGATAAATAAATAAAATCTTTAAAAAATAAAAAATAAAAAAAAATAAAAAATAAAAAATAAAATTGATTTTTTAAAAACAAAAAAAACTAGCACTGAAAGAACTTGGCATTCTAGCACCATTTAAAAATGTTCACAAAAATAATGAAGTCAACAGAAAATTTAAATATTTTTTTTTTAATTTAAATTCAAGTTAGTTAACATATAGTGTATTATTAGGTTCAGGGTATAGTTTAGTGATTCATCAGTCATATATAACACCCAGTGCTCATTCCATCACCTGCCCTCCTTAATGCCCATCACCCAGTTATACCATCTCAGCAACCACCTCCCCTTCAGCAACCTTCAGTTTGTTCCCTATAGTCAAGAGTCTCTTATGGTTTGTCTCTCTCTCTGTCCTTATTTTATTTTTCCTTCCCTTCCCCTATGTTCTTCTGTTTTGTTTCTCAAAGAAAATTTAAATATTTTCAAATAAACTTTTGTATCTTAGAAGTAAGTTCTTAAATTATATGTAATTTACATATAAGCTTCTGTCTGAAAATAACTCACTCTTTTGACTGCTCAAGTTTTTTTGCCGCTTCTTTCTTTAGTTTCTCTTTTTCCAAGTATTCTTCTAGTTCTTTCCCTTCAAGCTTCACACGTTTCCTCAACTAGAGAAAAACAGCAGACAGAAGGAAGCATCAGTATCAGGGGTTAGGCGGTAGGGTGTGAGATGTAGCACGTCTGTGAATTTATCATCTTAAATTTGAAATTATTCAAGTTCCCATTATATGCAATTACAGATCCTATTTAGATCAGCACCAAAATTGAGCTGCCACATTTCTAGGCTGGGTTTAATTTAAACTGGTTAAAAATCACCAATCAGGAAAAGAAAATACAGGTAAGTATTTTTATAATTTGGAGTAGGTGAGGCCTACACAGGACATAAAACCCAAAAACCACAAAGGAAAAGATGAATAAATACGGCAACATGAAAAAAAATACATTTCTTTGACATTTAAAAATCTCATAAAATTATAGGGAACGGAGAAAATTATTTACAGCACTACATGACTATCAGAAGCTCTTTTTTCCTAAGAGCTCTTCCAAATCAGTTAAGAAAAAGATGATCAACACATCAAAAAAGGACAAAACCATATATAAGCAATTTACAAAATAAGACAAATAAGTAACTAATAGCTACGAAAAGAGGTCTCATTTCACTGGTTTTTGAAAAATGCAAAATTTTTGAAATGTAATACCATATAAGATTTTATTTATTATTATTTATTTATTTGGGGGGGGTGGCTATGAGAAAGGGAGAAGCAGACTCCCCACTGAGCAGGGAACCCAACGTGGGACTCAATCCCAGAACCCTGGGATCATGACCTGAGCTGAAAGCAGATGTGTAACCACCTGTGCCACCCAGGTGCCCCTGTAATACCATTTTAAAATCTATTAGATTGGCAATGCTAATTACTATATATCTATGGGAAAATTAGCGTAACTATGGTAGAAGGCAATTTGCCATAAAAATGTGCCTGTCATTTGACATAGCATTTCTACTTCTAGGAATTTATGCTACGGAAACAATCACAAGTGTTAGGAAAAAAGTACAATTGCAGCAATGTGTGTAACAGTAAAAAACCAGACTCAACTTTAAAATCCATCAACATGGGATGATTAAATCAGTAGATCTCCCCAACTTTTTGATCTCGGGATTGTCTTAGACTCTTAAAAATTACTGAGGACCCCAAATAGTTTTTGGTTTTTTGTAGATTACGTTTATTAATGTCTACCATATCAGAAATCAAGAATGAGGAAGTTTTAAAATATTCATCTGTAAACTAAAAAATAAAATCACTGCATATTAACATTATATTTTTATAAAAGGTAATTAAATTTTCTAAAGCAAAAACAAAAAATAGTGGAAAGCACGGCATTATTTTACATTTTTGCAAGTCTCTTTAATGTCTAGCTCAATAGAAGACAGCTGGATCCTCACATCTGTTGAATTCAATCTCCTGCAATATGTTGTTTTGGTTAAAGCATATGAAGAAAATGCAGCCTCACACAGATGTATAATTGGAAAAGGGAAAAATATTTAAGTAGCATTTCCATGAATATTCCTTGGTATTACATTAAAACTCAAAAACTGGTGGTTTCTTAAAAGATTAGTTGTAATGTGGAATCTGAAACCAACAACTTTTTATACTGTTATGTTAAAATATATTGATTTATCTTGCACTTTGAATGGCTCTTTTATTTGAGCACTATCTTGTACCTACAGGCATCGGTTATTTGCAAAGTACTGGTTCACCAAGTTACACAGATCTTACAAATGTTGACAGTATTTTAAAAATCACATTTGCAAATATCACCACCAATCTCATCAGCAAAGCCTTCTAAGTTTAAGTTGTCCATTTCATGGTGATGGGCATCGCTTTCCAAAATTCTAATTTTCACTTCAAAGTTTGAATTTTATCAGATTTAGGCAACAAATGCGACCAACTGTTTTCCTTAGAGTGACAAGCTCAACTTACTCATCTTTGAGAGAATATCTGCCGAACACCCAGTCTGAGTAATCATGTCATTATTTCAAGTAAAAATGGTGTTCTGAGAAAAAAGTGGCCAGTTAACTCTATGATACAAGTGGCTTTCTTCGAGACAAACATTGTGTATTAGTATGCAACACAGGTGCTGTACGCATACTTCCCATCTTGCCATCCAGATTATTTTTAAAAACCTTTTAGTGAAAGGATTTAATAAATAACTTTTACTGCTTCGTCAAGAACATCCTTAAGAGAAACGGGCCCTCTTTTGGCACTTCGAGTATGTGCTCATGCACAGTGCAGCGGCTGCTGCTGGCTGGGGCCACGCTGGATTGACACTAAGGCACCAGCACCTCTCGCACCACTGCTTTGACTGTGCAACGTTAAATCTAGGCACAAGCGGAAAGGCAAGTAATATCTTAACATTACTATCAGAAGTAGTTTTGACCTTGGGCACTCCCTGAAAGGGTCTCAGGGACCCCCTCTCAGGGGCCCTCACACCGTATCTTGAGAACCACTGGATTCAATAATCACAGTACACATATACACGTGTGTTATTATAAGGTTACTAAAATGAATTCATTTATTTGAAAACACTTGAATGTTTATAATATAGCCATCTGTGCATGAGAAGTCAGGATAGCGGCTTCCCTCGGAGGGGAAGGATCCAGAAGGGGATGTATGAGGTACTGCCGATACGTCTTGGTCTGGGTACAGGCTAGACAGATGTGTTCAGTTTGTAAACGTGTATCACACCGTGCACTTGCACATGCACACTTCCAGCATATGTTACATGGCAATGGACACTGAAAAAAATCTGTGGAAAGTGCTGCTATTGTCTGAGATGAGGAAGACTCAGAGAAGAGTAAGTCTGGGACTAGGGGGAGGAGAAAGAGTACAATGTTTTGCATATGACCAAGTAGAGGGAAAAACTGATAGGTCATAGAGAGAGAAGGCATAATTACAGAAGAAACATCCCTACAAGGGGAGAAGGGAAAGAATCCTAAGTGTTAGTACTACTTATTAAAAAGTCAAAAACCTAATGTTTCAAGTTACAGCTCCAAATGTCCTTTTCTATTTTTTTCAAACTGAAACCGCTTTTAATATTCTTTTATTAATTCCTCAAACGGCCTATGCCTATCAACCTTAATTGAATTTCTAGTAATTATTATTTTCAAATTCAGTATTTCATATCTGATGAAACTATTTCAAGTATTTCAAAGAGCTCTTTTAATTTTTTGCTTAAAGATTTATTTCAGAGAGAGAGAGTGTGTGTGTGCACGTGGCGGGGGCGGGGGAGGCCAGAGGGAGAGGGAGAATCTCAAGCAGACTCCCTGCTGAGCACAGGAGCCTAACTCCGGACTCCATCTCACAACCTCACAACCCTGAGATTATGACCTGAGCCAAAATCAAAAAGCTGGCCGCTTAACTAACTGAGCCACCCAGGTACCCCTGAGCTCTTTTCATTTTTAAAGAAAACTCCTTGTTTCTAAGCTATTAAATAACCCAAAGGACAGTTTTTACTTTGGTATGTTTGCTCTGAATCCTTCCTCAACAATTCTGTATTTATAGTGAATGTATATGAGATTTTAGTTACTATGTTTGTGCTTTTCTTAAGTAGAGTTAAAGACTAAGGTACACTTATCACTCAGCTTCTAACAAACAACATTCCTTAACATGGCTACTAGGAAGGAAAAATAAAAAAGTCATCCACAACTGTGCCCAACTTTGGCAATTGCCCATTCAGCATCAATTGCTAGAGACTTTACAACTAGCTTTGGAAAACTGATAGATGTGATGGGTTGGTTATTAAGCAAAATGATCTTTTGGCATACTGATCACTTGGCTACTTGTTTTGCTCCCGTTAAAACGAGATAAAGCAGCAAATGCGGATACAGAAACAAGTTAGGCTATTTAGTGTGGAGAAGATAAGGGGATTCTTGTCTGACTGCTTCTACTTCTTAGCTAAGTTTGAAACAAGTTCATGTGCTATGGGTGAAGGCTGAGATGAGTTGTAGGGTATTTGAAGAGAAGGAAGGTATGAAGCTACCTAACTGGAGAGTAGGAAAACGAGTATCTTAGAGAATGTTGGGCTGGTGCTGGGTGCCCGTCTGAGATGTGAGGTCATGAATGTGAAAGGCAACCTGTCCACACGTGTTTAACACCAGTAACATAAGGTTGCTTGGGTATAGGAACAGTTAAGCAAATGGTTCAAAGTTTTGCCAGGTGAGTATAATGAACAGGAGAGTAACAGAGTTAAAGGTGTTTGTAAAATAATGATGGACCACTGACTAGAAGCTGGAGCAATGATGGATAGTACACAAATTAAAAGTCCCAATGGAACCAAAGAATTGCTGGCATGAGAGTATTAGAGCAAGTCAGCTGTAAGATCAGAGTGGGATAATTGAGATGGAGATCTTCAGGGGTAACCCGTAACAAGGTGAAGGGTATGACCATAAGAGTAGACAGTATGATTGTGGAAAGGGATGGCTAAGGTGGAATGGAGGAAAAGATCATTAAGAAACAAGGTGTCAAGGAACTAAGAGGGCCAAGGCCTTGGACAGATCACACATATGGACACTAGAGTCATCAAGAATGCAGTCCTGAGTGAGTGGACAGGAAGACTGTGGACCAGGGTTAAAGTCACCAGTGAAGGACAGAGAATGACCAAGGGATCAGTAAATGTCAGAAGGGGTCAGTGTATTGTCAAGTCTGATGGCATGACCTAGAGAGGGAAGAGAAATGGCTTGAAACCTGCAGAACAGAAAAAGGACACCTACCCCACCCAAAGTATATGAAGCATGAAAGAGAAAAAAAGAGCGTCTACTTGAGAGGCCTACAGGAAAGACTATTGTTACAAAACAGATTTCAATGAGGGAAAGGATATGAAAAGAACTTTTCAAAGAGCACTTGAGAATACAGGGTGGGTGACACCTTCTGGGCGTGGTTCCAGAGGATAACATGGAAGGCTTAAAGAATGGGACTTTCCAATAAGGAGCTCTGAAGTTTGTGCTATTAAAGGCTCTCTATTGTTACTCTGGTAAAAATCTGGAAACAATTTCATTTTTGGTCCCTGATTTCTATAAACATCATGCATGTGTCCCCCAGTTTTGTTTTGTTTTTTTAAGATTTTATTTATTTATTTGACAGAGAGAGACAGCGAGAGAGGGAACACAAGCACGGGGAGAGGGAGAAGCAGGTTTCCCGCGGAGCAGGGAACCTGCTGCGGGGCTCAATCCCAGGACCCTGGGATCATGACCTGAGCCGAAGGCAGATGCTTAACGACTGAGCCACCCAGGCGCCAACCCCCCCAAACAGTTTTAAGATAAAGTTCACATATAAGCACTTACCTCTATTTCTGTAATTTTTTCAGAAGGATTATCAATTAGGAAACGTGCTAAAGTCCCAGGAGTAGTTCTGTAAGTTAGAATGATTGAGTTTTTAGGGTCCTGACACCACTGAATGAAGAGATCCCTTGAAAATCCACATTCCAGGTCAGGCTGGCTGGCGAGTACCACTTTGGGGCTAGGTACCCGAGCCAAGTCGGAAAGACCGTGACATAAAGAGAGATGGCGAAACTGAAATGGATTATTTCTTTTGTCTTCAAAACATCTCATCAATTTGTCACTCATCCATTCTACCTAATATAGGGGGAAAGGATGACCATAATTAGAAAATACTAGATTATAACTGCAATGTCTTCCACAAAGTCTAGAAGTTCCTGGTCTGTCTTCTTTTAAGTCTTTACCACCAATGGTTCTTTAAACATGTACCATTCTGATGAGCAGCTTATTCTCTGTTCTATTCCCCATTATACCCTCCCACCCCCATAGTTCATCCCTAAAAATCCAATTTTGCATTATATTTCAGTTACAAGTCACCTTAAATCTTACTGAGAAAGCAGAGTATAAGTTTTAAATAAATATCTTACCCAAGATTGCTATTTCAAGGGAAAGAGCTTATTCAGAAAGAAGAGAAAAATGGATTCTAACATTTATATCCTATGAAGTAGGTTCTACTTTTGTCCCCATTTTACAGATTGTGATACCAAGCGTTAGAGAAGCAACTTGCCCAATCTGTAAGATGGGGACAAAAACAGAACCTACTTCATAGGATCCAGAAGGACTAAACGAAATATTCCATGTTAACACACAGAACAAGTGGTTCATTACCATTATCATCATCACCATCAACCTCTTCAACAGAAGAATAAAATCCAAAGGGCAACTAAAACATTGTTTTCCAGAAGTCCAATTTCTGTAGCAAACTGCTGTATTACAAATGACACCATGAAAACAAACCTGGGACTTGGAAAACTCCACCACATTATAGCTGACATTATTCAGGAGTGCCAGTGAGTAGACACCCAGTCCTGCATCTTTAGTTCTCCAGATCTGATCGAGGAGTTGAGCAAGTTCCAAAACTCTGCCTGCAGTGTCCACTGCTATTAATACATTTCCATCACCTCGGAGTGTTTCCAGGACATTTGCTAGAAAACAAGAATGTAAAATCCATAGAGAACATATCAATACCTTGCTGCAAAATTAAAGATGACTTAATCTCCAGTATAAAGTCTGAAATTTATAAATAAGCAATTATTAGGCCAGGTACACAATTTTAAAAATTCCACTCAGGTTATTACAACTACTTTTTATTCTGTGAATGTATCTTCATAGGAATGAAAGACAATGCCATTAATTCTCAATTTTTTTTCACTGAAAAAGTATAAATCAGTGGTCCCCAGCCCTCTTCACCCACAGTCCACATAAAAAATGACATTCATATAGTACACTGGGGCCAATTATTTACAACTTTGTTACAAATGATTCCCAAATTTATACACACAAGTACACACATTCATACTTTATTTTGTACGTACACATTTTGTGTGTATGTATGCCTACACAATAAAATATAGATCAAATTCCCTCTTCCAACAAAAGTATCTTTAGGAGTAGATTTCCTCGCTCTACATTAAAGTCGGCTTGGAAACACTTGGTAAAACCAAACTCTAGCAAAAACAAACAAAAAAACATAAGAACTAAACACCTTCTTAAAGTGAATACAACACAATACACAAACTCTGCCTTTTTTTTTTTTTTTTTTTTTAAAGATTTTATTTATTTGTCAGAGAGAGCGAGAGAGCGCGCACAAGCAGGGGGAGCGGCAGGCAGAGGGAGAAGCAGGCTCCCTGCTGAGCAAGGAACCCGATGCAGGACTCGATCCCAGAACGCTGGGATCATGACCTGAGCCGAAGGCAGATGCTCAACCGACTGAGACACCCAGGCATCCCACAAGCTCTGCTTTTTAAGTAGGTAGATGAAAGCAGTGGTTTCAAACATATTTAAAAGTAGAATCTAATTTTCCTGTTGAAATCCCATGTTGCTTATAAAAAAAGAAGGTAAAGCAGCTGGAGCCAAAGCAGAAGCAACCAGGGATGGCCCAGAGGCTCCTCTTTAGAAATGAGACTACTAGATTAGAGTGTAAGACTCCCAACACCAAAAATCAGTGGACTATTTGCATCCTCATGTATCTCCTTTGCTCATTTTTTTTTCTTTTTTTTTCCTTTGCTCATTTTTTCTTTTAGAGTATGTGTTTTTCTAATAGATTTTTTTTTAAGATTTTATTTATTTAAGAGAGAGAGAGAGAGAGAGAGAGAGAATGAGCACACAAGCAGGGGGAGCAGCAAGGGGAGAGGAAGAAACAGACTCCCTGCTGAGCAGGGAGCCTGATGCGGAACTCGATCCCAGGACCCCAGGATCATGACCTATGCCAAAGGCAGACGCTTAACTAACTGAGCCACCCAGGCGCCCTTTTTTAATAGATTTCTATGAGCTCTTTATATATTCCGGCATTCCCTAGATCTGTATCAGTGAATGCCACGTAGAGCTAGCTATGTGCTGAATGACAGGGAGAAGTCAATCTCTACACCTATCCCATAAAAGCTGAATTCAGATGAACTAAAGCATCTTTTTGTACAAAATAATGATATGGTCACATAATATTTTTTCAAAAATATTAGAGTTAGAGGCACCTGGGTGGCTCAGTCAGTTAAACATCCAACTCTTGATTTTGGCTCAAGTCATGATCTCAGGGTCGGGAGATTGAGCCCCACATGGGCTCCACACTGGGGGTGGAGGCTGCATAAGATTCTCTCTCCCTCCCTCTGCCCCTCCCCCACATCTCCCTCTCTTAAAAAAAAAAAAAAATTAGGGTTAACCAATCTCTCATGACAAGAAAAGTGTTAAACAAAATAGAAGAAACAGTAATTCATACTACCATGCACCTCCACAGAGGACATTACTATGTAATACGTACTCAGAAGCTGCTCGTCTCTCTGTTTTCTCCGAGGTTGCACATACGTAGCATTAAAGGAATCTGTGATAAGCAGGGAGGGTCTGCTTAGCATTTCCAGGGAACACCCATTTAAATGGCTATAACAAAGTTGAAGAAGAGGAGTATTACATCACTTCAAATAAACAGCTGCTTATCTCACCTAAAAAATAAGCAACTTTCTTTTAGAAGATTTTTCCTTCCCTAACTATAAAAGGACAGGTGCTCATTAATAAGAAATCTAGTACATTAAAAAAAAAAAAATAGGAAAATTAAGATTTTCCAGAGTTCCATCACTCAGAGAAATCGATATAATATTTTGGTATACATCCTTCTAAGCATATAAATACACTTTTCTTTTTTTTTTTTTTAAGATTTTATTTATTTATTAACAGAGAGAGAGACAGCGAGAGAGGGAACACAAGCAGGGGGAGTGGGAGAGGGAGAAACAGGCTTCCCGCGGAGCAGGGAGCCCGATGCTGGCTCGATCCCCGGATCTTGGGATCGTGACCTGAGCCAAAGGTAGACACTTAACCAACTGAGCCACCCAGGCGCCCCCAAATACACTTTTCTAAGCATATATATGTGAATATATTTTACAAAACCGGTATCTCATGTATATGCCTCTATACTCAGTTCTATACCCTGGTTTTCTCCCATGACACTAAAACTGGTTTCTAAATCTATTTTTTAACAATTGTAAAAACCTCTTACTGTGTATTTTATCTGATCACTTCCCTTTGTTTAGGTTACTTTTCTCATCATTATAAATAATCTCAAAGAACATTTTTGCAAAAAACTTTGATTGCATTTCTGACTGTTTCTTTAGGCCACATTCCTAGAATATTTACTACAATACACAATTTTGCTAAATGGCTTTCCAGAAAGATTTAACCTTTTTCAGAAAGCTCTACCTTTTCCAGAAAGAATGAGCAACTCACTATTTCCTAGAAGAATACTACCATTTAAACATCATTTTAAGGATATTTAATTTTAAAAAGAATTACCATTTAAAGTTTCTTACTTTATAACTTTTGTCCATGTTGTAACTGGCATCTTTTTGATTGGTTAATACCTGGTCTTATACACGTAAGTCTTTAGCCAACATGCTGCAAATATTTTCCCTATTTTATTGGTCTTTAGTTTACTGTTTCAGATGTTTTGAATCTGTATGTAATCAAATCTATCAGAGTTTTCCTTTGTAACTTGATCCGCTGCCTTTACACTCACAAACTCTTATCAGAGATTAGACTCACCCATACGGTTTCATTTTCTATTTAATTCTAATCCATCTGAAATTTATTTGTTATGTGGTAAAAAACAAACAAGAAAAACCACAAACTGACTTTTTCCCAAAATGTTTGAATACCATTTACTCGAATATCCATACTTTCCTCATTAATCTGTGATTACAAGAGCCTAAAACTTATTAGTCTTATATACTTCTAAATAGAATGATACAAAAGATCTTGAGGCTACTGTAATCTCATACAAAATAACTATGAACTTAATGTACAGAAATTACAAAAGAAGCCTCTATGAAACTAAACGCCAAAACAATTTTATAGTAATGCTGTGAGTAGAAAACGAAGTATTTAAAATTACAACTACTGTGTCCCTTTTAAAAGGAGTTTGACTTTAAATATAGTTATATCATAATTACTAACTTTACAAAAAAAAAAAAACCCACAAAGGTCCTCAAATAACAGGTCAAGTAGCATATAAAATATAATTTTACGTACAAAAATTAATCTCCTTTGCAACATCTCCAGAGAGTTATCTGTTTTACAGACTGAATACTTACAGGTCAGTTTTTAAAATACATTATCTCTTATATCAAAGTTTCCCCTCACAATGCAAAAAATTCACTATTTGAGGCCTTTAAGTAGTTCTAGATTTCTAGTTAAAAAAAAAAAAAAAGAACTTTTTAGTTTAATTTTCCCTCCAAAGAATGAAACAATACCAACTGCATTTCCATTAGCTTTTGTCTGGATATACCTACATCTCCCTCTTGTGGTTAAAGTCAACTGCATACACAATTTCTTCTTCTCCATCTTTGACTATTTTCCATATTGTTCCACCTATCATATGACCAGCTGGCAGAGGTGTGATAGACAAGCCATGTCCTTTACCTATGTCAATAAGAGAGAGACAATACTCAGATTTCTTTTACAAGCCTAAAGAAAGCTTATTTATTTGTAAACTATTTTTAATAGCTAATATATGCAGTGATACAAAATCCCAAAGTAAAAAGGCAAACACTGAAAATGCAAGTCTCACTCTTCTGTCCCCCAGCTACTCCATTCCCTCACTGTAGACAAACTCTCTTGTCATTTTGTTATGAATGCTTGCAGACGTATCTGTGTTCATAAACTGAAATATTATAAAGAGATTGGATTTAAAAGCCAGTACCCTATTAAATTACTTAATATGAACGAATAAATTTGAATATTTATTCGGTACACACACAATCAAATGTTTCCATTTTTGCTAACCTGAAATTGACAGAGTAACAATACAAATCTCATGGTAAAAAATTTATCCTATAGAAAAATTAAGTACAAGCCAAACTGTTGTGACATTGTTATTTCTTGGTCAAATCATCAGAGTACACCATGGCACCATTTTCTCAATTTCAACGCAAGGCTTCATATTTAATCTCCCTCCACAGATGAGAAATCTATACTTAACAGAGGACTTCCTGACCTAATTAAGTAATAAACTTCTTAATACCCAATTCTAGAATTCAGTTATCTTCTACTATGCTGCCAAGGCACTGCATTTCCTTCAAGACCTCAATCACTACATTTAGTCATCTGAGCCCCTCAACCATGAACCCCTAGGAGGAGGATCTGGCACGTTACCTTTGTGCACCATACACAGTAAACACTAAATAAGTCATTCCCGAGTTAAATGTGAAAAGGCTTGAGCTATTAACATTGTGTTAGTATTTAATCTGGAATGTTTTAAAATCCAAATGACTTGGGAGAAGTTCAGAGTTCCATATGAGAACATGCTAATCTTTTCTTTTTCAGACCACAGTGCCTATGATTTTTACTACAAATTCCCCTTGTACTTTTCAAAATCAGTTAAACCCCCTTAGTCCAATTACTTACTATTGGAATCATTTTTTACCTTTCAAATTCACAATCTGAGAAAATTTTAACTGCTGTATTTTATCAAAGGCTGCATCCACATCATCTAACGTGAAGAGTGTAAAGTCTTCTGTATTGTGTCGAGACTAAAAGAAGCACATAAATCAGAGGTTAAACATGATCACTACAGGAGTGTAAAAAGCAGTTTTTAATTGCTTGAGTTACCTGGTAAAGATCATACATGAACATCTGTCCCATTTTATAAACAGGAATGGTCGCGTAGATAGCACAGTTCAGACCCAGCTTCCCGACGGCATACGGGAGAGCACCAAGATGAAGAGGATCGGGGTGGGACAACAGTACTGCATCAACTTGGTGAACATGCCTAGGAGAATACGATCAAAATGGCTTCTCAATTTCTCCAATCTCGTTTTTAAGAGTAAAGACTAGGCTGGGGTAAAAGAGCAAAAGAGCTGAAATTATGATACCTAGCAATACCAGTTATTACTACCCCGTCCTGCATAGATATCAAAAGTATGGTATGTGTTGCACAAAACAGAGGATGTCTATACACATAAAAAAAGAAAAAAGAGAATCAGTAGATACCACACATAAGCTGATTGTGAATGGCTGTTTCATATACTATTAAAGTTCAAGAACTCAACTTGAAATTTCAGAAATTGTTAGGGAGAGGATATTTAAATGGCCATATATTTATTATGGATTTTTGCCTCTGCTTTTTAGCATGGTGACTGATAGCATATTCACTATAGTGAAACTTCAATTAATAAAGCATATGGTCTCACTGACAGAAGAAATTAGAAAAAAAAGTTTTGCTAAAAGTTCTCAGTTTTTAAATATTTAAGTTCTCTTTCCTTCCATACTTAGTACAATACTACAAGCATTAAGTGAATTTTTCTTTGATAGATTAGTATCCTTTTGTATCTCATGGTCATTATTCTGGGCACCAAAGCTCAATATGAAGGATCAAAAGACATAGAAAGTAAGCTAATGTGATCTGATGGCAGACTTTTCACATGGAAGGTTTTTCCTCTCTTCAAATTCTTACACAATTATTCTTCTCTAAAATTATGGTGCAAAAAATCTCTACTGGGATCCATTAGCCAAGTAACACTTAACATTTTACTGAATTTCAATAAACACAGTTTATAATGCAATCAAAACTTTACAAATGGAAACAGTCACTATTTGGCTCTTTGGAGTAAGTAAAACTAAGTCTTTTACTATAAATCAAAATAGAGGAAAGAAAGCAAATACTGTATATCATCAAGATGGTATTACAGTGTAGAAAAGAGAAGTTCATTTAATAAAAGTCTAGAAATATGAAAAGTAACTTACTTCCTCAGGGAATCTATAATATCCATAGAAAAGTGCTCATCCCAGCCACAGTCCAACAGAAATCTAAACTCATCAACTTGCAGAAGATAGCAAAGAGCAGACTCTTCTTGAACCCCAGAGAGGGTAGTTAATTTGATAATAGATGTCATTTTTGGTCCAAAAACAATCCAAAAAGTCTTCTCAAAAGAAATAAAAACATAATTAAAAATACATCATAGTCTAACAAACAACGTACAAATTAACATTGCATCAGGTTTCTAAGTGGGCAGAAATTCCATAAACATATCTGAGAGAGAGCAAGAGAGAGAGCATGAGCAGGGGGAGGGGCAGAGGGAGAAGCAGACTCCATGCTGAGGAAGGAGCCCGATGCAGGGCTCGATCCCAGGACCCCGGGATCATGACCTGAATTGAGAGGCAGACACTCAACTGACTGAGCCACCCAGGCGCCCCAGAAAGCAAACACTTTAAAGACCTATTTCCATCATTGCTAAATTTCAAAGTACAAACATGATCTTATGTACTCTTGTTTACAATGAGTCCTTCAGTGGCTCCCAGTGTGGCTTAATGAAAAGCAGTAGACATGGGGCGCCGGGGTGGCTCAGTCTGCCGTCTGCCTTCGGCTCAGGATCCAGCCCTGCATCTGGCATCAGGCTCCCTGCTCTGCGGGAAGCCTGCTTCTCCCTCTCCCATTCCCCCTGCTTGTGTCCCCCTCTCGCTGTGTCTCTGTCAAATAAATAAATAAAATCTTTAAAAAAAAAAAAAAAAAAAGAAAAGCAGTAGACTTTAGAATCAGTTTCAGATTTGAAACTACTACTAATTAAGCAATTAATTAACCTTTCCTCACTTATGTATTCCAGCCTATAAACATGAGTATTAATAACACACATAAAACGGAGCGCCTTGGCATAGTTGGTTAAGCATCCGACTCTTGGTTTCGACTCAAGTAGGGATCTCAGGGTCATGAGGTTAAGAGTCCCGCATCTGGCTCCGTGCTCAGTGCAAAGTCTACTTAAAACTTTCCCTCTGCTCCTCCCCACTCCACCCTCACCACCCCCCAGTGCACACTCTCTCTCCCTCTCTAAAATAAATCAATCAATCTCATGGGGCACCTGGGTGGCTTAGTCGGTTAAGCGTCTGCCTTCGGCTCAGGTCATGATTCCAGGGTCCTGGATCTAGCCCTGTGTGGGGCTCCCTGCTCATCGGAGAGCCTGCTTCTCCCTCTCCTCCCTGCTCGTGCTTTCTCTATCTCTGTTGCTCTCTCTCTCTCTCTCAAATAAATAAATAAAATCTTTAAAAATAAATAAATAAATCTTTAATATAATACACATAAAAAGGATGCTGGAAGATTTCAAATAATGTGTAAATTACCTAGAATAGAGACTACCAAGTTCCTCAATATATAAATAGATAATTAATGAACTCATTCTTCAAGGTGAATCTGTGCTTCCTTTATTTTTCTCTGTGATGGCAATGATTTCATTGCATTACAATGATTAGCTTTCATGTCTCTCTCTCCTATTAGACCAGGGGTCCTTAAATAGACCCCCTTGAGAATCTGATAAAAAGCTGTGGACTGTTCCTTCTCCCCTCAGTCGTCAAAAAACAAACACATAGAAATCCACATACTTTTCAGGCATTGAATGTTAAAAATGCTTGCGCTGGAAAGTAAGCAACTAAAAAAACAAGAGGTAAAATCTCATGTTTGCAATTCCTAAAAGAGAACCTGACACACGGTAGGTGCTCAACATGTATTTGATGGAATTTATGTTGGGATGCCTACTGTATATATTTCAAGGAGATATAACATGAGCACATCTATTGGGATTTAAGACCTAGAATTGCATGCTATTAAACAGATGTTACAAAAACATTCATTAGCGAAGTACAGCTCCTCAGCAATATTTCAGATCTTAGCTCCTTGAAGTAAATTAGCCTTCCCTGGCCAACTATGCAAGTAGGAGAGGTCACGCATACCTGATGGTCTCTTACCAGCTACCCAAGGTCCTATCAACAAAGTCAGGTAAACTGTCACCTTTCATGACAATGTGTCAGGAGACCAATCCCACCACATTTCCCATCCTTTTTCTCCCCAGTCACAGGCAAAGACCCAAGACTCCTGGGTTGTTCATTATCACTGATGTGCACATCTGCCAGTCGGATCCACTCCTCTACTTTCTATCCCTCCCAAGTCCTTCCAGTATGTCCTCTGGAACGACGCTGCTTACCCTCACCCGAAACTGCACCTCTTCCCTGAAGGTTCTCTTTCTTCACCTGATAACCTTCACAGGAACTGTTTCTCCTGCAGCTTTTCAAGGGTTTCTTCCTTGTATCCCCTGTGCCTCTGAAGCAGGAAGTCTGTGCTCCTTGCTCCTCACTGCAGCTTCCAAACCAGATCTTCTCCTTCCTCCTCCAAATACTCCGGGCCCTCCCAGATAGTTCACTAGGAACCTTCCCTCTTCCCTCTTCACTGCTGGCATAGGTTAATCGGACCTCGTTCCCTGAGGACTTTAGTACCTGATTTCGGTCTTCCTCAGTAACTCCGCTACAGACTCTAATCCCCTTTCTCACTTCCAATAACCTCGTCTCACTTCAGCCTCCCACCACCACGGTTATGCCCTGAACCTCATCACCCCTGAGCTGCACCATTTCCAAATGTTCACCTTCTGGCGTCTCATGCTCTCACTCCCGCCTTGCTTACTCAGTAATCCCACCTCGAACATCCTTTGGCCTCACCAAATCTCTAACCCCCCGACTGCTCTTTCACCCTCTCCTGTCTCCATTCATGTCCTTCCTGTTGATCCACAATCCACCATGAGTATCTTGCAAACACGATCAAGTATCTGGCTGCTCTAGTCCTTCCTTGTACCAGCCTGGCAAAACCCCAACCCTGACTGACTCCAGTCCTTCACTTTGCCTATTCCAGAAACTGAATGTTGCCAGAGAAAAAACAAACAAACAATCCCACCACTGTGCTACTTACTCTTTAAATTCATGGTCAAAAATCTCAAATGGAAAAAATATATATACATATAACAAACAGGCACTAAGCACTAGCTATCAATCTAAGTTTTTGTAGTAGGTTGACTATCTCTGAGATTATGATTTCACATCACCTCTTCTCTGCTCAAGCATCATGCACCACTCCCTCCACCCTACTCTCAGCTGATCATCTCACCTCATTCTTCAGTTAGAAAACAAAGTCATTAGACAGTAACCCATTCTCCAATACCAATTCTATTAATGTATCTGCATGAACACTGTTGTGTCTCTGATTACAAGGAATCAATGGCGCTGCTCTCATCCAAGGCCAATCCCCATGAGTACTCTGGATCCCATTCTCATTTTTTTACCTTCTAGAGGACTGAACCTCTTCAGTCATTCCCTCTTTTCCCTGCAATATCCATGTATCATTGATGTACCATTCCTATTAGCATACGCAGATCCTCTAGAATTCTCCAATTTAAAAGAACCCTCTCTTAATCCTACAATCCCCTGCAAGTACTTCATCACTTCTATGCTCCCCTTTCACAGCAAGTTCTCAGAATATTTGTCCACAAATGTGTCTCTACTTTCTCGCCTCCCATTCAGACTCCCAAAGCTAGCATCTTCCTCCACCAGCCTACCAGAAGTGCGTTCACCGGGGCGCCTGGGTGGCTCAGTCGTTAAGTGTCTGCCTTCAGCTCAGGTCATGGTCCCAGGGTCCTGGGAATCAAGCCCCACATTGGGCTCCCTGCTCAGCAGGAAGCCTGCTTCTCCCTCTCCCACTCCCCCTGCTTGTGTTCCCTCTCTTGCTGTGTCTCTGTCAAATAAATACATAAAATCTTGAAAAAAAGTGCTTTCATCAAGGTCACTGACCAACCTCTATGCAATTTAAGCCAATGGGCATTTATTTCTCTGGCCTCAACTGGCAGAAATCATAGCAACATTCAGTAGAAGTAAGTGTTCGGCCTCCTTGAAATGCTCTCCTCCCTCTGCTTCCGTGTCAACCCTCTCCTGGTTTTCCTTGTATCTAACTCGTCACTCCCCCATCTCCCTTGTTAGTTACTTTCTTTAACCTCTAAATGTGGCAGTGCTCTTCAGTAGGACTTATTTCTTTCTTTCCAGGTAATCTCACCAGTTCCACAGCCATAAGTATCATCTGATCTCTGATGGCATCATCCTTGAGTCCTTCCTTTCCTTTGTATCCCACATCCAATCTATCGGTAAGTGCTGCATTTTTACCTCCATCCTATTTCTCAAATTTCTTTCTATCTCCATTGTCACTAAGATCTCTAGCTAGTTTGTATATTTTCCCTGCCTCAAATTTATTCTGAGATGGTTTTCTAACAACTCTAAAGTCCTTCCCTACCTGTTACATCCTGCAACATCACTCCATTTCCCTCAAAATACTGCTCTCTATACCTGCTACTTATTTACTTGCTTTGCCCACCCCCATCTCTCCTCCTCACCCCAGCACTAGATCATGGACTCCATGCAAAAATAGACCTTATCTATTTTGGTCACAGTTATCCTCCAATGCCTCCATAGTGCCTAACACATAGCAGAGGGTCAATAAAAGCTTCTTAAATGAATGAAGTATGGCTCGTGTCAAATGAGCTTAGTGCCCTTACCGCACCATTAACAGTTACCTATTTATATGCACTTCCCTTTGCTTGTGAGAGCTCTCTTGAGTGTAAGACCAGGCTTGATCCATTTTTGTATCCTTACTATATTAGCACATGTTTTAAACACATAGCAGTTGTTCAGTAAAGAACTGATGAAACAAGTAAGTTAAAATTAAAAATATATTGGCTTAGCATGTTCCTATTTGTGAGGTATGAGAAATACAAAGATATTAATTCTCCAATTTGATGAAAATCATTTATAAATACAATTTTGGAAAGGATCTACTAAAAATTCTCCCTGCCGAAAAGTTTCCTGTACGATAATTATATTAATGGCCTAAGAGAAACTCTTTTTTACTCAAATCCACCTTAACTTCCACTTTCTTTAGATTATGAAGTGAAAATACGAAAGATCTTGCAGACAGAAGTAAATGAGTTCATGTTAAACCTTTTTGCACACAGACTCAGATTTCAATAGGTGAAGATATTTTTAATACAATTGCTCATAACATAATAAAGCTGTATCTTTATTAGACACATTCATTACTTACTGATATCTCAGTTGTACATAGGATGAAACACCATGAATTCAAGGGAAGAGTTCTTTATAAATCTAAAAAATAAAAAAATGAGAGTCTGATGAATGTGGTACAACAGAGTCACTTTTAATTATGGTGTTTAACTTCTATGTCGTGCCCTAAGATGAACATCACAAGCAGCAGCAAGTAGTATAATAAATGGTCCTTTTTTAAAAAAGAAACTTGTCATAATTTTAGGAAGCTAAAGCTTACATAAAACAGAGATAATAAAAGGATAATAAAAGACAAAAATAATGTACCAAATTGGTTATAATCATGAGCTAAAATATGCAGTTTAGGAAATAAGATTTTAAAAACTGACATTAGCGTATGTTATTGAAAAGCATAAAAGAGGTGGGATCTTAAATTACTTGTTAAGGATTAGTAGGACCTGAGTAGAAAGAGACAAAAAGAAAAGGTATTCAAAACAGGGGAATAACATGATCAAAGGCACATAAAAACTGACAGAGTTTTAGTGGAAAAACCAGCCGAACACACCTTCATATAAGCAAAAAAATGAAAAAAAAGTACTGAATAGAAAAGGGCCAGATAATGGAAGGTCTTGGACTCTGGACCTCGTTCTTCAGGCAACAAACATTTTAAGATCCATTTTGAAGTAAGATGACATAATACAGGAAATTCCGTATTTTAGGAAAATGAGCTGGTGGGTCTGATCGATTAGATAAGATACAGAAAGCAAGGAGATCAAAAGGAAGAGTATTTAGCAGACCACTTCCTCCTTCCAACTTTGCTGGTTCTATTTTGAGACTAAATTCCTCTAGCCTCAGGTGTATTTTATAATCGTATGACATGAATTCATTAGTCCTTATCTAAGTAACCAAAGCTTGAAACTCTACATTTGATTCCTTCCTTTACTTCTTCTTGAATAGTCTGTTACCAACTCCTGATTATTTTTCCCTCAAAATGCCTCACCTGTGTATCATCCCCTTTCCCTTCCTACCACCAGTACCTTAAAGCAGGGCCTCATTACCTTATATTTGGGTTTCTCTGTTTCTCTCCCTCCAGCCTTTCCTCCTTCATCTCAACCTAAACACGACTGTCAGATTAATCTTCAGAAACACCCCTCCACATATTAACCCTTGCTCAGAAATCTCTGAAGGCTTCTCACTGCTTGAAAAAACAAAAACCTGAATGCCTTAACTGGCAATGGAGGGCACCAGCAAGCTGCTGACATCACTGCTCACCACGGTCTCAAGGCCCAGCTCAAATTGCACCTCCATACAAATTCCTTTATCATTAGTCTAGACTACATCGAATCTGCCCAACAAAAATATAATGCAAGCCACAAATGTAATTAAATTTATTTTTCATAGCACATTGAAAAGTTTTACAGGTGAAATTAATTTTAATATACTTTATTGAGCCCAACACATTCAAAATATTATCATTTCAGTATGTAGCCATTATTATTGAGATATTTTACATTGTTTTTCATACCAAGTCTTTGTCCAGTGTGTATTTTATATTTACAGCACATCTCAATTCAATCTAACCACAATTTCAAGGGCTCAACAGCTACATGCAGCTTGTGGCTACTGTAATAGCACAAATCTAGACTCTAAAATCAATGCTTCGTATGGTACAGCATTCCGCTCTCTCACTCCTTAAGGTGCAGGTTGGCACCATTCTATTTTTATGTACATATTTTAGGGTTGATTTTAATGGTATCATCATCCATTTAGTTTCCTGGACCAAAAACTCTGGAGTCACCCTCCCTCCACCAAACTGCAGCAACCCATTGAATCCTATTTGACATTTCAGAAAGGTCTTTCTTACACCCTTCACTATCCTATTTCAATTGAGGCAATCATTACCTTACCTCAATGACTACAATTTCCTCTTATCTAGTTTTCCTGTTCCAAGTTGATCCTCCATACAGCTGTCAGAGACCACCCTAAAAAAAACAAATATACTCATGCCCTTTCCTTGTGCATAGTATGCACCTTCTAACAAATAAAATCTAAACTCCTTAGCTGGAAATCAAAGTCCTTCACAAGTTGCTCTCAATCTCCCTCTTCCTTCACCAACCACCCTTGCACTGCATGCTCAAGCACATTTATCTTCCCACTCTCCCTCCGTATGCCAAAACTGCTCAAGTTTCTGCATCCAGGAATGACCTTCTCCTGAGCCTCATAAATTCCTTTTGACCCTTCAAAACCCAGCTGAAATATTTATTCCTTTATGAAGCTTTTTTGGTGGCCTCAGGAGGTTTGTTTGTTTTTTTACCTAACACAAACTGCGTACCAAGAATATTTATTGAATGGATGCTGAAATGTATAGGCTAAGAGCAAAAGCGATCATCTTTGTATCGCCAAATTCAAGCACAGCACTCAAAGCAACACACATGTGTGCTTAAAGAATGAACCCGAACCAGACCATCAATTCCTTCCTGACGGATACTACTTCATCTCAATTATCTCTCAGTTACTCGCTCTCTCAATAATGACCTTGCATGTTGCTGACAGCGAAAGGGAACTAGGCAAAATCCAACGGAAAACGAAGGAATCTGGGTTGGCCCTCGAGCTCACGAAGACCAAAAAGTCTTTTCCTGGTCCGTTCGGGAAGAGAATTGGTTTCCTAAAAAAAATCACAGGGGATATAAGATAAAAAATTAGGGGATGCGCAATGGATAACTCATGTTCGGCTGGTGACAGGAGGCCAGACTTGCCGGGGTTAAGGCTAGTCTGACCTCGTTTACTTAAGAGCATGTAATAATACAGAGTGATGGAAGCGCTTGAGGGCAAAAGGAGCCTGGAGGGCTGGGGCGCTGGGGGGGTGGGGTGGGTGGGGAGCGGGAGGCCGAGACCATTTTAATAAAACACGGTTAACAGCTCAAAAGGTCCCTGGGAATCGACTAACTAAAAAAGAACGCCTACTTTGTGCCCAGGGCTTAGCAGCCTCGTGGTCTCTGAAGCCGAGACCACGGAAGACCCCCAGCGAGGCGGCTAAAAACACAGCAACCACGAGGGCCAAAGGCGCCGAAGCTGGCGTCGGATTAACTCCTCCAGCGCCGAAACTGAAAGGTCACCGGGAAACAGCAAAAGGAGGGAAGGAGAACACAGGAGTGAATCGTACGGACTGACAAACACCGGGAGCTTTAGACCCACGAAGAAATCACGTCTCTTTCCCTCGATGAGCACTTCTGCCAGGCCCGGCCAGGACAGTCGCCACCGAAACCCCAAGCGCACGTCCCCAGCGCCGACCCGGACGAAGTGGAGCCAGGGTCTCCCTGAGGGCCGAGGACGCCCCCTCCCCCATCCGAAGTCTCGCTCCTTTCCTCCGCCCTCACTTGCCTCGTCAGTCCTCCCCCAACGCCGTCCACTGCCCTTCCCAACCCCTAGTCGAATCCAGGTTCAAGAGCGAGAAAAGCTGATGCTCGCTCAGAGGCACCCGGGACGACCAGCCAGCAGAAGCCCCCCGATGGCGGCCGCCATTTTGAAACTGGAGGCGAGCCTCTGAGGCGGGGAAGGCCCAGGGCGATACCATCTTCGGGGGGGGTGGGGACGCAGCTGTGGGAAGGAGATGGCGCTTACGACTAAAATCTCGTCACCCTGCGCCGAAGTCTTCTTTTTAAATAAGTTATAATGCGTGAGAGCTAAAATAAGTACAAGAAGAGTCCAACGTCAAAAGGAAGACGAGGTATGGTTTCCCAGCGCCACCCCTCTCTTCGAGCGAGCGGAGCGAATGGCAGGTCCCAAGGCCGCAGCTTCCGCCGGCGCCGGTGGTTGGGTCGTCGCTGCCCTTGGTCGTGGGGTCGTTTTTGGCACCAAGGCCGCAGGTGGGTCCGGGGTCCAAGATGAGCCGAGGCGCCGCGGGTCCCCGTTGTGCAGGCGGGGAGGGTCCACCTCTAGGGAAGCCCTCGGCGGCGGCGGTGTCTCTAGGCGAGGGGTGGTGCGGGCCTCCCCTGGGTTTGCGAGCGGTGGAGACGGGAAAGTGAAATGGGGGTTTCTTCCCGTGGACACGTGGGCTCACGTTTCGCACCTGACGGCTTTTGGAAAGGGCAGTGGGAGGCTGTCATTACTGGAAAACGTCTTTGGGGATCACCCGGTGACTGCCCCGGCCGGACCGGAGAGAAGACAGGCCGGGATCACGCTCCTAGGCTGGAGGGAAGGCGCGAGCATCCCAGATTCGTCCAAGTTTCAGCGTTCTGTCTCGGTGCTCAGGATTGGAAACTACCCTCGTTCTCTTCCAAATCGCAAACCCTTTTGAGCCGACCATTCCACACACAAAAAATCACTTTTTAAAAACGTAATACTTAATTTATACTAGGTTATTAAGACACGGTTGGTTCCAGACCTCAAAGAGTTCAGTTTCTCCGAGCATCCAGCACTGCTTTTCATAGATTATGTATTGTTCAAAAAAAAAAAGAGTCGATCTAAAATGCTGTGGGGACCAATTAGAGATTAGGATTTAATTTTTGAAATATTTATTCATCTACGTTTTACAACATGAATTGACTTATAGAAATACCAGATCCAGTTTTCTTTTTAGAAGTTAGGAGGGAAAAATTGGTTGAAGAAAAAGTAATGTTAGGAAAAATAAGATAACGCTGAGTGAGGTCAGTCTAAATGTTTATCCCTATAGTTACCCTAACAGACAATAAAACAAATAGCTTGGACCAAGAAGTCAGACTGCCTGAGTGTTAATCCCAGCTCTGCCACTTACTGCATCTGTGACCTTAGGCAAGTCGATTGCTCCTGGATTTCCTCATCTGAAAAAAAAATATGCCTACTACATTGGGGACATTAGTGAATACGCACATAGTATTGTGAAGATTACATGAGTTAGGGATTATGAAAAGCAATAAGAACCGTACCTGACAGTGCTATTAAGAGTTCTTTCTAGAGCTAGGCAAAAAATTTGAAACGTATTGGTAACAAAGGATAGGTGATCAGTTACGTGATTCCTTGAGTCCATAAGATAAAAACTAGTTTTTCTTAGGAATACCATAGCAAATCCCAGTTCTGAAGTAAAAGAAGGATTTTTCATGAGTCTTAATAAAGAAGACACTAATGGGGTGCCTGGGTGGCCCAGTCGGTTAAGCATCCGACTCTTAATTGCGGCTCAGGTGATGATCTCAGGGTCGTGAGGTGGTGTTCCACGTCTGTGCTGAGCATGGAGTCTGCTTAAGATTCTCTCCCTCTCCCTTTGCTCTCTGCCCCCTCAAAAAAAAAAAAAAAAAAGAAAAGAAAGAAAACACTAATAATGTACAGTACCCTCATGGGCACCCATGTGGATGTCACTCTTTATCCAAACCTCAGCTTGTTTCATTGGAGCCTGTCCCAGGACCTCACTGCCCTTTACCCATCAGATAAAGCCCCCTGTGCTCTTGGGCTCATGACCAGAGTCTGTCTAAATCCCTCCTCCTATCCATTCTCCAAGAAATCGTTGTAGCTCACTTCTTAGGTCCATAAATCTTTGTCCTCCGCAGTCATTCACTCACAGTGAAATACAGAGGACAAATTATGTTCAATGCCACTGCTTCCGAAGTCCATTAAATAGATTATACACATGTAATATGAAATGTCTCATGGACTAACATTTGTCATTTACCTGTTAGCGATGGAATCATGGTGGCTGAACCCAACTCTGGATTTTGAATACACAGAATCCTTTTATCTATCAGTCTTCACTTATAGAGTGTATGTAAGAGCCTATGTGCAGCCAGAGCCTCAGGGGTTTGTCTCACCTCTTCTCAGATTCTCAGACTAGAGCCAGACAATAGCTACTTGCCCTGTTGGAAGAATGCCAACAACAATATGGCTTATAGCCCACAGGTGTCCATGGGCTTATTTAGAACAGTCTTGGGCTAAGTCAATAAGCACTTTTGTTGTTGGTTAAAATACAGATAGTATCTGACTCACCTGTGCTGAGGGTTAGGCTTGACCCCCTGTTAAGAAATTTGAGGAACCTGTGAGGGTTCCGTCAGGGGACCGAATATATGGCCACTTGACTTCTACAGAGACCTACATTGTCTAGTATTTTGCAGTTTTGTGCTTTCAAAGTTATATTAGTTGATTAAGGCATGTATTGTTATTCCTGTACTTGACTGGTTCAAGTTTATTAAACAAGTAAGTGGCTAACTTGGTGGGCACTTGGTCAGATTCACAGAGTGCTTCAGTATCTAAATGCAAATAACGTTACTTAAGGAAGGCATAGTGCTAAGAAAGCCACCATCCTCTAGGAAATAAGGTTGCCCAAGAACTATTTTCATCAAATCATCTAAAAAGTTCTTTCAGCTATAGGTTTTTCCAGTCCCAGAAGGAAGGAGGACCGAAAGTACCTATTTTGTTTGTTTTAAAGATTTATTTATTTGAGCGCACGATCTCATGAACGGGGAGAGGGGCAGAGGGAGAGAATCTTGAAACAGACTCCCCGCCAAGTAGGGAGCCTGACCTGGGGCCCGATCCCACAACCCATGAGATCACAACCTGGGCCAGAACCAAGAGCCTGATGCTCAACTGACAGCCACCAGCCTACACCCCCCGCCCAAAAGTCCCTATTTTGATAAAGGCTCCACAGATGTTTTTGATATGCAGTCAGGTTTGAGAATTCCAGCTGTAGACGGTAGACTAAACCTTTAATTAATGACTAAACTGTAAGTTATGTATTTTAAATAACTTGTTAACATTACATAGTTTTCCAGATTGGAACCTGCTGTATGTAATATTACACTTTATCATATAGAGTATAGAGTAATTGTGCAACTGTTAACTTCATGGCCATTTTCTTGCCCGGTACCTTTAGATAGTGATGAAGTTTGAGAAATAAAGAATTGAAATGTGTTAAGTGTGAGAACCAGTGTCTTAGGAGAGGCAGGAATCCAGTCTACCTAACCCTAGCATAGTTTAGTGCTGAGCACTTTTGTCGGCAGTATTCTCTTACCAGGGTGTTGTCACATGCCTTCTCAGCCATTGTATGTGATTTATTCATCTTAGATTCATGCGTAGGCAGATACATTTTGATTTCATCTTTAGGTACAAGTTTTTGCAGAAACTGACAATTCAACTTTTTTTTTAATTAAGGCAAATTTATTTTCCATATGGTGACTTCTAGTTCTAGTCCTCCTCCTCTACCTTTTAGAAAACCTTAGAACTTAAAAGCCCTTAAGTACCATAAATATCAATTCGAGAAGAGGTCTTTGAGAGAGATATTGAGATCTAATAGAAAAAGATTTTTGGAGGAAACCTGAGCTTGGATTCCAGCTCTGTACTTAATACCTGTTTAGGTTAAGCTGTTTTCTAGTCTATAAAATGAGGATAATAATAGTTATTTCATGTTATGTATAAGATTATATGATGGCCCTGGTACCTAGTAGTTATTCTATAAAAGTAAATTCCCTTCTGACCCTATCTTTTGTAAAATCTTTGAGTTGATATTGAGATCTACCATGACATTGTTGAATGCAGTGGTTTTTTAAAATTTCTCTCATTTTATTTCCTTTCAAAAATTAGTTTTCAGCTTTGTGCATTAGCAGTATTGTAGCTAATGGGGTTTATCTGAGTCACAACTACTGCTAATTGAAAAATTAGTTTTCTTTTTTTTTTAATTTTTTATTGTTATGTTAATCCCCATACATTACATCATTAGTTTTAGATATAGTGTTCCATGATTCAATGTTTGTGCATAACACCCAGTGCTCCATGCAGAACGTGCCCTCCTCAATACCCATCACCAGGCTAACCCATCCTCCCACCCCCCTCCCCTCTAGAACCCTCAGTTTGTTTTTCAGAGTCCATCGTCTCTCATGGTTCTTCTCCCCCTCCGATTTCCCCCCCTTCATTCTTCCCCTCCTGCTACATTGTTCTTCTTTTTTTTCTTTCTTAACATATATTGCATTATTTGTTTCAGAGGTACAGATCTGAGATTCAACAGTCTTGCACAATTCACAGCGCTTACCAGAGCACATACCCTCCCCAATGTCCATCACCCAGTCACCCCATCCCTCCCACCCCACCCCCACTCCAGCAACCCTCAGTTTGTTTCCTGAGATTAAGAATTCCTCATATCAGTGAGGTCATATGATACATGTCTTTCTCTGTTTGACTTATTTCGCTCAGCATAATACCCTCCAGTTCCATCCACGTCGTTGCAAATGGCAAGAGCTCATTCCTTTTGATGGCTGCGTAATATTCCATTGTATATATATACCACATCTTCTTTATCCATTCATCTGTCGATGGACATCTTGGCTCTTTCCACAGTTTGGCTATTGTGGACATTGCTGCTATAAACATCGGGGTGCACGTACCCTTTCGGATCCCTACTTTTGTATCTTTGGGGTAAATATCCAGTAGGGCAATTGCTGGATCATATGGTAGCTCTGAAAAATTAGTTTTCAATAATGATATCTTTAAAGAATTCTGCTTTTGGCATAATAGTATAATTATATTTGTTTTAGCATTGTAAGAGGTTCTAAAAAATATTTTACACGTGTAAAAGTTTTAAATTAATAGTTGGAGGGTGCAAATATTCAGCTTTTGCAGGTAAAATTTTCCGGGGTCCAAGATGAGCGGAGGCGCCGCGGGTCCCCATTGTGCAGGCAGGGAGGGTCCACCTCTAGGGAAGCCCTCAGCGGCGGCGGTGTCTCTAGGCGAGGGGTGGTCCGGACCTCCCCCGGGGTTTGCGAGCGGTGGAGACGGGAAAGTGAAATGGGGGTTTCTTCCCGTGGACAGCTGGGCTCACGTTTCACGTTTTAGTCTAGTATTTTTTATACTCTCCATTTCTCTGTGCTATACCATATCAGACCACTAGTGGAGCTAAAAAGAAAGTTAATTGATTTTAGTGCAGTGCAGTTTTTATACTAATCATTGTCACCTGTATAATTGTCATCAAGTAGATTTTAAGTTGTATACTACATTCTGATGCCAAAGCAAATTTGAAGAGGCTTATTATGCTTGTAACATCTATCTCCCATATTCAGGGCTATCCTCCTTCAGATGCAATTTTTTAAGATATTTCAAAAGCAGTTACATTTCTGATAATCTTTTTTTTTTTCCTAGCACTCAGGATGAATGTAATTCAGATTGTTCGTGACCACTGGGTACATATACTTGTGCCCATGGGGTTTGTCCTTGGATGTTATCTAGACAGAAAGAATGATGAAAAGCTGACTGCCTTCCGGAACAAGAGTTTGTTGTTTAAAAGGTTAGTTTGTACACTTTTTAAATGAACAATTAACCAGTTCTTGGAAATAAGCCTTTTTAATATCATATGTGCCAAAAATAAACAGAAGGGGTAAATTTTCCCCCAAGGACTTATATTTAAGTTATGTTATTTTGCAGCATTAGTTGTTGTTTAACCCTTCTACAAAACAGTATGATTATTTTGGAATGCCAACAAGTCTTCAGTTTATGAACAGGCTATTTCAAATGTTTGAAATTTTTTTTGGCATTCAGGATGCACTGTAATACAGAAACAAAGTTTTAAACCAGCTCATCAAAGCCTTTAATATAGCTTTCACATATTATCATATATTATCTTACTTAAGCCAGAACATAGCTGAAATCTGTGGCACTAATAGTGGCTTGGTGCTATATTCGCAGCAACACTGCTTGAGAGCTTTAGACGTGGTGGGTGAGTGATCAGAAGGCAGCTGGCTGCTGCCTGGTCCCAGTGTGTCTCTGGAGATGGCTCTTTTGGCAGCAGAGAGTTAGTTAGCAAGACAGGGTGTCTGCCACTGGGTATGCAGCGAGGTGGGAAGAAGCTCAAGGGACCAGAGGCTTGAGCAGCACTCACAGTCAGTATGGAGAGGAGGTTTACAGTTAAGGATTTTAAGAAAGATAAAATGAATTAGAAAGGGTTTAGAAAACCTCAGATCAACTCATTGAGAGGATAATCGCTTTCGTACAGACTAAGAAATTGCAGTTCCTTAATCAGGAAAAATGAAATCAAAGGGATGCATGAGAGACTAGAATGAGTATGTTGAGTCTATATAAAAATTTTAATGGGTCAATTTAATAGAATATAAAATATAGAATTTAAAAGAATATAAATAGAATATAAAATATTGAATATTCTTCTGACTCTCTACCCCCCATAAAAATTAAATTTGTACTTTTTCCTTTCTTTCCTTTTTAATTTCTACAGGGAATTGAGACCCAATGAAGAAGTCACCTGGAAGTAAAGGCCCCGTGACTGAATTACAGAATGTTCACATTTTAAAAATTAGAAGAGAAATAAAAACACATTCATTATTTAATTTGAAGTGTGATTCTTTTTATGCCGAAGCAGTCTTCCACATTTCAAGTAATAGGCACACTTAGCTTAAAAATAAATTATTGAGTACTTGATTGTGTATTGATGTTAAATTTACAATTAGTGTTTCATTTTCTTTTCCTCATTTTAGACCATAGTACTATTAAATTGTATAGCCAATTTTTTCCTCAGATATTTTTCAGAATTTTTTTTTTCAAACTGTGTGCTTTAGAAGGATGGTACTAACAGAAAATTTTAGTGACCTTGAGTTTGGCAAAGATCTCTTAAATGCAACACATAAAGTATGAACTAGTTTTAAAATTTTTTGCTTTTCATAATACACTTATGAAAATGAAAATGCAGCCATAAACTGGGAGGAAATACTTGCAAAATGTAATATACAACAAAGAACTTCTATCTAGAATATGTAAAGATCCCTTATAACTTAGTAATATAACCCAATTTTAAAAATTACTCATTTATTTAAGTAATCTCTACACCCAATGTGGGGCTCAAACTCACAACCTTGAGATCAAGTCAAGTGTTCTTCCAACTGAGCCAATCAGATGCCCGAACCCAATTTTTTTTTAAAGATTTTATTTATTTATTTATTTGACAGAGAGAGAGAGGGAACACAAGCAGGGGGAGTGGGAGAGGGAGAAGCAGGCTTCCTGCTGAGCAGGGAGCCCGATGCAGGACTTGATCCCAGGACCCCGGGATCATGACCCAAGCCGGAGGCAGACACTTAACGACTGAGCCACCCAGGTGCCCCCCGAACCCAATTTTTTAAATGAGCAAAAGAATCTTTTTTTTTTAAGATTTTATTTATTCATTTGACAGAGAACACAAGCAGGGGCAGTGGGAGACAGAGAAGCAGGCTCCCTGTTGAGCAGGGAGCCCAGTGGGAGACCTGATCCCAGGACCTGGGGATCATGACCTGAGCTGAAGGTTAACTGACTGAGCCACCCAGACACCCCTGAGCAAAAGATTTTAATTGACGCTTCACAAAAAAAGATAGGAGGATGGTAAATAAAGCACATGAAAAGACTCCCAACATCAGTAGTCATTAGGGAAATGCAAATTTAAGCCACAATGAGATACCACTACACATCTATTAGAATGTTTAAAATCAAAGGACTGATCCTGTTCCTGGTGTTGGCAAGGGTACAGAGCAACTGGACCTCACACACTGCTGGCAGGAATGTAAAATGTAGCTGCCAGGAGTTGTACCACTTTGGAAATCGGTTTAGTGGTTTCAAATGAAAATAACACCTCCCATATGACCCAGCCATTCCACCCTGAGGTATTCGTCCAAGATAAAGGAAAGCATATGTTCACGCAAAGACTTACATGAATGTTCATAGCAGCTTTATTTATAATAGCCAAAAATTAGAGCTAACCCAAATGTATATCAACAAATAGATAAATTGTGTTAAATCCATACAATGGAATACTACATTAAAAAAAGGAATGATCTATTGCTCTGACGTTGATGAATTTCAAATTAATTATCCCGGATGAAAGAGGCCAGACAGCACACACTTTATGGTTCCACTTATATAAAATGTTAGACACTGTAAACTATAGTAACAAAGCCGACTAGTGGTTGCCTGGAGGAGCAAAGTGCAGAAAGGGGTTAGAGGTAAGAATTACAAGGCGGCACAAGGAAACTTTGGGGTATAGGTTGTTCATTTTCTTGTTTGTTGGTTCCACAAGCATGGTTTCACGTATGTTTACATGTCATCTGTTGTATTCAACTACCTCTTTTCAGAAAACATTTTGTTTTAGGTCATACTGAATTTAGGAGAAGTAACATTGCAATAAAATGATACTCCCTAATTATCACTGATAGGGTCTTCGCCAATGTAATTAATTAAAGATCTCAGTATGAAATCACCCTGGATTAGGGTAGGACCTAAATCCAGTCATTGGTACTTAGAAGGCGCAGAAGGAGGAAGGCCACATGAAAACCAAAGCCAAGGTTGGAGTTCTGCAACCACAAGCCAACTAATGCCAGGAGCCTCTAGAAGCTGGAAGAAGTGAGGAAAGGATTCTCCCTGTGACCATCGAGCATGGCCCTGCTGACACCTTGGTTTCAGACTTCTGGTCTCAAGAACAGTGAGAGAATAAATTTCTGGTTTTAGCCACCAAGTTTGTGATGATTTGCTGCAGCAGCCATAGGAAATGAATACAAGCACTTTTTTTTCTGAATAACTAATACATTAGTTTAAAAGTCAAGAATAAAACTGTATACTGTGAGAAGTCTCCTTCCCATCCCTGTCTCCTATATGCCTAGTTCCCTTCCCATCTCAAACACATACATAACCTCTGGGTTTTCTGTATATTCCTCCAGAGATTTGTAATGTATACGAACAACAACAAAAAAAAATAGATACGTGTTTCTGTACACACTTTCTTTAAAAATAAATCGGGAAAAAATGGTTTGCATATTTTTTCACTTCATGAGACCATAATTTGTTTCCCCAATTAGGCCACAGTTCCTTAAGAACATGCATGGACTGTTTTCCCCAATGCGGGAGTGTAGACTGTGCACACAGGGGCATTCAGAAAAGGGTAACTAAATCCTACCCTTGAACACCTGGTCCTCACTGGTACTCTCCATTTCCTTACCTCCTGCTGCCCCTTCTGTTAGTCTGAGCCTGCACTCACCAATGTCCCCAATGGTCTCCATAGCAACACAATTTAGTGGACTCTTGTAAGTCCTTATGTTGCTGGACCTCTTGGCAGCAACCGACACTGATTCTTGAAACATTCCCTTCTCAGGGCTTTGATAATTTCACTCTCCTGCTTTTCCTCTCTTCTCCTTGGCTATTCCTTCTCTACCCTCAGGGTTCTACTCTAGATCCTCTTTTCAATCTCTTCCTTTTCCCCTAGATGATTTTATTCACTAACTCCCCATTCTACAGCAAAACCAAGCCCCTGAACTCCAGACCATTTAGATAGATAGAGATAGATAGATAGATGATAGATAGATAGATAACCTCCACTCATTACTCGTCTTACGTATCATAGGTATTCCCCAAACTTTGCCCCTTCCTCCAGTATTCCCTATCTTAGTGAATACTATTCCTGCCACAGTGGCTGCCTAGGGCAGAAACCCAGACATCATCCCTAACATTTCTGTGTCCCTCACTCTCCACTCTCACCAAGTTCTGTTGAGTCTCCCCACTTACTAATCATCTCTCAAAATGGTCTCCTCTCCACTGCAGGTCATTATTCTTGCCCAAACACCATCATCTCTCCCAAGATTCTTTCCACAGCATCAGCTTTTTTTTGCAACTAGAGTGATCTTTATAAAATGCAAATCTGAGCGTCTCTTCTTTAAAAACTTTATATAACTCCCCAGCTGTCTTTAAAAAGCATACCTTCCTTAACCTAATTTCAAGGTGCAAAATCTGCTTCTTTTCTACTCCTCCAGCTTCATCAAACCCCTTCCCCCACTTTACTGGACTTTTCAGTTCCCCCAAGTCATGTTTCCTCTTCAGGGTCAGAATGCAGACTCTTAGAAACAATGTGTCTGGATTTAAACCCCAGCAAGGGCAACTCACTAGTTGACCTTGGAGACAGTTCTTTTCTTAACCTCCCTGTGCATCAGTGTCCTCATGTGTAAAATAGGGATCATAACAACACCTACATCAAAGGTCGTTGTATTAAATTCGTTAATATATGCAAAGTAGTTAAAAAAGAATGCCTACCCTACAGTAAGCTCTTTATAAATATTAATTACATTTTTACACAAGCGCTAGGTGTTGGGGGATGCAATGACGTCTTTTTCTTAATCAGGCTTTCAGTGGGGAAAGAGGAGAAAGATAGTAAATAATTATATGTACATATGATAAGCAGAAAGTACAAAGTGGAAAACATAAAAAAACACAGAACCCAGGCGTTCCTTATCCAGACCCCTTAATAGCCTAAAAATCCATAGCAATGGGTGGGAAGCAGAGAAGTTCCTCCAGACCGTAGGTGGCGCTGCAACACCCCCAGCCGGCCAGATAAAGGGATATGGGAGGACCCGCTACAAAGGTCACGTGTGCTCGCATTTACCGCCCTGGCGTTCACTCGCTCTTCGTTCCACGTGATTCATATCCTCGGGGATGATTGGTCTGTACGAGGCACGTGGGCAGGGGCGACTCGAGGCGGGGCGGGGCAGGGTGGGAGGAGGGGTGGGGCCGAGGGGCGGGGCTGGAGGGGGGTGGTTCGGCGCGGGGGCCGTTGGCTCCAGACAAATAAACATGGAGTCCATCTTCCACGAGAAAGTGAGTGTCCGCGTTCGGTGGGGAGCTGTCTGCGGTGCAGTGGCTGCGGTGGGGCGTGGTATCTCCTCTTCCGGGAGCGCTGGCGGGGGCCCGAGTCGCCCGCATCCCAGTCTCGCCGGGCGGAGGAGCTTCATAGGGAGGGGAGCTTCACCAACGCCCCCACAGCACCCTGTGCCCCGGAGGCGGGTGCCCGAGGAGTCCCGGGCCGGGGGCGCCGGGGAGCTGGGAGGGAGTGAAGCAGGGCCGGGGGCGCCATGGGGCACGGGAGAGGAGTGGCACCGACTGGGCTAGCTCCTGCGCTTGCCCTCCACTTTCCGTGGGATTCGTTCTCCAGTCCCTTCTCCACTCTCCCTAGGTGTCTAGCTAGTCATCTCTTGGACAAGTCCCTCGACCCTTCCCAACTCCACCCCACTCCCCCAGTCCTACTCCTGGCAGAATTAACTTTTCCTTCTCTGGGCTCCTCAATTCTATAGTGGAACCTCCCATACACTTAGATCTCTGGGGTTGTGTTCTTGTCCTCCTGCACTAGGTCCAGGAGCCTCCCGAGGGCGGGGTCCTTGGCTCGTCCCATGTAGGGCCTGACACTTAGGGAAGTGAGGTTGGAAATCCTCCGCGTCCCTAAATAGGGAAGTCGTCACAAGAGTTTTTGTTACGGGATGTTTAGGTTTCATTTCTTTTGGTAGTTGCATCTTTCCGGACAAGGAGGCCAGCTCGTTTATTAGGTATTAGGGGTGGACTGGAATAATTGTGTTGTTGTCCGCCTAGTGTTTGTCTTTTATTCTTGGATGACCACGCACTTGAAGATGCTGTGGCATGTGGAGGAACTCTCTCGTCTTTTCTCACATACATAAGCTATTTGGGTGTGAGTGATACCTTCCTCAGGACAACTTTGGCACATGATATGTTGTTTCATAATAGTTTAATGTTTGGAAAGTGTTGCTGGTGAGGCTATTATTTAGTAGGAGCAAAGGGATTTTGTTTTGTTAAAATACTTGTAAACGATCACTTATCCATTTAAAAATTAACACAAGTCAAAGCCATCAAAGACAAAAGAGGCACAGTATAAATCTGAACAAATTGTTAAAGGGAATGCTTTTCTTTATAGAAAACATTTTAACACGTTGTGGCCCTGGAGTAGACCAGTTTTTATGTGTGGGGAAGGACTCAGTGGTATAGTTATCACTAATCTTTTGATTTGATTGACATGATTTATGAATCTTGGACAAGAGAAATTTAGTTGCTTGGCTAAGGAGACTGGATGAAGAGACCCTACATGTATGTATTTTTATTACTATTTTTCAAAAGCTTTAGTGTAGGGCCAGATGTTTCAAATGGAAAATTTTAAACATTTCCACACCACCTCTTGAGATTCATATGTTTTTATAAATACTGATTGGCGGATATGGGGCTCTATTTGGATAGATTTCAGGGAAGGTAACGACTGAACCACCGGATCAGAAGAAGCTGGGTATTAGCCTCATAAAGGTGTACTTTCTGAAAAAAGTCACTATCAGGGATGCCTGGGTGGCTTGGTCGGTTGAGCGTCTGCCTTCAGCTTGGGTCATGATCCCGGAGTCCTGGGAGCGAGTCCCGCATGGGGCTCCCGCTCTCCCTTTGACAAATAAATAAATTCTTTAAAAAAAAAAAAATTCACCTTCAGCATCAGTCACTAGGCTTAAAGATACTTAAGTACAATTTACCAGGGCGCCTGGGTGGCTCATTTGTTAAGCGTCTGCCTTCGGCTCAGGTCATGATCCCAGGGTCCTGGGATCGAGCCCCGCATCGGGCTCCTTGCTCAGCGGGAAAGCCTGCTTCTCCCTCTCCCGCTACCCCTGCTTGTGTTCCCTCTCTTGCTGTGTCTCTCTCTGTCAAATAAATAAGTACACTTTACTTTTATCATCAACTTAAATGTACTTTATAGATGAGGCTGGTAAGATTTTCGGGGCGTATTTCAAGAATGGAAAGCACCTGTAACCATAGGGCCCATTGTTGATCTCATATACAGTCCATTCTGGGAATGTTTTAGCATAATAAGCCATTTTCTAGCACACTCCCTTCCCCTCTGCCACACACATTTAACCTTTGCTAGAGCCGGAGAACCAGCTTTGGTTCTAAGGAAGCTGTGTACGTAGAAATACCTGCCTACAACAGGCCTTGCAGCTACTTCCTCTTGGGATGTTGGTTTCCCCGTTTTCAGAGTTCTCACTTTGAGTGTCCTTTTTTAAGTTAAACTTAACAGTTGTTTGGTGATCTGTCCCCAGTGCCTAAGATAGCACCTGGCACATAGTAATTGCTCAATAAATATTTTATTGACTCGAGAGTTTCTTGAGCTTCTAAGATGTGTATGGTGCTATTTATTAAAGTAAATAATTTTTCTGTAAATATTTTAGGCTTTGCAGGTTATATATGGTCTCTCATGTATTCTTGTTTGTATGTGTGTATGGGTGTGTTACCCAACCATCTAAAATCATAAAAACCAGGGCGCCTGGGTAGCTCAGTCCGTTGAGCATCTGGCTCTTGGTTTCAGCTCAGGTCATGATCTCAGGAGTTGTGGGGTCCAGCCTTGCATGGGGCTTCATACTGAGCATGGAGTCTGCTTCAGGTCCTTTCTCCCTCTCCCCCCACCCCTGCTCCCCTCTCACATGCATGCTTGCTATCTCTAAAATAAATAAAAACATCTTTAAAAAATAAATAAAAACATCTTTAAAAAATAAATAAAATAAATAAAAAAATAAAATAAAAACCATTCTTAGCTACTGGAGCAGGTTGTATTTGGCTTATAGGCTAGAGTTTGCCAACCCCTAACTTAAATCCTAATGCTAAATGGCCACTAACTGCTGGGTGTTTTGGTTTTTGTTTTGGTTCTGGTATCTGCTTTCTGTCATTTTTGTTACCATTTCTCTTGCTGCCTGCTCTTGGTCCTGTCACTGTGCCATCTCAGTTGGTATTTTTAATGTAATGTGAACTGAGAATGTTAATCAGACTTGTTGGGATTGTGTTTAAAATTAATGAAAATACTTAAAAGATGCTGAGCTTTGACTATGATACTCACTTTGCCCTTTGGTGATTGTTGGTTTCTAATTGTCTTAGGATATTTGAGGTTTAGGAATAACCAAATTCCAAATGAGTGCCCTGAAGAAGTAGTAATGTCACAGACATGAAACTTCTGCCTGGCCTTGAATCCCAGCTCTGCCATTTACTACCCATACGATCTTGGGCAAGTTACTTATTCTGTCTCTCTGCTCCAGTTTCCTCCTCTGTGGTGTGAGGATAATAAAGTGTCTACCTCAGTTATAAGCACTTGGAATGCTTCCTGGCCAGCAATATAGACATGCTGGTTATTGTTATTCAGTTGTGTTTGCTGAACCTCATAATAGGGAGTGAGACCTTATCATCACTGAGATGAGATGAAGATCTGCTAGGTTGATTGTGTGGTCCTTTAGGTTAGACCATTTCTGAGCACACACCCTTAGGTTTATGCCTGGTTTCTGTTGTAACCTGTTGTAATCAGTAGTATCTCGGGGAATTTGAACTAGTTGCAGGTTGGTCCTAAAGACTTTGGGGACAGTGAGGGAATGATGTGGTTACAGTTACCATTTGTGGTATCTTGGTAGGGGCACCTGGGTGGCTCAGTTGGTTAAGCGTCTGCCTTCGGCTCAGGTCATCATCTCAGGGTCCTGGGATCAAGCCCTGCGTGGGGCTCCCTGCTCGGCGGCGGGGAGTCTGCTTTTCCCTCTTCCTCTGCCCTGTGCTTTCTCTCTCTCTCTCAAGCAAATAAATAAAATCTTAAAAAAAGTAAAATAAAATATCTTGGTAAAGCTGAACCTACAGTTTGTTCATCCTCTGATCCCAACACAATAAGTCTGGGCCTGAAATCATGGAATTTCAATACTGCTGAAATTTGACTATGGCACAGATAAACTTCTATCCAACTTTGGTTAAAGCTCTGTGAGAAAGAAGAGGGTGGGGATAAGTTGGGCGCAGGGAATGCATAATCTTAAGTGGTGCCCTGGTACAATTTTTTTTGGTTCATATAGAATTTGATTCATCTTGTGACTTTAAAAAATGATTTTAAATTTGGACTGAACAATTTGTTCTTTTCTTCCATTAAATTGTATTAGAAGTACAGAACTTGATATTTCCTATAGCAGTACAGTTTTACTTAGACAAGGTTTGATTTTAAGTGCTTATCTTTTTGTATTTCAAAGCTTTTTTATAGAGAGAATTTTTAAACAAATAGTTGGATTCACAATTTCAATCTATGTATTAAATGTGAGTAGTTTGAGAGTACCAAGTTGAGGCATGTATCCTGACAGCCGGACAGAAAATTTGCATTAGAATTGTTACCAGAAAATCCAGTGTCTGGTCACCATAGTAGGTAGCTCTTGATATGTGAAATAGCTGTATCTTAGAAGAGGTCTTTTTGTTGTTATTTGAATTTTTTTACGTGTAACAGTCACATGTTGGGGGCACACAGATCATCAGAGTACAGCTCAGTGAGGTCTCACAAAGTGAAAACACATGTGTAAATAGTTCTTAGATCAGGTAACAAAACATTTACCTGCATTCTATAAGCTCCCTTTAGGCCCTCTTCCAGATACTTTCCCTCTGCCGTACCTTCACCCCTGCAAGGGTAATCACTATCCTGAATTCTAACATCAGAGTTTAGTTTTGCCTGTTTTTGAGCTTTTGTAAATAGAATCATATAATGTGTACTCTCTTGAGTCTGTCTTCTTTTTTTTTTTTTTTTTTAAGATTTTATTTATTTAGAGAGAGCGAGCAAGGGGAGGGGCAGAAGGAGAGGGAGAGAGAATCTCAAGCAGACTCTGCTGAGCGTGGAGCCCAATGTAGGGCTTGATCCCATGACCCTGAGATCATGACCTGAGCTGAAATGAAGAGTCGGACACTTAACCAACTGAGCCACCCAGGTGCACCTTGAGTCTGTCTTCTGTAACATTGATTGATCCATATTGTTGCAGGTAGTTGTAGTTAATTCATTCTCATTGTCATATAGTATTCCCTTGTGAATATAACACAATTTACCCAGTCTACTGTGATGGGCATCTGGGTGGTTTAGGTTGGGAACATTATGAACAGTGCTTCTGTGAACATTTTTATAGATGTCTTTTGATGAATGTATATTTACATTTCTGTTGTTGGCATTATGGCCTAGTAGTAGAATTGCTAGATCATAGGGTTGGTATATGTTAAGCTTCAGTAGATACCCCAAATAGTTTTCCAGAGTGGTTGTACTAATTTACATGTCTATCAGTAGTATACAGTAGTTTTAATGTCTCTAATCTCCAACATTTCAGCTATTTTGGAGAATGTGTAGGAATAACATATTGTGGTTTTAATATATCATTCCCTGATGGTTAATGAAGTGGAGCATCTTTTTGTGTTTTTTAGCCATTTGGCTATCTTCTTGTGAATACTTACTTGTCTTGCCCATTTTTCAGTAGAATATTAGTAGGATGTCTGTGTCCCCCTTCAATTCACATTGTATTATTCAGAGGGAGTTGCTTTCTGGCAGCAGGAATACAGTAGAAGGAAAAAAGATAGAGACAAGTTCTCTCTCACTATGTGGCTGTGACTTGAGAGAGAGATTGTGTCTTCAGCTTCAGGCTACTTATTCTGTACCAAAATATGAAGATAAGCTTATCTCGGTCCCCTGTCTCACACTCAGACTGTCTCAGTGCTCCGTTCCTATTTGTTGTATGCATATACCCTGTATCATCTTCAGAAGCTGAATTTTGTTCCTAGAAAATTAATTCATCAGGAAAAATATGTGTCTTGCCAGGTGTTGCTCTTTGGGGTCATCGTCTGTTGAGTAACATAGCTCAGAACAAATTGCACAAGGTAAGACAGGCTGGATTAAGGCATAGATACTGGGGAAAAGGAGAACTTAGAAGGCCAGGGTTAGCAGAAGAAAAGTGTTCTCATCTTCTGCCATCATCCTGCAGAGGGGTCTGTGTTCACAGGAAGGGATCTCATCTGCCAGTGAATCTCCCTTTTTATAAGGCAAGTGTGGGAAGGTGGCATTGTTGTGGGGAGTGGGGTGATAGGCAGACTGCTCAGTGCCAGGCAACTTGGATTTAGATTTGGGGTGCCAGTCGTGTGAGCGCCAGCTGCCCAGCACTTGAAAACCCTGGGGCCCATGGGAAATTGTACTCCCTCCACCCCCCACATAGGAAGCCGGTGATCCCAATGATCCCATGGTTGCTTGGATGCAACTCTCCTTGCTGGTTTGTCTGGAAATGAGCTCCAGGGGTGGTTTTTGGAAGTTTTGCTCATTGTACCGTACTACATATACATTTTGCGCTGAGTTTCCGGAAGAGAACCTTGGCTTTGTTAGCTACAAGTCTTCATTAACGTCAAATGGGATCTTTCTTACCTGTATCAGTTCTTGAGATTCTTTTGTTCATTGATTTCAAATTCCTTGAGTAAGCATTTAGATTGAGTAGATTGTCTTGTTAAAAGAATACAAATGCTCTAGGGGTTAAAATTCCATTTCAGCATTTTTAATTTGCCATGGAACCTCCAAAGATGTATGTATCTTAGGTACTGAAAATGAGAAGTGCTAATATTTTTTATAGAGTAATTTCTAGTAAAGTGTGAAATTTGGCATATCTGATAGAAAATGATATTTGTTTAATATAAATCATTCTTAAGTTTTTGATCATATAACTAAATAATTGTAGTTTCATTAGTGGTAAAATTATAAAATAAGTGTTAACAAATAAAAACTCATGCACTTATGTTAATCATGCTTATCTAAAGCCAAAAAGGTTCAGTTTGGCTGCCTTAAGTTAATGATTAAATTCCTCTTTAGAGGAAGCTACTGTACAAATCTGTTTAACGAGTCACATTTGAATTTTTTCTTTTGGAAATATTAGCAAGAAGGCTCACTTTGTGCTCAACATTGCTTGAATAATCTATTGCAAGGAGAATATTTTAGCCCTGTGGAATTATCTTCAATTGCACATCAGCTAGATGAAGAGGAAAGGATGAGAATGGCAGAAGGAGGAGTTACTAGTGAAGACTATCGCACATTTTTACAGGTACTGATTTTAAACTCACTAAATCATGTTTTTTTTTTAAATGTGGGTACTGTTTAGAAAAGGATGCACCATTCTTCCTTATGGGGCTCTGACTTGTTAATTATAACTGTGCTCTTGACTGTATAAATGGGAACGCACAAGATGTTATTTTAAATATGCACACTAATGACAGTTTTTATCCTTCTCTCCCCACCCTCAACTCCCACCTCAACTACCTATCTAAATTAAACAGCAGCCTTCTGGAAATATGGATGACAGTGGTTTTTTCTCTATTCAAGTAAGTAGTCACAAGCGTGTACTAAGGGTTGTTTATGTCCAGGCCCTGTTCAAGCTGAGGATATGATTGATGTGAATATCTTTTCACAGCCTTTCATGGTCACTGTAATGATACAACCTTCAGAAAGTCCTCCAATAGATAATGTCAAGGAGTATAAGATTATTAAAAAAAATAAAAATGAGCTATAGAGGGGTGCCTGGGTGGCTCAGTCGTTAAGTGACTGCCTTCAGCTCAGGTCCTGATCCCAGGGTCCTGGCATCGAGCCCCGCATCGGGCTCCCTGCTCCGCGGGAAGCCTGCTTCTCCCTCTCCCACTCCCCCAGCTTGTTTCCCTCTCTCGCTGTGTCTCTCTCTATCAAATAAATAAAATCTTAAAAAAAAAAAAAAAAAAAGAGCTATAGAGCACAAGGAAAAAAACTGAAAAAAAGTGTAAGATTATACTCTAGAGTACTAGATTTTTGTAGAGATAAACATGAAAATTAGGATTGTAGAGCCTTCATTTTATTTTATTTCATTTTTATTTATTTATTTATTTATTTTAAGTAGGCTCCACGCCCAGCCTGGATCCCAACGCGAGGCTTGAACTCACGACCCTGAGATCAAGACCTGAGTTGAGATCAAGAGTCAGACGCTTAACCGACTGAGCTACCCAAGCGCCCCAGAACCTTCATTTTTAGAGCAGGGCTTTTTGAAAGGAGACTATTTAATTTACATCTGGATGCTGATAACCGTAATTCCAATAAGTCACAGGATTTCAAACTTACTACTTGTGTAAATTTGAGAAAATGCAACACCTCATTACCTACCATTTAAATCCACCTACCAGGATTGGATTCCTTTATTATGGTCTAAGGCCTTTGCTTGTTTTCTTTTTTTGAAACTTACATCTCCCCCTGAATTCTGAGGGTAATTGTACATGTACTTGTGAGATCCTTTTGTCTGTGGGTCTTTCATTCTGTTTCTGACCCCTGGGAGGTGTGTCCAGAGTTCTTTCAGAACCTCTCCTGAGGAGCCTGTTTCTACAAATACCTCTGTTGCACTCCCCTGTGCTGTCCTGCTGGCCTCCTCGTGCAGCGGCATTTCCGCCCAGCGCTCCATGGGGGACTGCAGCCCGCCGCGGCTGCCGCAGAGCTGGAAGAGGCCGGGGCAGGCCCAGCACCCACCGCTGCCTGTGCACGCAGTGCTGCCCTTGGCGCCCGCTCACGTGTGCCTACTGCGTTGCGTTCGCTTTGTGTCTGTGCTGGTACCTGGTTCACTTCCTGCTTTGTTGGCCACCTTGGAGGGCAGAGAGTGAGTTCTCAGAAATCCTCTTGTTTTCTCAGTTTGAAGTAATCAGATTTGTTTTCTGTGGGGTTTTTTTCCCCCTACAGATTATAAACCCATGATAATAGGAGCTTAAATTCTGAAAGCTTCCGTTTAAATTCCCAGGAAGAACTCCTTTTAATAGACAAGATTTTTGTCACTACTGACATCCCAGGTAGTGAGTTGAATATAACTTTTCTAAAGCAGGACCTGTAGCAGCCAAATTATCGTGCGTATGTATTGGACTAGTTTTTTGTTGTTGTTGTTTTTTAAAGATTATTTATTTATTTATTTGACAGAGAGAGAGAGAGCGAGAGAGGGAACACAAGCAGGGGGAGTGGGAGAGGGAGAAGCAGGCTTCCCGCTGAGCAGGGAGCCTGATGCGGGGCTCGATCCCAGGACCCTGGGGTCATGACCTGAGCTGAAAGCAGACGCTTAACGACTGAGCCACCCAGGTGCCCCTATATTGGACTAGTTTTAAGAATAGTACCCACTGAATAGAATGTACATCTGGATTTTTGAGGCAGTTTTATCTAGGAATTGTGTGCTTCTCTGGAACGTTCCAGAAACCTAGTGTAAATAGCGCTCTTTTCATGCTATTTTTTTTTTTTTTTATGGATTTAGTAGTGTATCTATATACACAGACTTTTTAAAAAACCATAACCTTCTGGGGAAAATTATATATAAAGTACAATTGCTTATACACCTGACATGACTATACTACTTAAATTTGGAATTGATGGTTTAGCTCATGGAAAGTTGCTATTTTTTTAACAGGTTATAAGTAATGCCTTGAAAGTTTGGGGTTTAGAACTAATTCTCTTCAACAGTCCGGAGTATCAGAGGCTCAGGATCGATCCCATGTAAGACTTTTTTTTTTGCTTTTCCTAAATTTGATTTTTAAAATTATAATTTCTTAAAGGATAAAAGTATATTTTGAATGTTTCTGTTGTGATGCTTCCTGTTTCAGTCCCTCAGAGTTTCCTATTAAATCTTTTGGGGATGTCCGTGCACATCTGCGCACTGAGCCTCCCCCACACCTCAGTGTCCGACCACACAGCACAGAGCTGATCCTTAAATGCTGTGTGACGCCAGCACTTTTGCCTGGCACCACTAATCTGCAGAGAGATTTATACTGTTCTGTAATTTCTTAAAAACCAGTGATCCTTAACTATAAGCGTAATCCTAATGTTTTTTATAATACTTGCCAGTAGATAAAGTAAATGAATATGAACTCTACTATTTCAACTTGTGTATGTATTTTTTTTCTTTTTCTAGAAATGAAAGATCATTTATATGCAATTACAAAGAACACTGGTTTACAGTTAGAAAATTAGGGAAACAGGTAATATTTCTCACCTTCCCTTTTTTCTCATTTTGCACTCCATTTGCCACTTAAATGTAAAGGATTGGTACCTTAAAGATGAAGAAACTTACCAGTAATGTGTGTGTCTGGTACGGTTTTAATCTTGATAGAGATTTGCAGTTTTAAAAGACAGTGTCAGTTTCCCTTATAGATTTATTTATAACAACCATACAGAGTTGACTCTTGAACAACATGGGTTTGAACTACATGGGTCCACTTATATGTGGATTTTTTTTTACAGTACTGTAAATGTATTTTCTGTATGGTTTTCTTAGTAGCATTTTCTTTTCTCTAGCTTTATTGTAAAAATAAATATATAAGGGGCACCTGGCTGGTCATAGAGCATGCAACTCTTAGTGTCAGAGTTGCGAGTTCAAGCCCCATGTTGGGTGTGGAGCCCACTTAAAAAAAAACAGTATATGATACATTATACAAAATATGTGTTAATTGTTCATGTTAGCAGTAAGGCATCTGGTCACCAGTAGGCTATTAGTAGTTGAGTTTTTTGAGGAGTCAAAAGTTACATGTGGATTTTCAACTGTGGAATGGGTCAGCACCCCTGATCCCCACATTGTTCAAGGGTCAACTATATCCTAAGAAAAACTTTCTATTTAATACAATACACATGTGGTTACTTTTAGTGGGTTTTTATGTGATAAAGATGTTTTTCCAGTTAACTGTGACTTTATAGATTTGTGTTTAACGTATAGTAGTGTCATGAAGCCTGAAACAACGTCCAGCATGAGTAAAAGTTTTCAATCATGTTAGCTTTAGCATATCAAGATTATTCACATGCCAAAATGCCATGTAATACATACATCTACGGAAAGTCATTTCTGGTTTTGGGTTTTTTCCTTTGTTTTTTTTTGTTTTGTTTTGTTTTGTTTTCAAAAAAGAACATGGAATGTGTCTTGAACAAGCCTTTCTTAAGATCAAGAAATGTACCTAAGATGTCATTTTTGTAAACAATTACCGAAGATCTTTGTATACATGGTACCACTTTTGAAACAATTATTTAAAGTCCTTTTTATTAGAATTTTGAATTTTCGAAAAAGGGTTATTATAAATGATCTAATAAAAAGAAATGAACTCTTGATATGTTCAATAACATGGATGGATCTAAAAATAATTAAGCTGAGTGAAAGAAGCCAGACACAAAATACTACATACTAGATGGTTCCATTTACATAAAGGTCTAGAAAATGCAAATTATTGGGACAGAAAGCAGATCGACCAGTGGTTTCCTGGGGATGAGGAAGGCAAGAAGCAGTGAGAGAGGAGGATCATAAGGGGCGCCAGAAACTCTCTTGGTTGTGGTGATGGTTTCATGGGTGTATGGATATGTTAAACTTCAAATTGGACATTTTAGATGTGTGCAATTTCTCGCATGTCAGTTACATCCCCATAAAACTGTTTTTAAAAATAATACAGAGCAAAAAAGAAAATGAAATCAAGAATGAGTGCATTGGATTAAATCAATAAGAGATCACTCGAAAGCAGAAACCCTACTATTATCTTATAAGTCAACCACCTAGAAGCAGCTTCATGTGACATGGTTATTTCTAAAGGTCCCTCCTGAGTTACAAAGAGCAAGGAAGGCAGCGTGGCATAGTAGAGGCTGACCTGAGTGGGGATCACCTCTAAGGAAAGACCAGCAGGACACTGCCAAGACTATTTAACCTTTGGCTTTTATTTATATATTTTTTAAAAAATATGATCAAGTATTCCTTACTTCTTCTGTATAAGGTAATCACTGGATGTTTCTAAGATCTGAAGACTTTGGTCCCAAAAGTTCCTTTATATTGATTTGCATGTAAACTTAACATCATTATTTTGAGAGGTTTTAAAAATTTCAGTTCTTTATTTTTTTTAAGATTTTATTTACGTATTTGTCAGAGAGAGAAAGAGAGTGAGAGAGCACACAAGCAGGGGGAGCTGCAAGCACAGGGAGAAGCAGGCTCCCCGCTGGGCAAGGAACTCAATGCAGAACTCGATCCCAAGACCCTGGGATCATGACCTGAACCAAAGGCAGACACTTAACTGACTGAGCCACCCAGACATCCCAAAAATTTTAGTTCTTTAAAATTGAATTTTCAGGGCACCTGGGTGGCTTAGTCGATTAAATGTCCAAGTCTTGGTTTTGGCTCAAGTCTGATCTCATGGTTTGTGAAATCCAGCCCACTGAGCAAGGAGTGCACTTGAGCATTCTCTCTCCCTCTGCCCCTCCCCCCCACTCACACTCTTTCTCTCTCTCTCAAATAAATAAATAGACCTTTTAAAAAATATATATAAATAAATAAAACTGAATTTTCACATTTTAAATTACTTTATCTTTGACAAATACAAGAAATGTTATATTTTGACTTATCTTTGGCTCTAATTTATCTTTTTGTTTATAGTTATATTTTTCATTACACACTCTTTTGTATGAGTTAAAAAGATGACTGGAAAAGTTTCTTTTTTTTTCTGTGTATTGTTTTTAATTCCAGTATAGTTAGCATACAGTGTTATATTAGTTTCAGGTGTACAATGTAGTGATTCAACAAGTCTGAAGGTTACTCAGTGCTCATCACGATAAGTGTATTCTTCATCTCCTTCACCTATTTCACCCATCCCCCACTGACCTCCCCTGTGGTAACCATCAATTTGTTCTCTGTAGTTAAGAGTCTGTTTTTTGGGGTTGTCTCTTTTTTCTCTGTTCCTTTGTTCTGTTTCTTAAATTCCACATATGAATGAAATCATACATTATTTGTCTTTCTCTGACTTATTTCACTTAGCATTATACTCTCTAGATCCATCCATGTTGTGGCAAATGGCAAGATTTCATTCTTTTTTTTTTTTTTAAGATTTATTTATTTAGAGAGAGAGCATGAGTTGGGGGGGAGGATCAGAGGGGGAGGGAGAGAGAATCTTAAGCAGACTCTGAGCTAAGCTCAGAGCCCGACTCAGGGCTTGATCTCTTGACCCTCAGATCATGACCTGAGCCAAAATCAAGAATCGGAGGCTTAAACGACTGAGCTCCCCCAGGTGCCCCAAGATTTCATTCTTTTTTATGGCTGAGTAATATTCCTCTGTGTGTGTGTGTGTGTGTGTGTGTGTGTGTGTGTGTATCTTCTATCTTTAGCTATTCATCTGTCAGTGGACACTTGGGCTGCTTCCATAATTTGGCTATTGTAAATAATGCTGCAGTAAACATAGAAGTGCATATACCTTTTCAAAGTAGTGTTTTGGCATTCTTTGGGTAAATACCCAGTAGTGGAATTACTGGATTGTAGGGTAGTTGTATTTTTAATTTTTTGAGGAACCTCCATACTGTTCTCTGCAGTGGCTGCACCAGTTTGCATTCCCACCAGCAGAGCATGAGGGTTCCTCTTTCGCCACATCCTTGCCAACACTTGTTGTTTCTTGTGTTTTTGATTTTAGCCATTCTGACAGCTGCTATCTCATGGTAGTTTTGATATGCATTTCTGTGATGAGTGATGTTGAGCATCTTTTCATGTGTCTGTTGGCCATCTGCATGTTGTCTTTGGAGAAATGAATGACTGGAAAAGCATTATCTCTGTCAAAATCAAGGAAAAGCAATTGGTCATGATGCTGACAGTAATTTTTGAAATTTCTGTATCTTGTGGGTTAAATTAGGAGTCCTATGAAGTAGTGACTAAATGATTTTAACTACATGTGATAGTGGCTTAGTGATGTTTGTAAAATCAGTTGGCAATTATAAATTCTCTTCCTGGAATGTCTAGTTTTCTCACAATTGAAATATTTTTATATTTTATTTATTTAAGAGAGCGAGAGGGAGGGAGAGCGCACACAGGAGCAGGGGGAGGGGCAGAGGGAGAGAGAATCCTTGAGCAGACTGCACTGAGCCTGGAGCCCAACATGGGGCTCAATCTCATGACCCTGAGATCATAACCTGAGCTGAAACCAAGAGTTGGACGCTTAACCGACTTAGCCACCCAGGCACCCCTGAAATCTTTTGACCAAAATTAATCAGCAGTGGGAAAATTTTGTGTAGTTTCATTTTTCTTCAGTATAATGTGATTAGGATTTTGTTGGGCTGATACCTTGAAAAAAGATTTAATTACACCTATCAATAAAGATACGTTAAAGTACTATCAATTTCTATACTCTTTTTGGGAGTGGGAGATTTAAAATTTATGACTTAGAGGCGCCTCGGTGGCTCAGTCGTTAAGCATCTGCCTTCAGCTCAGGTCATGATCCCAGAGTCCTGGGATTGAGCCCCTCATCGGGCTCCCTGCTCCGTGGAAAGCCTGCTTCTCCCTCTCCCACTCCCCCTGCCTGTGTTCCCTCTCTCACTGTGTCTCTCTCTGTCGAATAAGTAAAAATCTTTTAAAAAAAAAAATATGACTTAAAGCAAAATTTTATTTTTAAAACATTTGTAAGGGCATTTAATACTGATAAATCTGCAACACTTAGTTCTTAAAAATCACATTGCTTAATTACTTTAAAAAAATCTTGGTTTTACAGTGTTTCCAGTATTTAGATAGTCTTAGTAAGTTTAGATGGGTTATGTTTATTCTTAACATATGGAACTTCCTTATTACTTATAATGTGCCTTAACTTAAATATTTACAATTTTTTTCCAGTGGTTCAACTTGAATTCTCTCTTGACGGGTCCAGAATTAATTTCAGACACATACCTTGCACTTTTCTTGGCTCAATTACAACAGGAAGGTAAATAAAGACTGACATTTTTATAATGTTATCTTTCAAAGTAGCTAAATAAAACTAGCTCTATTAGGTGTAAGTATAAAAATAACTGTTTTTATGGCAGTGAAATCATCTTGGTGAACTTTAATCTGTGATTTGGATGACACCATCCGGGCAGAATTTTCACTGACACTTCGCCCTCGCCTGAGGATGCTGCTTCCTTAGCAGCCCCACTAAGTGATGGCTCTTTTTCCTTCCAGAACCCACAGACCCCATGGCTAAGAGTGGGGGGGGTGGGTATTGTTCTTGCTTCTCTTTGCCCCTCCTAGGCCACTATCTTTCACTTAAAACTCCAGCTCTTTTAAAATACCTGACACACACACACACACACACACACACACACACAAAATTAAAAAACTAAAATAAAACACCTGACACTAGAGTAAACTCTCCCTCCTGCTCTTTTGCATTCATCTGTGATCGTCCTTTTCCACAGAAGATTTTTAGTCTGACTCGCTGTTCTCTCAACTTGAACTCCTTTTATCATTCTTAAGTGATTTCTACATCAAAAATTCACCCAATTCAGTACCTTGCTTTTTATTTTCAAAGATCATTTTCTTCCCTCTTGCCTTGCCATTACCAATAACTGTACCACCGTCAAATCCCAATCACAGGCATTTTACACTTTGACAGTCGCCTTCTATTTTTATAACATATTTTCTCTGTTGTCTGTATCCAACAATTCTTTAAACCCTACCCAGGGACGCCTGGGTGGCTCAGTTGGTTGGGCGACTGCCTTCAGCTCAGGTCATGATCCTGGAGTCCTGGGATCGAGTCCCACATCGGGCTCCCTGCTCAGCAGGGAGTCTGCTTCTCCCTCTGACCCTCCCCCCTCTCATGCTCTCTCTCTCTCATTCTCTCTCTCAAATAAATAAATAAATACAATCTTTTAAAAAAATAAAAATAAACCCTTCCCCTTACATCCTTACTTCCTGTCTGCCCCTGCTTATTTCTGTAACCCATCATTATAATCAATCTGATGCATGCCTCAACTCCTCTTTCCTTCTTTCTGTCATACTTTCATGATAAAATGCAAGCCCTGGTTAAAATCAGATCTTGGGCTTGTCCATTCCGGTATCAGAGCAGCTGAACATGGCTACAGATAACATAAAAAAAACAGATGACTGGTTTTGCTTTAAATTTATGATCACAAATTTCAAAGGATCCTTTAGGGCTACTTGACATTCCTACTGTGTTTTTGTAGTAAGTTCACTTGTCACTCTCCAAGATGCTTATTTCCCAGTTCCTCTCTTCAAACCTCTGACCACTCCCCTCTCTCTCACTCCTAGCTTATGGCCTTCCTTTGTATTCTATTGACAAAACAGAAGCAATTAAAAGAGAACTTCCTGGGACACCTGGGTGGCTCAGTCGGTTGAGCGCCTGCTTTCTGCTCAGGTCATGATCCCGGGGTCCTGGGATCAAGTACCGCATCGGGCTCCCTCTGCCTGCTGCTCCCCCTGCTTGTGCATGCTCTCTCTCTCTCTCTCTGACAAATAAATAAAATCTTGAAAAAGAAAAGAAAAGAGAACTTCCCCATCTTTCTACCAGCAAATCTGTCAGCTTGTCTGTATGTCAGCCTGTCTGTATGTCAGCCTGTGTGTTGAGCCGAGTAAAGTAACTAAATTGTCCCCCGCTCCTGACCAAAACCAACTTGTTCACTCTGGGACGGGATCCCAGCTCCTCTTACCTACTCGAGATCTTTGCTCTTGCTTTTGCCTTTCTGCTTTCCTGCATGATCACTTCACCCCCTTTCTGTATTAGTCCTATCAGCAGAGAAATAAACCTTTTATTTCTATTGACCAAAAAAGAAAAAGCCTCTCTTTGATTCCAGGCAAGTCCAGCTGCCTGCCATTTTTATTTTCCCCTTAGACTCACCTCTGGCATGTTGTCTCCTGTTCTTGAACTCATTCCAGTCACACTGTCATAACCAGCATTTCACCAAAATCCTTCTTCCCAAGGTTACCAGTGACCTTCATATTTGTATTCAATTCTCAGCCTGCCTTTTATTTGACCTCACTACTTGAGGGTATAGTTGATTATACCCTCATGTAGAACAGAACAAAACTTTTTCATTGAAAATTTCAAACAAATAGAGAAAATAATGTGATAGATTCTCATGTACCCTTTACCCAGCTTCAACAGTTATCTCATGGCTGATCTTGTTACACCCTTTTCTTTCCCCTGCTTATTTTGAGCATCTTATTTTCTCTGTAAAATGTTTAATAACATAAGATAACGCAGTAAGTGTTCACATCTTCAATCTCTTTGGTGTGTCTTAGGATTTTCACAGGTTAGCCAGGTTGAAATAAGGTTCATTAATTGCATTGATTGATATGTCTTCGAAGTCTAACTATAGGTTTCCTCTTCTCTTTTTTTTTCCCTTGTTTTTTGTTTTTGTTTTTGTTTTTTTAAGAAAATGGGTCATTTGTTCTTTCCCATGCTCTGAATTTTGCCGATTACATCTTTATTTTCCTCTGAGCCCTGGATACCCAACAGACTGGCCTTTAGAGTTTGAGGCTTGATCAGATTCAGGTTAATTTGGGGGCAGGGTGGGGAGACAGTGGAACACTTCACAGATGGTGTGGCACTTGATGTCTGGTTGTCTCTCTTTGTGATACGAGCAACTATTGATGATCAGTTCTTAGATCGATTATTTCATTAAGGGTTGCAAAAGGGTGGTGTTAGATTCCCATTGTGCCTTCCTGTATTAGCTAGATACTTGTACACCGATAAGCTTTGATCAGTGATTTGGTTACCCTGAAGTAGAGTTCATATGGGAAAAGCAGGATACATGTTCTTCCCTTTTATCACTTTTTAGGATGAGTTGGGTTTCATAGTGTCCTTCCTCCAAAGGTAACCAGTTAGTTTGGGGTTTTCTTGTATGTGATGGTAAACTAATCCATCAAAACATAGTTCATGTGTTTCAGTCCATTGTAATTATTATTCATATTGATATTCAAATTGTCCCACGTGGACCAGGGGGAGCCTTTTGAAGTTGAGTCCTAGGTTTCTGAAATGACCACTGTAGCTTTTTGAAGGCTTTCTTTCTCATTAGACAAGATGTTTCAGGCTTACCTTGTATGTTTCTTGCCCTTTATGTTGCTGTGAAAGATCAGTCTGGGTACTAGCATGCTTATTGCTACTGGTTTTGTTGTCATGTTGTTCTTTCCCATTTACATTTAGGATTATAGTATCTTTATTTCTTTGATTTCATATACTGGTATGTTTTTTCTTTTATGCCTAAACGTTGGTACCTAAGTGTGTCCTTCCTTCTTGAAATACTGTCCACACTTGGCTTCCAGGTCACTGTGCTCTGGTTTTCCTCAAATCTCGTTGGCCTCTTTCAGATTCCTTCTGTGGGTCTTACCCTTACTAATCTCTTGTGGTTGAAGTGACTCAGAGGTCAGTCCTTGAACAATTTCTTGATTATGTGCTGTCCTATTATTGTTGTTGTTGTTGCTATCCCATTATTTTAGATATCATCTCTAAAAAAATCATTACGTCCATAATTCCTAAACTTTTATCTTCTGCCTACACATCTATCCTGAACACCAAACTCCTCACATTGACGTCTCCACTTGGGAAGTCCAGGAAGCATTTCAAACTGAACGTGTCTGCAAAAGACTGATTTTTCTTCTCCCAATATATGCTGTCCCTCAGGTTTTCTGTTTTAGTCAGGCTCTCTCTTCTTGTACTCTAGTTCCTGTACGTTAGATTGATAAAGTAGCCCAGAGTGCTTTTTAAACAATGTAATGCATGTTACGGCACTTGCTCTCTTCATCCTTCAGTGTCTTCCCAGCATACTTAGTATGAAAGCTAACATCTTGAATAAAACCTGAGGTATTTACTGTGCCACCTGAACAAGACAGTTTCTGTTCTTCATGATGCTCTTCACGGAATGCCATGGTGCTGACACATTTACTTTAACATCTGGGAACAATTTTACTGTCATGACATGCTAGACCATCTGAACTCTGAGCACATTTTGTCCTTATTTTTAAAAAGTATATTAATCATATGTCCTTGTTCAAAAAATAAATATTAATGTACTGTTTTGAATTTTTCCATTAACAGTTCTTTTGATCTTTGTTCATTGTTTCATTATCTTTTAATGCTCACAAAGGATATCCAGTAATAAGTACCAAAGTTTAAGAAAAATTTATGGTAGAAAAGCTTATATTGTGTAGAATGACTTAGGTATAGTCCACCCATGTTCAGTTTTTGTGTGGAGTATTTAGCTGGGAAAACTTTGGCTTTAAATCATATTTATAAAAAATTACACTGAATCAGTGTAATTCTTTCAAAATATGAACCATATCAGCAACACCTTGACTAGATTTTGAGCGTTGGTTTCCCAACTCCTGTTTTCAGTGAGGACGGGGTTGTGTGTGCGTGTGTGTGTGTCAGGGTGGGAGGGCAGCTGTTTCTGCAGATGGTTCGTTTTACCTGTATTTCACATTATTACACACATTATCTGATTGTATCCTCACAACAGCCCTCTGAGGAAGGTACCAGTATCATCAGTTTAACAATTGCTTACACACATTATCTGATTGTATCCTCACAACAGCCCTCTGAGGAAGGTACCAGTATCATCAGTTTAACAATTGCATAAACCAAGACATAGCTGGGTAAAGTGATTTACCAAAGACCATGCTCAGTCTTGGAATTGGAAGAGCTAGGACCAAAATCCTGGCCATCTGATTCCACACTCCTTGCTCTTCCCCACTCCTTTACCTGCCTCTCTGTTACCATTTAGTGAGTAGTCTCCTTGGTTCACACACTCTTTTGGTAGGGCCCTTTGTAGACATTATTTCATTTATTCCTCACAGTCACTCTATGAGATGGCTATTCCTATCTTACAGATGAAGAAAGTGGGGCTTAGAGACTTTCAGTAGTTTGTCCCAGATCACCCTGCCAGTAAGTGTAAGAGACATTGTTTGTACCCAGGTCTTTCTCACTCTTCAGCTTGTATTCTTTCCGCTCTACTGTGCTACCTTTCCATCTACTATCATTTTAACCTATTTTTAATCTCTTACTAGCTGTTTTAGTTTATTTTTGCCTTTTTTTTAGGTTATTCTATATTTGTTGTTAAGGGTGATCTGCCAGATTGTGAAGCTGACCAACTTTTACAGATGATCAGGGTCCAACAGATGCATAGACCAAAACTCATCGGAGAAGAATTAGCACAACTAAAAGAACAGAGGTAAAATTAAGCCTGCAGTATGGAGTATATGTTAGTATTTCATTACAAGAATTGCACTTTCTTTTTCTTTTTCTTTTTAAAGATTTTGTTTTTTTAAGTAATCTCTGCATCAGTGTGGGGCTTGAACTCACAACCCTGAGGTCAAGAGTTGCATGCTCTACTAAGTCAGCCAGGTGCCCCAAGAATTACATTTTATGCTTACATTGGATGTGTGGTCCTTTTATTGTTGGTGATTTTTTTTTTTAGCTCTCTTTTATTTTTAGTGAAGTTTTTTTGTTCAAACTTGAATCAACTCTTTGAATTACTTAATTAGCTTAGATGCACATCACAGCACAATCTTCATATTATTAGATTATCTGCCAGAAAATGTGTAATTTTTGACTTACATAAACTCTTTGGGGGCAACTGGCTGGCTCAGTCAGTAGAGCATGCGACTCTTGATTGCAGGGTTGTGAGTTCAAACCCCACATTGGATGTAGAGATTACTTAAAAAAACAAAACCTAAGTTTGAGCCCCATGTTGGGTGTAGAGATTACTTAAAAATAAAATCTTAAAAAAATTACTAAAAAAAATCTTTCGTTTATAAGTGTCTCTATGTTTTATTTAAAATAGAAGACTGATCTGCAGTTACTATCTGTTTTTGTTCTTTAGAGTCCAGAAAACAGATCTGGAACGAGTCTTAGAAGCAAATGATGGGTCAACCATGTTAGACGAAGATGAGGAAGATTTGCAGAGGGCTCTGGCACTAAGTCGCCAAGAAATTGACATGGAAGATGAAGAAGCAGATCTCCGCAGGGCTATTCAGCTCAGTATGCAAGGTATCGACATTTAGATGTGTACTTCATTTGTTGTTGAAGGCTGATGCAGATTATTCTTATTTCCCCTGGAAGTTAATGTACTGTTGGTAGAAGTTCTTTGACAATTACTGTAGAAGCAGTAATTATGTACATACAATTAGCTATTCTTTTAGCTTTCTTATAATACAAATAACTTTTTACAACCTAAGTTATATTAGGACTAGTTATATTTTTATTCTGGTTTTTCCATTTGGTTATAATACTGTACTAACATAACAAAAAATGGAGCTTAATCTTTGTGGGCAAAAAGTGGGGAGGCCCTTACCCAGATCAGCTATTTTACAAATGTATGCTGTTATATACAAAGGAAGGCCTGGGCAGAAAATATTTAAAAAGTCTAACACTTAGTGGCTGTGCAACTTAACAACTTAAGCCCACTTCGATGGGCCCACATGATAGTGACATAAGCCAAGTAGCAGAGGAGAATGAAGATGTATCCCCTTGGCAATCCAGGCAGAGGGAATTGTCAGGGATATAGCTCAAAGAGGCTTACTGAAAGGTATGCGTGGTTTTCTTTGGCAGTTTTGTTTTCATCTAATTAATGTGAATTTGCCTTTTACGTAATGAGATTACTCAATGGAATTTCTTAAATATCTAAATAAAATTGAGGTTACGTTAATATGAAGATTATCCTTTTTATCCTGAATTCTCATGCCTCCTGGCACACCTTGGAGTGCTTCATATGTGCAATCCCATTTTTGATTAGTAGAGCCCTGCTGGATTAGCCCAATAATTAACAGACAACAGCTTTTATAATTTTAGATATTTTTATGTCCTTCACTTTTCTTCCCGCTTTATTTCACCATCTGGGCAGGATCTCTGGTTGGTGCAGTTATTAAGTGAGAACAGGGACACACACTTAAGTTGGTATAGCATGCAACTATTTTAGGATAGAGGAATACAGAGAATGGTTTACGGTCACCCACTTTAAGTTGTTTCTAGTTGAAAGTGCCCATTCATTTCTAGTAAGTTAAAGAGGGCACACAGGTGTGGTATTAATGGCTCTTCCTTCCAGGTTGGTTGTTGGACTTACATCCTCACATCTGCTATATCACAGATGGGTGTGGACACAGGTTATATTTGAACTGCCTTATTCAGATTTGTCCTTGAGCATTTCAGAGCCTTTCTTATATTTACAGAATAGTAGCGCAATATTTTTAAGAAGAAAACTTTCAAAAATTTGCTCAAATAAGTATAAACATAGCATTGCTTAAATTGGTAAATAAAATGATTGGTTTTTTGTTCTGTTTTCTTTTGTTTTCAGGTAGTTCCAGAAGTATATCTCAAGATATTCCACAGACATCAGGTACACATCTTACTTCAGAAGAGCTCCGGAAGAGAAGAGAAGCCTACTTTGAAAAGTAAAGTAGTTGGTACAATATTAAAATTGCATATTTAATGTGTACTTTGTTTTGTCTACAGTTTATACACATAGAGCTTTGGTTTAAACTATTTTATGTAGGATTCTCTCCTTTTAAAAGATTGGTTACCACCTGAACCCTGTGAACATCTGAGTGTATTTTTTTAAAAATTTACGGCGAATGAACTGAAATGATACGGAGTTTTAGGGAATACCTTTGCCTCAATACCAGTTAAGTTTATATGAAATAAGGTGAAGGAAACCCAGTAAAATTTCAGTCATCAAAAGAAAATGGCGTTGGACCAAAGCAAGAACAATGCCTAATGATCCTCTGGATGTGCTTCTTGGTTACCTGACCAACCCAGCAAAGTTCTTCTGTCAGTTAAAAGGAAAAACAGCATTGTGGTCAGGGAACACTCTCCCATCCCAGATAGAGGTGGTGGTTAATTGTTCTCATTGCCTCTTATTGCCACTTCAGGGGTTACTGCAGGCCTGTCACATAGGGACGTGGGGACAAACCATAAATCTGAATCATCAGCTCCCAAAACCCAACTACACTATGTAAGTGCTCTCAAATTAGAAAATAAAAATGTCATCCTTTTCAGTAACTACCATTCACAAGTTGTCTTCCCTTTTTCTTTTTTTAAGGATAAAAGTTTATTTTAAAGGTTACACAGTAGTCTTTAGATAGATATTCAGATCCTCTAATCCCAGATCAGAAACCAGAAGGCCCGAGGCTGAATCTGGCCTCTTCCCTGTGTTTCTTCAATTCTGAGATGTACATATTTTCACACTTCAACATCTCTGCAATTGAGAAGCATCTTAAAGTCATAGCTGGCAGTATTAGTGGGATCTACAATATTGGAGCATTTTACATTTGATGGTGTAATGAAGATAATATTTACCTTGTTTTCTGTTTTGTTTTTTTTTAAGTCACAACTCAGAAGTATATGGAGGAAAGTTCTGATCAGCTGACATCCTCTTAATGTGAGATATTTCTAGTCTTTATTCAGTGATAGATTAATGGATTTAATTATATAAAATTTCAAAATAGTGCTTACTTATTAGTGCTTCACTTCCTTTCAGATTTTTAATTTTTTTAGTTTTTTAATTATGGTAAACTTCAAATATCTATAAAAATAGAGAAACCAGCATAATGAACCCCTGTTTACCTAACATTACCCAGCTTTAACAAATATCAGCACATGGCCAGTCATGGTTTTCTGTGCCCCGCATCTCTTCTGCTTTCCCCTCTCCCATTCCCAGGCTGGGATTATTTTGTGACAAATCTAAATTATTGTATCCTTTCATTCACTTTTTTGGAATATAGAGAAGTGTTATTGCCACACTGTAATGTTAATAATTATCACACGATAATTACTGGTAATTATACAATATCATCAAACATCTAGTTAGTGTTAAAAAATAACTTAAGGGATGGGACGCTTGGGTGACTCAGTCGTTAAGCGTCTGCCTTCGGCTCAGGTCATGATCCCAGGGTCCTGGGATCGAGTCCCACATCGGGCTCCTTGCTCAGTGAGGAGCCTGCTTCTCCCTCTCCCTCTGCTGCTCCCCCTGCTTGTGCTCTCTCTCTCTCTTCCTGACAAATAAATAAATAAAAATTTTTAATAAAAAAATAAATAAATAAATAACTTAAGGGGTGCCTGGCTGACTTAGTGGAGCATGCAACTCTTGATCTTGGAGTTTAAGTTCGAGCCCCACATTGGGTGTACATATTATTTAAAAATAAAATCTTTTTAAAAAATTAAAACTGTTTAATTAGATAAAAACCGATATTCTAGAAAATTTAAGACATATCAAAATTAAAAGAAAACAATCCTATCCTTTAATAATGAACGTTAGTATTTTGACACATTCTCTTCTAGTCATACAGACACACATATATTGTATATTAGTTACATCCATTTTCCCATCATAGTAAATAGTCTTTGTAATAGGCTATGTGATATTTCATAAAATGAATGTATGTATCATAATTTATATGTGAACCTTTGATTTTTACTATTACAATTAATAGTGCAATGAACAATCTTTGTACTAACCCTGTGCCTCAAACCTCTTATCATTTCTTCCAATTATTCTGAAATTTTTGGGTTAAAGGACAGAAACATTTTTTAAGGTCTTGGTACAGATTTCTAAACTGCTTTCCAGAACGTTCCCAAATGATACTTCTATCATGCTTATTTCACATTCCATTTTTTGCCAGATCAAATTGGTCCAAACAGACATACTTTATAGCGAAACTACAAAATTCACAAGTAGATCTAAGAAAAAGAAAATTTTTTATACTTTAAAAAACAAATCCCTTTTTTATTTAAAAAAAGTTTTTAGTTTTTTTTGGGGGGGGAAGGCAGATTGAAAATATAGAACTTTTTAATAAATTTAATCTTTATAGTAGAAAGGATTTAAAATGTTTGAGCACCAGTGCAGCTCTTTCCCGGTTGGAGGATAGTTGACTGGGGAGGAAGGTGTGCGGTGATGGTTTCTAGCTTCAGCTTCATCCTGTGCCTCCTGGTCTGACCTTGAAAATACTGCTGGGAACTTAAGGAGAACTAGAGAATATTTTACAGAGTCACATGTTACTGAGAAGCATTAAGAGCTAACTTCTTGGTGTTTCTTTTCAGCATTGTCTAGCATTCAGAATCTTGTAGGACTCATTAGTAAAGGAGCTGAGAAACAGTATTAGTTTCCAATATGAGGCCTTTCACTAGAATTCCTGATTACTAAAACTACAAGGTCCTTGTCTCTCTAGCTTCAGTCTTTGGGAACTTGGCCCTAAGGTTATTGAGCTAACTCTTTGTTTCTGACCTTCTCCAAACTGACCCTGGTGCTAACTTGTTAGTCAAACAAATTTTGAATTCAAAATAAGGGGTTTTTTTCCATTCAGATGGTTTATTTGTTACTCATTCACATAGTTTTTTTTCCTATACAGTATTTGAAGCTTCATGCCTAATGTAGTAATCACAGTATTCATGCATCAAGCATAAAAATACTGTTTAAACACCTACCTGTTACAAAGTCACAGTTAATGGGGGCGCCTGGGTGGCTCAGTTGGTTAAGTGTCCAACTCTTGACTTCAGCTCAGGTCATGATCTCAGGGTTGTGAGATCCAGCCCTGCGTTGGGCTCCCCGCTCAGCAGGGAGTCCGCTTCTTCCTTTCTCTTTCTCCCCTCTCTCTCTCTCCCTTTGCCCCTGCCCCCACTCGCGCATGCGTGCACTCTCTCCCTCTCTCTAAAATAAATCCTAAAAAAAACCAACAACAAAGTCATAGTTAAGTTAATGAATGAGTGTTAAGTAATATGTTCACAGCCGAGATATATTTTTCCAGTAGTAATATCTAAATCCATTTTAAAACCTATTAAAAAAACCTATTAAAACCTATTATAAAACCCTAAGTAAAACTCTTACTATATCAGCAATGTCACTATAAAACCTACCTTAAAAAGTCACAAACTGAGCATCAAATTAGGCAATGTGTGTAAAACTATTGTGTAAACCATAAAGTATTCCACAGATATCTTAGTATTTTAATGTCTTCTCCAGGTGTAGCTCTGAAACGATGCATTCTTTTCTTCTGTTACTAAAAAGGTGTTTCCCAACAAAGAGGGAATTACTGGGCATTGTCTTTATGGTCATGGATTGCTGTGATTTTTTGATTGTCTAACACTTGAGCCACCACCTCAGTGGCATGGCATAACAGGATTCAGTTTAAGAAACAAGCTAGTAGGGACACCTGGGTGGCTCAGTCAGTTAAGCATCTGCCTTCGGCTCAGGTCATGATCCCAGGGTCCTGGGATCGAGCCCCACATCAGGCTCCTTGCTCAGCGGGGAGTCTCCTTCTCCCTCTGCCTGCCGCTCCCCCTGCTGTGCTCTCTTTCTCTCTCTCGCGCGCGCGCGCACGCACACACACATTCTCTAGCAAATAAATAAATAAAATCTTTTTTAAAAAAAAGAAACAAACAAGCTAGTAGAGGTATTTTAAACAGGAAAGTAGTACAGAAACTTGGGGCTTACACAGTCTCAGGAAGAGCTGGAGGTGCAGTCTGTAGGCCAGGCTTCCGGAATTCCACAGACCGACTTGTTCCAAGAGCTGCGTCCACTGCCCCAGTTGGCATGATGGGGAGTCGGGATATGGAGTTGAAGAACACACTGCTTTAGCTGTGATCCTAGGATCAGGAAGCTGCCACCACAGTTGCCTAGACATGGGAACACGAAGTCTAGCCCCGACTGCAGCTGCCATGAAGCAGAATCCTGGGACAGGCAGCTCCTTGACTTTACTTGCCAGCAGAGAACAGCCAAAGCAGCAGGGGGATGGCTGTGTCTCATTTCTGCGAGGGCTTAATTGGTAACCAGAATCCTAGCTGTTGAGAGACCTAAGATGTTGTTTTTAGCTTTCTGGCCTCTATGATTCCGAGGGCACATTCAAAGCCACAGTGGGAATGGTGCTGACTTGCTGGTGGAACATGTTGCATTTTACTGTGTCATCAAATATGAAAGGTGTCAAAATTGTTTCAAGTTTGGCAATTCATTTACTTCTCACTTTTCATAAATTTAAAGTAGAATAAAGATTATCCCTCTAAGGTCACTGCCTCACCTACCATGCTCTTGTGTTCTGACATGTTGTCTTGATTGGAGGGGGAAAGGGCATGGAGAGAGATCTGATGGACCAAGATTCCTCCTGCCTCACAGCCTATCTGTCTCATGCACATCTCAGATTCAGGGTATGCTGATGGGAGCATCCTGCCCTCTTGTGCATCATTAGCCACGCATGCCTGAGAATAAACCGAGACAGATGTCAGTATACTTGGGTTTTCTTTGGTACTCATATTTAAAACAGAAGATTGAGATTCTAAGGGGAAAAAAGTATGCTATTCTATTAATAGTGTTACTGGTAAATTTAAAATACTGGTTCCTTTAAAAATCCTTCCAAGCATTTTTTTAAAAGCTATGGCTTCTCAGAGTATCAGCTGTTTGTAAGTTTTAATTTTCAACATATATGTGTGTATGATGTGAAATAATTTGAAATTTTACGTACAAGCAGAAATAGTTCACAGAACTCCTTTATACCCTTTGCCCAAATTCCCCAATTGTTGACATTTCTGAGGGATTTGAGAATAACTTGCAGACATGATCTCCCATTACATCTCAGTACTTCAGTGTGTATATTTTTACATACAAGGACACTGTCCTACATATTTACATCATAACCATCGTGTTTAAAAGTTTTAAAATGTGGATTTTTCTGAGATTGTTTTTCCATCTGAAAAAAATACAGGGAAAATTTATTTTAATGCAATAAATGGTACTGAAGCTTGATCATGCATCTTAAAAAGTTAATTCTTTCATTCATCAAGTATTTGGTGAATGTCTACCATGTGACAGGCACTGTTTTAGGCACTTGGGAAACAAGATAAGGTTTGTGCTCTTGTTAGCTGATGCTCAAAAGAGGGAGACACAGAATATCAGATGGTGATAAGCTGATGCCGGAAATTGAAAGGGAGCAGCGATGAGATAGTGAGGATGCCTGGAGGCTGCTGCAGGCGGCTGGTCTGAAAAGGTCTCTCCGAGGACCTGCTGAAGCTCAGAGCTGAATGACAAGGAGGAGCCGGCCATGGAAAGAGCATGTTAACTTGCATGGTAATGGGGATGGCTTTATATTCTCAAAGGTGCTTATTTTTAGTGACTTCCAACAATATTAAGGATCTGTAAAGCAACACATTTGCATAAGAATAGCTACCAGCGAATGCTTGTGTTTATGTGTTCTGTTGTGGTGAAAATCTGTACCTATTAATTTGTCTGATAATTCAGATTTTATACCTAGGTTTCCTAGGATCGGCACTGTGATACCTTTAAGTAACATAAATCAGACTGATGGCTCTGGCATTCTTTTGTAGAGCTCGTGGCAATGACTCTTGTTTTGTGGAACCTTATATTTTCCATGTGAATACTTTCTCTCATGGCGTATTTATTCTTAGGGTTTGTTTTTTTAATGCATATTCACTTTTGACTGTTTCAGGCAGCAGCAGCAACAGGATCCACCAGGGCAGCTTTCACAGCCAAGTGAGAGGCCGACCACAAGTTCAGGAGCACCAGGCAGTGATCCAGGTATGCGTCTCTGACCATGCTCGGACATAGGCTCCCTGTGATTTTAGCTTTACAGGCTTTTTTTCTCCCCTCTTTAATTATACTGAAACTCTTGTATGAATTCGTAATCTGCTAAATATCCTTAGATTAAGAAGCAGCAGACTAGAGCACTCAGTGAATATGTTGCTTTAAAATTACAAACAACACTTGCAACTTTACAGTAACTAATACATTCTCCAAAAATTCCTCAGAGATAATGGATATTAGTAGGTGGAAGCTGAATACATTTTACCACCTGGAAAACTAAAACACCCAAGTGTAGTCTAAATAATAGGCAATCTAGAATTATTTATCAGGCCTTGGTTTAATAGGTCTTAAACTTTGGCCAATTATTGGTAGTACAAATTGAGTAAGAAAACAACTGTATGTGACAAAGGCCAAAGGCCTTATAAGCAGACCATGTAAAGAACTCTCAGACGGAAAGGGGAAAATTCAGATGGGTGAAGGGCTAGAATAGATACTTCACCAAACATATGGTTGACAAATAAGCACATGAAAATATGGTCAGTAATTGATAATCGTTAGGGAAATGCAAATTAAAAATACAAAGAGATACCATTACACACCCAATTATAAGAATGGCTTAATAAAAAAATAAAATTGACAGCACCAAATGCTGTCTAGGATCAGAGCAACTAGACACCCATACATATAAAATGGAACAGCAGCTTTGGAAAGCGGTTTAGTATTTTCTTATAAACTTAAATGTACACTTAACCATGTGATTCAGTAGCCCCACTCCTAGGTATGTAACCAAGAATAAAAGAAAACATAAGTTCACAGAAAAACTTGTAGGTGAATGCTTACAGCAGCTTCATTTGTAATTGTCAAAAACTAGAAGTTACCTAACTGTTGTCCTTCAGGGGTGAATGGATGCACAAACTGGGGTACTTGCAAACAATGGACTACTGTTTAACAATAAAAAGAATGAACTGGTGCTTTTTCCTATTCCTCCTACTGTTTACGGCTAACAACCGTGGACATTTATCGCAAACAAATGTAAGAAAAATCTGAAAGGTAGAAAGAAGACAGGTTGTGTAGGAGGCTCAAGGACCAGAGGAATGACATAGTGGTGTGTAGCCTGGATTTTTTTTTTTTTTGTCTCACATATTCTGAACTTGGTGCTGAAGAAGCCACAGCAGAGACGAAGTAAAGCCTGTTCTATGTAGTCAAAAGGTACTACCTAGCAAGTAAAATTAGATAATAAATACTCTATTCTAGCCAAACAGAATTAGGTAAATAAACTGGCCTTAACTGTCACGCCACCCCATCGGCACAGGCCAAGTAGGAGCGTAGACTGGTACCCCCCCTGGCAGGAACGAGGTGTACCTCCTGCTTCCCCTGGCCAGGGTGATGTCAGAGAAAGCCAAGTGGGGAGCTGGGACTTCGGTTCCCTCCAGGAGACAAGGAAGGGCCCTTTCCCATGGTGTCCGTGGTCATAGGGAGCCTAGACTTCCACCCAGCGATACAATATGGAGGCATCCCTCTGGCTTCCCGCCTGGGTGGTTTCAAAAGAGGCCCAATGGAGAATCAGGAGTTACTGATTCGAGGCAGTAACAAGACCACACCCAGAAGGTCAGTGAGAAGCAGTAAGGAGGCATTCCTACCCCTTCCGGTCAGGGAGGTAGCAGTGGAGGACAGTGGGGAGCCAGAACTCCCACGTGTGCACAGCAGTAATGATCACACACACGCTCCCCCTCTCTGGCCGCAGCAGGGCAGCATCCGTCTCCCCCATGGTGCTGTGTCAGAAGCAGCCTGCTAAAAGAGAAGATTGAAGTAAGACTCACAGTCTTGTAACATGCAACACCGCAGATGTTCAGGATTTGGTCAGAAGTGTTACCATACCAAGAGCCAGGGAGAATTGAGAAAAGACAGTTCATAGACACCATCACCAAAATGACACTGATATCAGAATTAATCTCACAAGGATTTTTAAAGCAGCCATCATAAAAATGCTAAACTGAGCAATTATGAACTGCTTAAAACAAATGAAGAAATAGACAGCTTCGAGAAAGAAATAGAAGGTATAAAGGTGAACTAAATGGAAATTTTAGAACTGAAAAATAACAGTACCTGAAATTTGGAAATGCAGTGGATGGATCCAATAGGTGAATGGAAGGACAGAGGAGAGACTCTGTGAACTTGAAGACAATAGAAATTACCCATTCTGAGCAACAGAGAGAATTAGACTAGAAAAAATTAACAAAGCCTCGATACCTGTGGGACTATAGTAGAAGATCTAATGTGCCATGGGATTCCCAGGAGATGAGAAGGAGGGTGCAGCTGAAAAAATATTTGAAGACATAATGGCTGAAAATCCCCAGCTTTGGCAAAAGATCTAAAACTACAGAATTGTGGCACCTGGGTGGCTCAGTAGTTTAAGCGTCCGACTCTTGATTTTGGCTCAGGTCATGATCTCAGGGTTGTAAGATCGAGCCCCATGTCGAGTTCCACACTGCGCATGAAGCCTACTTTAAGAGTCTCTCTCTCTCCCTCTCTGTCTGCCCCTCCCTGCCTAAAAAATTAAATAAACTATAGAATTAAGAAGGTGAGTAAGCCTCTAACAGTTAAGCCCAAAGAAATTTATGCCAAGACATCATAGTCTAGCTTCTGAAAACTGAACAAAAGAGGAAAATCTTAAAACCAGCTAAAAACATCTTGCCTATAGCAATTTGTATGACAGCACATTTCTCATTTGAAATTATGGAGATCAGTAGGAAGTGGCACAACATTTTTTTTGAAGATTTATTTATTTTAGAGAGAGCATGCGCATGCATGCACGAGCAGGCGGAGGGGCAGAGGGAGAGAGAGAGAGAGAATCTTCAAGCAGATTCCCCACTGAGCACAGAGCCCAACACAGGGCTCAGTCTTGTGACCCTGAGATCATGACCTGAGCCAAAATCAAGAGTCAGATGCTTAACCAACTGAGCCACCCAGATGCCCTTCATTTTTCAAGTGCTGGAAAGAAAAAACAACCCAGGGGCAGCTGGGTGGCTCAGTTGGTTAAGCATCTGCCTTCAGCGCAGGTCATGATCCCAGAGTCGTGGGATTGAGTCCTGAGTCGGGATCCCTACTTAGTGGGGAGTCTGCTTCTCTCTCTTCCTCTGCCCCTCCCCCTTGATGGTGCTCTCTCTCTCTCTCTCTCCCTCTCAAATAAATAAAATCTTAAAAAAAAGGGGGGGAGAAAAGAAAAACAACCCAGAATTCCCAGTGAAAATTTCAGGAATGAAGAGAAAAATTAGAATTTCTCACCGGTAGACCCATCCTAAAATAATGGCTAAAGGAATTAATCTAGGAACATCAGAAAGAAAAAAAAGAATAGTAGAAAGAGTAAAAATATGGGTAAACCATAGATATTTCTCTCCTTTTGAGTTTTGTAAATTATATTTGATGATTGAGGGAAGAATTAGAATATTGATTTTGTTCTTAGTGTATATGTAGAAAATATTTAAGGCAATTACATTATAAATGGGAGAGTAAAAGGAGGTGAGGTTTCTACGTTTCATTTCAACTGTTACAGCCATTCTGGAAAATAGTTTGTCAATTTCTTTAAAAACTGAACTTGTACTAACCATACAACCCAGCAGTTAGACTCCTGGACATTTATCCCAGAGAAATGAAAACTTACCTGTCCATGCAAAAACTTGTACACAAATGTTCATAGCAGCTTTATTTCTCAATCTGGAAACAACCAAAATGTCCTATAGGAAGACGAACAGTTAAACAAATGGTAGTACATCTGTGGAATACTACTCAGGACTAAAAAGAAACCAGCTCTTGATACATGCAAAAATTTGGATGAGTCTCAAGGGCATTATGCTGAGTGCAGGAAAGATCTCTTGGAGTGTGATTATATTTGTGTAACATTCTAAAAATGACAAATTTGGGGCCACCTGGGTGGCTCAGCTGGTTAAGCGTCTGCCTTCGGTTCAGGTCATGATCCCTGGGTCCTGGGATCAAGTCCTGCATCGGGCTCCTTGCTCAGCAGGGAGCCTGCTTCTCCCTCTGCCTCTCCCCCTGCTTGTGCTCTCTCTCTCTCTCTCAAATAAAATCTTTTTTAAAAATTAAAATAAAAAATAAAAATGACAGATTTGTAGAGATGGAAAACAAATTAGTGGCTGCCTGCAGTTAGGAAAAGTGGGGGCAGAGAAGTGGGTGTGAGTCAAAAGGGACAGCAGGAAAGAGATCTTTGTGATACTTGAACAGTTCTCCGTCCTGATTGTGGTGCTGGTGGTTACAGGGATCTAAATGTGTGATGAAATAGCATAGAACTACACACAACTTTGTACCAATGTCAATATCCAAGTTTTGGGTTAAGCTATAGTTACCTAGGATTTAACTCTTCTGTGAAATTGAGCTGAAATGTACACAGGGTCCCTCTGAACTATATTTGCAACTTCCTGTAAATAAATTATTTCAAAACAAAAGTTGACAAATTATATATATATATATGTATATATATATACATATATGTATGCACAACTAAGTAAAATCTTTTACTTGGCATAATGCACTTGTTTTGAAATACAGAATAAATGTATTATGGGGATTGACCACAAAGGGGCGGTGGAGCATTTCCGTATCTGGGTGGTGATGGTAGTTATACAGCTCTGTGTATTTGTCAAAACTTACAAAACTGTAAAAGAGTGCATGTTGCTTTACGTAAGTTCTAAAAATCAAAAAAGGAAGCTATAGTAGTTAAACATACATTTTCTAAGAGCTTACCTTTTGATGACTTTGAGAATTTTCCAGAAATGTCTGAGATGCTTGTTTTCTTTCCCAACAGGAGATGCTATGAGTGAAGAAGACATGCTTCAGGCAGCCGTGACCATGTCTTTAGAAACTGTTAGAAATAATTTCAAAACAGATGGGAAAAAATAATACCTTTTACAAATCATTTAGATATTCATACTTTCCAACATTATTATTCTGTGTGGTTACAGCATAGAGGGTCCATTTTAGTAATGTGTCAAACAATGTTCAACAGAGGAGATAAGACTTTTAGGTGGTTTGCAACAAAAAGATGAGAAAGTGGAAAAATGAGTCAATTGTAGGACTAAATAGTGATCCTCCAAACACTAGCCAAAGAGGCATTTAGCAATTAAAGAAATTTAAAATAGTTTTCTAAATGTTCCTTTTTCTTTTTGAGTGTGCAATATCTAACATGTCTAAAATTAGGGCATTTTTCTTAGATCTTTTTGCAGACCAACTAATTAGCTCTTGCCACAGAACTTTTTCCATACGTGTTCTTCTCATCCTTTCTGTCCGGGTTGCTTGACTCACTTTCCATCATCTCATAGTTGCTTTTCTTTCTCATTAAGCAAGTTAACCATTTAGGACAGTGTCTCTTCTCTGTGTTGATAGTAGTACGGTTCCAGAAGGATTCGCTGCTTTCCCTCCAATTATGTAGCTTGCCCTTGGATGTTTTCTCATGTTATTTCTCTGATCACAATTTCTTTGATACTTGGTTTTCCTTACTTTTCTACAGCTCTTTTGAAAGATGGTAATCTTTCTTGAGGTTTTGCTTTTTAAGCCCTCTAAGATGGGATCATTAGTTCATGATACATGATACATGCATTCCGAAACTCTGAAATCAACTCTGCACAAATATTTGAGAATAAATGAGAATTTTTTTTAATGTGTGAGCACATCCTTTTCCAGATGTTTTATGAATGTCTTCTTAATTATGTTAGACCATCACAGCTCTACTGAGACCTTTTCTCCTGCACCTTGATACTTCCTTTTCTCCAGTTGAGAAAAATAGGAGAAGCACAGTATGCAAGCAAGTTTCCTTCTGTGTCAGACTTAACAATACCACCATGAATGTATGAGAGACAAAATTTGGCTTTCGATTTAGCGGCAGCTTCATTTTATTCTCTCTTGTGACCGGAGCTCTCTGGTTACGGTGGAGTCACGGAACGTAGATGTCTGCTTCTGCTGCATATCTTGTAGTAGGTATCGCTTGCCAGAGATGATGCTCTGGAACATGAAAATAATCTACTAACAAAAGTACATTTACATTTATACTGTGTTTTGACACTCACATCATGTTTAAGTAGCTTAAGAATTACAGAAGTCACACAGTACTTAATGGGTCTGTAAATAAGAAAGCCTTTAGTTTTGATAAACATTCTTTAATTGGGATGCACAGAGAGTTCCTTGCTGGGTCGATACAGTGGTATGATTTTGGTGAAAATTAACTATGTCTCTCTGAAATGGACATTTCGGATTCTGTCACTGATTCCCCATCCCTCATTCTCCACGCCCTTTGAAGCCGTTTGGAATGTTGAATTGTTCATAAGCTAAAAGTTAGGAAATTTCAGCCAACAACATAGAAAATTAAAGTATGATGTGTTGCCATGACCAGTGTATGGCTGGACACATTTTATCAGGGAAATTTTTTTGACCTAGGATTTATTGCCAAGGTGAAAAGAGATGAAAAAATGCCTTTTATGATTATGAAATAGCTTTTTTTTTTTTTTGGATAGAGACAGATTTTTTTTTTAGTCATTATTTTGTGCCAAATAACGTTTTCTGAAGTTTCCCTTGCAAAAGTAGACCACTTTAAAATCTAAAGTTTTCTTTTGAGAATTGAAAATGTTTCAGAAGAGTTCTAAAACTTTAGAATTGCAAGGGATGTTGGAGTTTAGTACTGCTCCCTCAAGATTTATAAACCAAAATATTTTAAGATTGAACATTTCTGTAGTTATCCCCAATATGCTTGTCCTGTTTTCCATGGATATTAGTTTTTACCTTGTCCCATTGAAAAATTACATTAAACTTTTCATACGCTTGAATGGATGAGTTACCTAATATAAAAATGAGAAAAGAAATATGCATTTGAAAGTTTTAACCTTAGAGTTTATAAAGTTCTTATATTACACGCCTTTATTAAAGCACTTAAGGAAATGTGGCATGTTGACCTTCACTTAGGGATTTTTTTTTTTTTTTTACAGCAGAGCTGAGCACACACTGGATACATTTGAATGTGTTTATTTAATTTCTTACGAATGTTGCATTTGGCAGGCAGATCCAGAATGACTAGAGAACTGCCGACTTGTTTGGATTGGCTTAAACTTAATTTAGATTCCATTCCTTAATTGATTGGCCAGTATGAAGAGATGCCAATGCTCATAACTACAGTATCAAAAAACTTAGTTATACAAAGGTATAGTTCACACATCAGGAGCTGTTATTCACTGTAAACAACCTGCAAGAAAGTTAGAAACAATGAAATTCACAATAACTGTCCTGCTAAGAACTCTATATAAAGATTTCCATTCTGTTTTACCAATTGGGAACACCTTAATGTTTAATATTTAAACTGTTGGTGTCATTTTTCTAATGTATAAATTGTGTTACCAGGATAAAATACGTACAGTGGTGATGCTAGTGTTTAAACAAGTTTTGGAAACACCACTTTCATATTTTGAGATGTCATGGATATAATAAGTACTTATTTATGTTTTAAAAATTCACAGTAGTTAAAAGAAATTAACAGTAGTAACCTCTGCTCTAAAACCATCAAACATTTTTTATAGTAATTCACATACAAATATCTCAGTAATGTAAATTGTTTGAAAAGATTGCTGCAGGTAGACTATTAACTTTTAAGATCTTGGTCAAATAATTTACAGTTCAGAATATTTAAGGAGGTGCTTTTTTGCTTCTTTAAAACTTTATTTTCCTTAATTAAGACTTTATTCTTGCCAAAGTTAATAAGGAAAAAAGTTCAACACTTGTTGAAGGTCATTATAGGCAAAACTACCGATAGTCTGTGTTTTTTTCATTTAATATTAAGTTGAATAAAGTAAATTTTATTCCTGTCAGAGCCTAAATCACATTTTGAATGTCTGCATGTTTGATACTCTTTTTAAATAGTATCATGCTAGTGCCAAGATTTATTAAATGTCTTAACATTGGCCTATTGGTCCCATGCAAATTTAAAGAAGATTGAGTCAGTGCATAAGCAAAATATAGTGATAGAAATTAAAATATCTCCAGTTGAAATAAATCTCGATGTTTTTAAATTCTCAAGAGAACTCAATAATATTGATGACTTCCTATTTAAAACTTTATGTGCAACTGGAGAGCCCAACGACTACTACTCTAAAAGTAAATAGTTTGTTGTATCTGGGCCCAAACAAGTATGGAGATATTATATATGTGATCTTAATTAAGAAAAACAGATTGGATCAACTAATCATTTCAGCAGTGTCTATTTAATAATTTTTCATATTTTCAAAAGAAAAATTTTCCTTTATTCCTGGTCCCTTTATGAATCAGCTTCTTTTGCTAAAAAGATGAACTGGCTTGTATTTTTTAAAGTCTTATATTAGGGAAAATATTTTGTTCCATTTTACTTTTATGAATGAAAAGATTATTGACATGGTTAATTCTTGAATTTTGATTTTTTTTTTTTATTTGAAGAAAATCTTTGCTATTTTTTTTTCCAAAATGTTCTGACATTTTAAGAATTAATGCTAGTAACATAATTTCTAAATTTACAGTAATTGGCATGTTGAATTAACAATAGTGTATCAGTAAATATTTTAATTAAAACTATGGATTCACAGACAAGGAATGGGAAGCAATAGTGAAATATATGTGAAAATTCCTGATTCATTTAGGAAGCACTTCACCTGTTCCTTGCATAGGTCAAAGGCGAATGTCTCCAGGAACTTTTTAAATTTTTTTTTAAAAGAGAAAAATGTACATTTTAATGTGAAAAATTAATTTCTACAACACTGGACTACTAGAAATAACTTTGTAAAAATTACTGTTCTGTATAAACTATTTGAAATTCAAGTACAAAAAAACACCTGAAAGAGCATTGTCTTTTGGCCATGACACCAGTGCCCTGTGGCAGTGCCATTTGCTCAGGACCCAACTCTGCAGCCCTCTCCGTGTGTGCCCCCCTCCAAGCTCTGTTGCTGTTACTACACACACAGGCCTTCCTGTCTGGTCCATAGAAAAGCCGGGCTTCCAAAGCACTGTTGAACACTGAGGATTCTATTGTTAATGTGGATGTTCCATGAGTTGTATTTTAAATATCAAAGATTATTAAATAAAGATAATGTTTGCTTTTTTATTTCTGTTTTTATTTGTATTGACGGTTAATTGCTCGCCTTGCTACGCGAAGGATGGTGGGAAGACCAGCAGCCTCTGCACCACCTGAGAGCTTTTCAGAAATGCAGAGCTTCAGGCCACACCTACTGGCTCAGGACCTGCATTTTTAACAAGACCCCCGGGGAATTCACATGCAGATTGAAGTTTGAGAGGCGTTGCTTTATGGGCTGCGAGTGATGAATAAAAGGGCGGGGGCATTGATAACTCCATTCCAGGTCACGGCTGCCCAAGGACCCATTATTACTGGAACCTCTCCTCTTTTTTCTAAGAGACACTAAGTCCAAATTTTTACTTGAAATTTGATTTTTAAATAGTTGCTCCATTTTTTTTTTAAGCCTGAGGGCCAAACAAAGCACGTTGGTAACAATTTTTTTTTTTTAAAAGATTTATTTGACAGACACAGCGAGAGAGGGAACACAAGCAGGGGGAGTGGGAGAGGGAGAAGCAGGCTTCCCTCAGAGCAGGGAGCCCCATGCGGGGCTTGATCCCAGGACCCTGGGATCACGACCTGACCCGAAGGCAGATGTGTAACCACTGAGCCACCCAGGCGCCCCACATTGGTAACAATTTTTATGAGTGCTGTTTTTTCCTCACCCAACTCTGGACACCAGAATCCAACTGTAGTAATTGGAATCCACCCACTTGGACTGATCGAGGATTCTAGAATCCTCAAATCATAATGACAGTTGTATATCCATTTTATCCTTAATTACGGTTGGGCACAAATATTGAAATACAAAATTTTCAAATTGATTACATGAATCTTTTTAGCAAAACCTCATAGCTTAATGCTTAAAAGGACCATTTCATTGAATTTGGATGCCACCAAATGGCTCTGATCTCAACACCTACTTGTGGGCCCTGTGAAATATAAGTTGATTCGAAGGCCCATTTTATGTTAGCTAAAAACTTTATCTTTTATAAAAGGGAATTTGAGGGTTGTCTTTATCCTGAAGATTTGCATGTTTGAGGACCCTTTAACCATTTTGTATCTGTGTCACCAAATGCTCAGAAATTCATTTTTTAAGTAATTTGGGTCAGGCTGACCTGTTCTCTTGACATTTCCCCTTTACACACTGTGGTCCTAGCAGGCCTCCCTGCGGGTATTTCCCACCCCCAGGTACTCCCTCACATTCTCCTCAACCCCTTCCCTTCTCTCTTTTGGTATCCCAGCCCCAGAAGTTTGTTGGCCATCCCCTGCTGGGAGGACTCTTTCAACTGGACTACCACCCTTCACTGTGCCCTGTTCTCCCCCACCATTGTTCCCGTTCTTTCTGTGTTGGGAACGCACCGCCACCCTCTGTCTTGGGCTGCTAGGGAAAAACAATAACTGGGGCATTCATTCACTCATTCAACAAAACATTTGAGTGCTCCCCATGTGCCAGGAATGGTTCTGGGTCCTTGGAAACAGAGTCATGAATAAGATACTGTGCTCTCATGCTCCTTGCATTCTGGTTGGCTGTTACGCAGAGGAGACCTTTAAGGAACATAACTTCATAACACGTGAAGAACTGTGCTTGTTCTGTGAGATATGAAGACAAACAGGGCGATGTAATGGAGTGTGATTGAGAGGGAGAGCCGTTTTGTACTGGATTCAAGAAAGGCCTCTGCAGGGGTGACCTTCACACAGACACCTCAAAAATCATGAGGCAGCCATGCAGAGGTGAGGGGCATGATACCTGCCTGAGGAAACAGCAAGCACAGCAGCTCTGAGATGAGGGGTGGCTGCTTGTGTCAGGGGAACAGAGAGAAGGCTGAAAGAGGCTACCGGGTAGTGAAGAAATACAGAATTAGGATGTAGACAATTTATGTAAGCTTTTATAAATACAGATAAGTTTGTATTGTATTTTTTTGCTATTATACCAAGACATCTGCTTCCATTTTCTAAAATATTCCCCACTTCTTTCTAGAATATTCCCACGACTTTAAAAAAAAATTTTTTTTAAGGCTTTATTTATTTGAGAGAGCGAGAGAGAGCGTGCCTGCCTGCATGAGTGTGAGCAGAGGGAGAGGCAGAGGGAGAGGGAGAGAATGAATCTCAAGCAGACACCCAGCTGAGCATGGAGCCCAACTCGGGGCTCAATCCCCCTGACCCTGAGATCATGACCTGAGCCAAAATCAAGAGTCAGACACTTAACTGACTGAACCACCCAGGCGCCCCCGAAAAAAATAATCTTTTAAAAGGTTAGTAACTACATCTAACAAAGAGCATGCCAGTGCTCACCTTAAGCAACCCAAAAAACTGGCTGTATTTTTAGCATTAAAGACACTGCTTAACATTCCTCAGATCAGGATTTCAGGCAAGGCTCCCACTCCCCAATTGTGCATTTTGTTTTTCTTCCTCTTATATCTATGCAATTGTTTTCATCACTATCAGACGATTATAGTTCCGTTTTGAAATCTTAGCATATTTTGGTTGTTAATCCACATCATCAACTGTAGGGATTAATATCCAGATACCTCCCAGTTATACTCCTTCTGTCTCTCTGCCCCTTTTCGTCCAGGACACCATCATATTATAGAAGCATGAGCAACAATATCATAGCTCTTCACTTAGACTTCAGCCTTTAGATTTGGTTGTCCTAGAAAAACTTAATATATGACTTTATAAGCTCTAAGTTTTTTCTCTCTCATCTTAAGGAAATCAGAGCTGATTGGGAAACACACAAAGATTTTTTTTTTTTTAAGAATCTGCTTTCTGGGAGCGCCTAGGTGGCTCAGTGGGTTAAGTGTCTGCCTTTGGCTCAGGTCATGATCTCAGGGTCCTGGGATCGAGCCCCGTGTCAGGCTCCCTGCTCAGCGGGAAGCCTGATTCTCCCTCTCCTCCCCAGAAAGTGCTCTCTATCAATATCTCCGTGTCTCTCTCAAATAAATAAATTAAAAAAAAAAAAAAACTTTAAAAGAATCTGCTTTCTGTAAAGCAAATTCTTGCTTTACATACATGGATGGCTTCATTGCTAACATTAATTCATGGTTCAAGAAAGCTGCTGCGGAGCCCATGATTACATCTGCATCCCAGCAGTCAGAAAGCAAAAAGAGGATGGAAGAAGGCCATGTGCCCGCCCTTTTTTTTTTTAAGTAATATCTATAGCCTAAAGTGGGGCTCGAACTCACGACCCTGAAATCCGCGTCACATGCTCTACTGAATGAGCCAGCCAGGTGCCCCCATGTGCCTTTTCTTTAAGGTTACCTCCTTGAAGTTGCATACGCCATTTCCACTTATATTTACATGGGCCAGAACTGAATCACATGGCCACTCCCAGTTATAAAATGGTTTTTATTTTGGGGCGCCTGGGTGGCTCAGATGGTTAAGCGTCTGCCTTCGGCTCAGGTCATGATCCCAGGGTCCTGGGATCGAGCCCCACATCGGGCTCCCTGCTCAGCGGGGAGTCTGCTTCTCCCTCTCCCTCTGCCTCTCCCCCTGCTCATGCTCTCTCTCTCTCTGTATCTCTCTGTCTCAAATGAATAAATAAAAAATCTTTAAAAAAAAAAAAGGTTTTTATTTTTATTTATTTTTTTTTAATTTTTATTTATTTATTTATTTATTTTTAAGATTTTATTTATTTATTTGACAGAGAAAGACACAGCGAGAGAGGGAACACAAGCAGGGGGAGTGGGGGAGGGAGAAGCAGGCTTCCCGCGGAGCAGGGAGCCCGATGCGGGGCTCGATCCCAGGACCCTGGGATCATGACCTGAGCCGAAGGCAGACGCTTAACGACTGAGCCACCCAGGCGCCCTGGTTTTTATTTTTATTTTTTTAAAAGATTTTATTTATTTGACAGAGAGAGAGAAAGCGAGAGCAGGAACACAAGCAGGGGGAGTGGGAGAGGGAGAAGCAGGCTTCCCGCCGAGCAGGGAGCCCGATGTAGGACTCGATTCCAAGACCCTGGGATCATGACCTGAGCTGAAGGCAGATGCTTAATGACTGAGCTACCCAGGCGCCCTATAAAATGGTTTTTATTCTGGGTGATCATGAGTCTTAGCTTGGGCATCCTAGAGGCAGACCCCAAGATCAGGATTCCTGTGAAAATGATTTTTTAAAACGTGTTTTCAGGGGTACCTGGGTGGCTCAGTCAGTTAAGCGTCTGACTTCATTTCAGGTCATGATCTCAGGGTCCTGGGATTGAGCCCCCCATTGAACCCCACATCAAGACCTACATTGGGCTCTCTGCTCAGCAGAGAGTCTGCTTCTCCCGCTCCCTCTGCCCCTACCCCTACTCGTGCACTCTTTCTCTCAAATAACTAAAATCTTAAAAAAATAAAAAGTATTTCCAGGAAGTAAGGGAAGGGGCACGGTGGGGTAAGAAAGTGGCATAAGGAAAGGAAGCCAAGCAAGGGTGTAACAATAAGCAAAGCCTCAATCCTGCAGACAGGTCTGGCCGGACACAGTATATTCACATCTTGGAGCTGTTACAACGTGGGCAGGGGAGCTGCATCATTTTAAATACTACTAAACAAGGTTGTTTAAGCATTTCTGGGCACACACGCAGTGTGGGCTCTGGGAGCCTGAAGGCACTCCTCTGCCAGAGAGGAACACCTGTTGAGAGTGAAAGCACCCCAAGAAAAGGTGTGCACAAAAGTGGTAAAGGGATGAAGGCATCAGGAGGGGGCCCTGGCATTTTCTGCTCTACCACGCATCCAGGCAAAAAGTTAGGGTTCAATAACTGTGCACGAAGGGGGGAACAGACTCTGGGGAACGATTAGCCACTGCTAAGCGAGGCAACAGCAGAAGCGAGATGTAGCATTTTGGGCAAAGATGGAAAGTCTGTACGGGAGTGAGCAGAGCTGAGGAAGCTGAATACTGTGTTGAAGAGAAGTACACCCAATAGCAAACAGGAAACAAAAGCAACAACTATCTTGGAAGGTGGGAGTGAGATGTGGACTGAAATCAAGAGGACTGATTAAAAGTCTCCGAAAATAGCAGATTCCCCAGAGAGGAGGCATTCATCAAATAAAAAACAAACAAACAAGCAAAAACACTCTTTTAAATAATTTGCAGAACTAAAAGACATGGTTTTTGAAAGCGTTTGCTGAATGCCCAGCATAATGAGTGAAACTACGAACAACCCATCGCAAAACACATCATTATTAACATGTTTCAGAGCATCGGGGCACCTCGGTGGCTCATTCGGTTAAGCATCTGCCTTTGGCTCAGGTCATGATCCCAGGGTCCTGGGATCGAGCCCCACATCAGGCTCCCTGCTCAGTGGATAGCCTGCTTCTCCCTCTGCCTGCCGCTCCCCCTGCTTGTGCTCTCTCCCTCTCTCTGATAAATAAATAAATAGATAGATAAATAAAATCTTTAAAATAAAACAAAATGGGGGCGCCTGGGTGGCTCAGTCTTTAAGTGTCTGCCTTCGGCTCAGGTCATGGTCCCAGGGTCCTGGGATCGAGCCCCGCATCGGGCTCCCTGCTCCGCGGGAAGCCTGCTTCTCCCTCCCACTCCCCCTGCTTGTGTTCCTGCTCTCGCTCTTTCTCTGTCAAATAAATAAATAAAATCTTTAAAAAAAAAAGATTTTATTTATTTATTTGAGAGAGAAAGAGAGAAACAGCGTGAGAGGGGAGAGGGTCAGAGGGAGAAGAAGGCTCCCTGCTGAGCCGGGAGCCCAATGTGGGACTTGATCCCAGGACTCCGGGATCATGACCTGAGCCGAAGGCAGTCGCTTAACCAACTGAGCCACCCAGGCGCCCATAAATAAAACCTTTTAAAAAATAAAATAAAATAAAGCAAAATGGTTTTTTTTGCTTTACACTTGCATAAATAAACCCATTTAGATAGTCTTCTCACAAGAAAGGAACTGTTTTTTCTAGAGAAATATTGATGATCCCACCACTTGAGAAACGGAAACCAGGTTCCAGCCAATAATATTTTTGTTTGCTTTTTTTTGTTTCTAGCTATTGAGGTTTCAAAAATCCTAGGTTCAGGGGGCGCCTGCGTGGCTCAGTCATTTAAGTGTCCAACTCTTGGTTTCAGCCCGGGCTATGATTTCAGGGTCGTGAGATAGCCCCACATCGGGCTCTGTGATAGGCATGGAGCCTGTTTAAGATTCTCTCTCTCTGCCTCTGAGCCCCCTGCCCCCACCCCTGCCATAGGGCGCTGGCTCTCTCTTAAAAAAAAAAAAAATCCTAGGTTCAGAATTTCAGCTAGGCAGCCTAGATCGCATCACCTGGAGCCACTCAGATTCATGGGCTCTTTCTGATGTGAAATGTTTGATTGTGCAGGGCTGGTTTTGCTACTCATTATGTGATAATGAACATCCATGTTAGCTACAGGGATATTTGGCAGGAAAAGGAGAAGTTATCTTCAGCCCAAACTTCATCAAACTTGGATGTCTTTTAACTTTTTATTATAAAAAATTTCAAATATATGCAAAAGTAAAAGACTAGTATAATGAACCTCTATGTACCCAGCTTCAACAATGATCAATTCCTGGCAATTCCTGTTTCATCTACTCTGCTCTCATTATTTTGAAGCACATCCCAAACATCATGTTATTTATCAGAATCATTCTTTAAGTCTCTTGGGCCATAGTTCATCCCAGAGGAAAAAAAAAATACCCCATAAGGAATTTTCAGGACATAGCTTTTTATGTTACTTAAAAAATGATGTAAAGGCATGTAATTGTGTTTGTTTTCTTCATTAATTGCAGTATCTTTATGGCATGACATGAATTTATAGGATGGCTCCCCAGAGAATTTACAGCTGTAGGCAAAAAAAGCTTGATTTACACTAGCTAAACTTTCCACTATGGTCCAGAAACCCAGTTAGGTCCCGTTTATGTGACTCCTCTGTTCAAAGCAGTTTTCCCCTCTGCTAATAGTGCCCCATCCTACTCAGTAAAAGCCAGAGCCCTTACAATATGGCCTACCAGGCCCTATGTGCTCCGTGCCCTCCCACTCTTTTTGTCCCCATCACTTAATCACCCTTCCTCACCCCACTCTGTTCCAGCCATCCCGGCCTTTTTGCTAATCCTCTAACCTGCCAAGGACCCTTCTGCTTCAGGACCTTTGCAGCAGCTGTTTCTTTCTGCCTGTACTGCTCTCTTCCATATATATCCACATATCTCACTTTTTTTCCCCCTAAGCAAGCTCTAGACCCAATGTGGAGCTTAAACTCACAACCCTGAGATCAAGAGTCACATGCTCTATCGACTGAGCCAGGCCAGGTGCCCTGACATATCTCATTCTCTTAATTCCTTCAAGTATCTGTTCAAGTATCACCTTATCAGTGAAGCCTTCCCTGACTACCTTCTATAACATTACAAGTGCCCTCTCTCCTATCTTTTGCATATGATCCTGACCCTGTGTTTTTTTCCTCCAAGCAGTCATCACTACTTGTCTATATTTATTACATTTTATTTATCATCTGTCCCTTCCCAGTAGAATGCAAGCTCCATGAGACCAGGGACTACATATGTTTTTTTTTCTCCTGCTGTACTCCCAGTGCCCAGAATAACGGTAGACACATCAACTTGCAGGTCATCTGTATGCCACATTTTTGAAACTTTACAAACACTTAAATAGAACTCACCAGGTACCAGGCACTCTTCCAAGCACTTAAAAATATTACCCTATTTAATCCTCCTTACGACCCCACCCAGTAGACACTATTATTATCATTTTCCATTTTACAAAAAAGAAACTGATGCACAGAGAGTTTAAGTAACCCACCCAAGGTCGTACAGCTAATAAGTAACAGCTCCAGGCAGTCAGGCCCTGGAGTCTGCACATCTAACCCTTGGGCACTGATGTCTTACAAATAAAACATTTAATAAACACTTCCAGAATGGGATGCAATTTTCTTTTAAAAGCATTCAGGTTTCAGGGAGAGCTGCTATTGCCTGGTGCCATCAGATTCTAAATAGTGGAGGCATTTCCAATGTTCCAGTCACAAATAGTGTAATCTGCAGTGACCCCTCCTGTAAACGAAATCAAAGGGAAAGATGCCAGTATATTTAGTGCTATGCTTAAAAGGACTGCAGACCTATTCTTTCTAAAGCAAAAAACGTGATAGTCCTCTGGCCGGGTAATGCATCCCCGGACCATTGCAGCAAGTACTTGTAAGTCACGTGACCTTTCCTCCCCCTCAAGCAAGGCAGGACACTCTGCTGTGTGCACCCACTCGTGTAACAGGACTGTGAGACGGGTGGGCACTTGCACACTTAGTGCCACCAACACCATAGGAGAGTTGCTGTTAGAACAGCATTTCTTCATAGTAAGTTGTCCTGCTGTCCTTTAATGAGTTTTTTTTTTTTTAAGGTGGTCTGTGTTTTAACTTCATGGGTTATACCGGCTTCATGAACAAAGCTCTTGGTATATTAGAGAAGGCAGGGTTTCAACGATGAGCTGTAAAGCTACCAGGAAAAATGACTACTACAGAAAGTAACCAACGTGTGTTTCCTGCCTGGACACGAGTTTGCAGCCCATCCTTTCTATCTGTGTATCCCGAGCTCCTACCGTAGTGTTGGGCACAGAGCAGCCCGACAGGCTGTTGCAGAATCAACACAGTAACTGTGATAAGTAAAACCGCTTGCTGCGCAGTGCAGCGACCCTGCCAAGTGCCCTCGCACCGCTGGCTGCGTGTAGTCAGAATTAAACACTCAGGTTTCACCGACACCGTGAGGGTTCTGGGGCTTCCCGGGCCACGCCGGCTTCCAGAGGCACCCACTGACGAAGGGCTCTGCCCGAAGGGCAGGTGCAGCGGGCGGGGACCGTCGCGTCACCCCTGGCTCTGGAGACCACTCCCTCAGAGGCCAAAGCCGCGGCGCTACGTGGACGCTGACCTTGCCCCCTGCGCCGGAGGTATGCGGCCCCAGGCGCCAGCTCTCGGTCCTCCGCGATCCCATGCTCCCTTGCGCCAAGGACACGTCCGGCAGCTCCGCAGAGCCCTTCTACGCCAGCGCGGCGCCTCTCTATGATCCGTTGCCGCGTTCAGAGTGGGTGTCATGGCGGCTGGCGTCGAGTTGGCAGGAGTTGCCCACGGAACTGGGGAAAGTCACTAAAGCAGAGGAAGAAGTGGCCCACGCTGGACGTTGGGAAGTCGTGGGAATGAGCAGAGGCCTCGCGGGGTTGACAGTGGCACTGGAGGCGGGCCCCTGGTAACGTCCCAGGTCAGGCCTCTGCGTTTCTAGGCAGAGTCCGGCGGTTAGTGGGAGCCCCCCGAAGCCGGCGTTGCCTAGGAACCCCTCATTGTGTTATCGAATCTTAAGTGTTTTGATTTGGACTGGTCCCGTGAAGGCGGCGGTTCGAGGACATTTGGCGGGATCGTCCGACGACGCTGGACGCTTTTCTCGGAGCGGACCAGATCGTTCTCTAAACCGCAGCGATGTCGTCCTGGCTTGGGGGCCTCGGCTCCGGCTTGGGCCAGTCTCTGGGTCAAGTCGGAGGCAGCCTGGCTTCCCTCACTGACCAGATTTCAAACTTTACAAAGGATATGTTGATGGAGGGCACGGAGGAAGTGGAAGGTAACAGCTGGAGCGATGGGAGGGAGGGCTTTTCTGGGAGCGCCCGATCGGTTCCCACTTACATCCGTCGGGAGTGTCAGTCCTCCCTTTTTTCGTTATACTTCTTTTCCCTCTTAACAGATTTTCTCTGATGAAAGACACTGGGGTCCGGGGAAGAGTTCTGGTTCTTCTCCCATTGAATACTGTGGGTATTTCAGAGTGGAGGAAAACTGCTCCTACATGGAGTAGTTTATTTTTGTTTGGTTCTTCCACGCCCACCGCTTACTTTGCCTTTAGCTTGGGGGCGGATCTGATTTTGATCCTTTTCCTTTATACTGACACAATTAAAAAGTATCTGTGCATGACACATAGTTACTTTTTTCCTTCGAGTTTTGTAACAATTGAAACAACTCATTAAAATATTTAGTGAATCTTAAGCCCTTTCTGACTTGAATATATTATTAAACATGGCTATAAGTTTTTCCTATTTATGTTTTTGCTTATTCTGGTGACACAGCGTTCCAGCTGAAATGTATTTTTGTGCCTAATTGCCCATTCTGCCCATATTTCGACAATAAAACAAGGAAGATACGCTACCAATCCTTAGCAACTTCCACTCATTTTTGAAGTCCTTGTTTTGTTTTACTAATGAATAGTGACCCAGAGTTACATAGTAATCGATAGTTACGTTAATATTTTGATTTCTTGACATTTCTTTCCGCAAGTAGTATTTAGATCTGAAGAGTTCTTTCTTTCTTTATTAATTAATTAAAGAGTACTTTAATTTCTTTTTTTTTTTAAAGATTTTATTTATTTATTTGACAGAGAGAGACACAGCGAGAGAGGGAACACAAGCAGGGGGAGTGGGAGAGGGAGAAGCAGGCTTCCCGCCGAGCAGGAGCCCGATGCGGGGTTCGATCCCCGGACCCTGGGATCATGACCTGAGGCGAAAGCAGATGCTTAACGACTGAGCCACCCAGGTGCCCCAAGAGTACTTTAATTTCAATGGAAGTCTGCCTCCACAGAGACGATGGGCTGGTCTTTTGGATGAGAGCACTTCCTTGGATAATTTTATTTCTTATAAATTAATTAGCATTCTGGTTTAATTTTTTTATCCTGATATAATTGAAACTTCCAGTTTATTGGGTTGAAGTAGAGAAAGATAGTTTGAGAAAAAGAAAGTATATTTAGAATTTCTGTCTTTTTAGAAAGGAGAAGCATTGGAGAGCTGCTGAAATCCATTTCACTGCTTGGAGTACACCTTGGGTGGGAGTTGCATCAGGTGGGACAGGTTGAGGATGAGAGTGAAAGGGATTCTCTCTCCCTGTGTTCTATAAAGGATCGTGTGACCTTGAAATTTAGAACAGAAAAGAGCTGGATGACATGGGAAATGACTAGTCTCTCCTTGTAGCCTAGGTAGGGGAAAACAGTTGGCTATTCCTAGAAAATATGCATTCCCCTCCCCCCCGCCACCTGACTGTCCTATAGGCTTAAGGTGGAATGCATTTGTTCTTCCTGTCAAATGTACTCCTGTATTCTCATTCTTAATGGTTTCATCATCTGCCCAATCTACTGAACTAGAAATCTTTGTCACCTTTGTTTTGCCTCTTTTCCATTTCCTGTTTCCAGTTGGTCACCAAATCTTATTCGTTCTATGCCAGAATTGTTTCTTATATTCGTCCTTTCCTTTTTTACCCCTTTCCTTTAGTTCAGACCCCCCTCCTCCTCTCTCCCATGCACTTTCTCCTTCCCATCCTGTCACCCATTTCTCCATACTCCATTTCCATTTTCTGTGTGCTCCCAGTTTTCTAAAACATAGGTGCTTTAAAATCTTTTAGCTCTGTTCCTTACAGGATAAAATCCAAACCTCTTAGTTTTGGGAGACCAGAAACCTATCCTATCTGAGGTCAACCTCCCTTTTCTAGTCTTACCTCTTATTACTTCCTCTTCTCTCCAAATTGCCATACATATGCATGTTCACACACATAAGCGCTTGCACCCAGAGCTTTTGCCACATGAAACTTTGTGAAGTACCTACACAACTCCAAGCCTCTGCATGGAAAGGCCTTCCTTTTCTACTTCCTCCTCTACCCTTCTTTGCTTGGAAAACAGTTTTTTCCTATATGACTTTGCTCACGTGCCAGGTACTTGGTGAAACCATTCTCAGTCCATGGCAGGCTGAGTTGATTGCATGTGATCTTGTGGATCTCTCTTTGAGAGCACTTACCATGTTGAGTTATAATTTACCTCTTTTCTTGATGCCCAAGGTAGGGACTATATATTTTTTTATCCTTATATTACCAGTGTTTGGCACCTTCCTTGGTACATAGTAGATGCTCAGTAAAAAAAATTGCTCAGTATTAAAAATCTGCAAAGTTGCTTAATGCTTTTATTATTTCCCTTTCTGTTAAAATAGGACTTGCTTAACACCTAATTTATTGATTTTATAAATCATTTAAAGGGTCAGAGTACAGTTCATTTATTCATTTAACAGGTATTCATTTAGCGTCTACCCTGTGCCAGCAGTGAACAAGATAACAGTTTCAAAATAGCACTGTTGGTACAGCTTGAAGTACATATTTGTACATACCAGAAAGTTGCTCTTGTACCAAAACTGTACTGATTTATTCAGGGTTAGGAACTTGGGCTTTTCAATTAGACATGGGTTGAAATTCCACTTCCATGCATTATAGATTGTGGGTCTTTGGCAAATTTTTAAATACTTAACCTCTATAAAGCAGAGTTTCCTTACCTGTTAAATAGATGTAATCATACCTATCATGGGGTTGGGAGGATTAAATGAAATCATGAGTGTAAAATGCCTAGCAGATGGTAAGCATTAATAAAGAGTAGCTGTTGTTTTGTTTTCCCTCAGCGAGGAAGAATTTTTTGGTCTGCATAATATCTCCGCTTTATTCTTAAAAAGACCAGGTTTTTGGTTTTTTTGTGTGTGTTTTTTTGGAAGGAGGTAAGAGAGGAGGGCTGCATAAACCTATTTTTATCCCTCTTTGAAGCAATTTCTGCTTCTAACAATGACCCTCCTAAACAGACTAGATTATAATTTGTTCTGAGTAGCAGTTAGACAATCTGTCAGAGTTCAGGCGAGATGTATGAACAACCACAGAAGCACCTGCCCCTGGTGATTTTCAAAACAAGAAAAGTGGGTTTGTCACTCTTCTTTATTGGATGTCACTTGTATTTTCTTTTGATTTAAACTGTAAATCAGACTTCTTTTTTTTCCTTCAGAGAAGTTATTTCTATGGTATTAAAGTGCTGTGACTAATGAAAAATACTAGCACCTAGAAAAAAAATTTTTTTTTTAAAGATTTTATTTATTTATTTGACAGAGAGAGACATAGTGAGAGAGAGAGCACAAGCAGGGGGAGTGAGAGAGGGAGAAGCAGGCTTCCCGCTGAGCAGGGAGCCCGATGTGGGGCTCGATCCCAGGACCCTGGGATCATGACCTGAGCCGAAGGCAGACGCTTAACGACTGAGCCACCCAGGCGCCCCTAGAAAAAAAATCTTAACTGATGATGATGTTCTGGTAGCATCAACAGTGCCATTTTGACAGAGCTGACCTCTGACTCTCTTTTTTGTTTCTGGGTTTTTAATTTTTAAAATTATTATTATTTTTAAAGATTTTATTTATTATTTGACAGAGACATAGCGAGAGAGGGAACACAAGCAGGGGGAGTGGGAGAAGGAGGAGCAGGCTTCCCGCGGAGCAGGGAGCCCGATGCAGGGCTCGATCCCAGGACCCTGGGATCATGACCTGAGCCGAAGGCAGACGCCCAATGACTGAGCCACCCAGGCGCCCCACAAAAATTATTTTTTTTAAGTAAACTCTGCACCCGATGTGGGGCTTGAACTCACAACCCCGAGATCAAGAGTCGCACGCTCCACTGGCTGAGCCAGCCAGGTGCCCTGTCTCTGACTCTCCTTTTATTTTTATTTATTTATTTTTTTTAAAGATTTTATTTATTTGACAGAGGGAGGCACAGCGAGAGAGGGAACACAGCAGGGGAAGTGGGAGAGGGAGAAGCAGGCTTCCCGCAGAGCAGGGAGCCCGACGTGGGGCTCGACATGGGGCTCGATCCCAGGACCCTGGGATCATGACCTGAGCCGAAGGAGGCAGATGCTTAACGACTGAGCTACCCAGGCACCCTCTGACTCTTTTTAAATGAAAATGTACAAGAGAAGACTGAGCTCATTCCCATTTTAAATAATGCCCATGTTACTTAACATAAGTGTTTTTTTTAGTGCATTTTTATTCTTTATTTAGGGGTTATTATTATTTGATAGATTGGGAGCAGAAGTTAGAAGTAGGGCCTAAACCCCAGTTGTATAAGTTTTGTCTAAAATTAAACTAAGCCCACAGAGAGAGATTTAATTTGTAAAACTCAATTTTCCATAATAAAATTTTAATGAACACTTCCAAGGGGGAAATGTAGATGTCCTACCTAGGTACAAAAGATAGGCAAAAATAGGGACGCCCGGGTGGCTCAGTTGGTTAAGCGACTGCCTTCGGCTCAGGTCATGATCCTGGAGTCCCGGGATCGAGTCCTGCATCGGGCTCCCTGCTCGGCAGGGAGTCTGCTTCTCCCTCTGACCCTCTTCCCTCTCATGCTATCTCTCATTCTCTCTCTCTCAAATAAATAAATAAAATCTTTAAAAAAAAAAAAAAGATAGGCAAAAAGAATGACTTACATGATGATAAAGCACATATGTGGCAATAGGAAATTGTGATAAAAATCAAGTGGTATATGTCTTCTGAGTTTATTCTCAGATCAGCATACCATTCTGTTGAAAGCTCAGTGCAATATATGTACTTTAAAATGCCTGTTTATTCACATGGTGTTGATCATATATTTAGTATATGCTGTTTCTTTCGTAGCAGAATTACCTAATTCCAGAAGAAAGGAAATTGAAGCCATTCATACAATCTTAAGATCAGAGGTAAGGAAAATTAAAGACTATTATTGAACTTAAGATTTTTTTTTTCTTTTTTGAAGGCATGACAGTAACTTACACTGTTTTTCAGTTCTCTCTTTTTACTGCACTGCTTGCCAGTTTTATTTCTTCCCCTTTATCCCAGTTCTTTTTCAGTGTTATCATCATCTTTTAGATGAAGAATATATTTACATATTATTCCACTTTGCTGTTTAATATTCCCATCATCTTTTACGTGCTGGAAGTTGGAAAATGGCCTAGTGTAGAAATACTAGTGGCAACAATTTATCAAGGAATTACAGTGTTCTGACAGTGTGCTCAATTGCAGTAGTACATTTATTGAAGTATAATATGAAGAATGCAATTCTATTTAGACCTTTTTAATCTGCTAACATGAAAAAAAAGTGATATTTGTACACAAAGAAGAGTATAGGTATAACTAATTTTACCATTTTTTTTTCCCATTGTTAGTGCCTCGTGGTGACTACCTCTGGACATTGTACTTAATGGGGATGAGGAAAACTTGGGAAGGGTTCAAAGGAAAGCTGTAAAGAAAATGAAATGATTTAAAATGGGATCTACTGTAAAGTACTAATGACACTCAACAATTTAGCCTATGGATAAGAATAATGAGGGAACACTTAATATTTCATTAAAATATATTTTTAGGGGACTGTGGTAAGCATGTTTTCCTCTTTGCTAAGCCCATAAACAGAGAAAATTGAATTTAAAATATCGGAAAATATTTACTGACAAGCATTATTGAACTCTGGCCCAGATTACTAAGGTGGATGTAGAGGGACCTCTCAAGAGGGATTGTCATGGTATTCTGTCTCAATTCTCGATGGCAGTTTGGTGACACTTGAGGTGTTAGGTATAATTACCTAATAAGTAGATGCTTCGGTGACAGATGAACTTAATACTTCTTTCTTTGTACGGCTGAGAGAGAAAATTTTTCCTATAATCCCTAAGAAATCCTTGAGAAAGCACTCATTAGTTAGTACAGGCCCATCCAGAAGAATTAAATGGCAGAGATGTATGTAGTGGCCTTAATTTAGGTAAATTCGCCAGTGTCTATTTGGGGGAAAAAAGTAAATAGGGTGAACCTGCTTAGTGAATGTCTGCTCTCTATTGAGCTTGAGAGGGGAGAGAGAACTCTTCTGTCCCCCTGTTGATCTCACTTTAAATCTCTCATGTGGGGTTAATGCAAGCATGATTCTAGTGTTTAGAAATATTTTTGGTATAATGCATCCCCAAATTAAAGAAAGCCACCTTCCTCATTTGATGCTTATTCACAGTAGCTTGAGCTACTCACATGCTGGAAGAAAAGAGACTGTTGGATTTCCCAAGGGCTTTGTTTTCTAAGGTGACTGATTCTTGCTGTGTGTCAGCACAAAAACACTTCATACCCTCGCCCCATACATGACTGTGTAATAAGGGAATAAGGTGAAGCTATGATTAAAGCCATCAGGAAACTAAAAAATATAAAATTCTATTTAGAAAGTCTTAGATTTTATTTGTTTATTTTAGGGAAAGAAAGAACGTGAGTGGAGGAGGGGCAGAGGGAGAGGGAGAGAGAATATCAAACAGGCTCCGAGCTGTGGGGCTCGATCCCTCAACCCTGAGATCATGACCTGAGCCAAAACCAAGAGTTGGATGCTTAACCAACTGAGCCACCCACGCAGCCCTATTTAGAAAGTTTTAGTATAGACAGAGGGCATTGTGTTTTCCAGAGGAAATTAGATTTGCTTACAGACATTAATATTTGAAGCTGACTGAATTAGTTAGGTTTCTTCAATTTAACCCTCTATACCAAGAAAAAGTCTCATCACATTTACCATCTGGATCCAATGAACTCCTAAATTTTTTTTTTTTTTAAGATTTTATTTATTTGACAGAGAGAGACACAGTGAGAGAGGGAACACAGGCAGGGGGAGTGGGAGAGAGAGAAGCAGGCTTCCCGCGGAGCAGGGAGCCCAATGCGGGGCTCGATCCCAGGACCCTGGGATCATGACCTGAGCCGAAGGAGACGCTTAACGACTGAGCCACCCAGGTGACCCCAATTTTTTTTATATTAAATCATTTTGTAAGTAATTTACAGAAGTAGGAATAAAGTGATAGTGAAAAACTTTATTAGAAATTTTAATAAGAACTTATTTATGGCGGGGCGCCAGGGTGACTCAATCGGTTGAATAGCTGCCTTGGCTCAGGTCATGATCCTGGAGTCCCGGGATCAAGCCCCACATTAGTGGGCAGTCTGCTTCCCTGATCAGTGGGCAGTCTGCTTCTCCCTCTGCTCCTCACCCTGCTCTTGTCCTCTCTCATTCTCTCTCTCAAAAAAAATAAATAAAAAATCTTTTTAAAAAAGGACTTATTTATGGCAAGTCCATATTTTTATTCCATATATTTCTGGTTTTGAAAACATATATACTCAAAATAGACAGTGTTCTTTGCAGTTAACTGCTTTTTAACTCTTATGCATGAACTGAAATGCATGTTATTTTGTAAATACTGATTCCAGACTTCAGTTACATCTCTAATAGGTTTCAGCTGATCATGACTTTGGTTTTTCTCATGTCATTAAAACCAGTATTTTTTAAAACTTTGATGGCTTATGATTTTGTTGAAGAGATGATGACTGTCATCTTTGCTCCATAATTACAAAGCCAATTTATAAATATCAATTAGATTTACAAATACCAATTAGATATATAAATACCAGTTAGAATGATCAGTCCACTGAATTTTTTTCACTTTATGTTATCTTTTTCTTCCCAGTCACCTTTGTATACACACCTGGCTACAGCATTTGTCCACGTATGAACTATATCAAGTAAATGTTGGTGTTCAAATATCATATATAGTAAAAGAATACCGTCACATAGCCATTTAGCAAAGTGGGATGGCTCAGGGCCTTGTCACAAAATACTGTGAGGTAAAATCTTTTCCTGTTGAATGACTAACTTGATGAGGACACCATATTTCTTTTTTGTTCTTAGAAATATATTGTTCACTCATTAATTTTGGAGTTTGAGAAAATTCCTCTAGGGTATTTTTACTTGAAGACTTGGCTAGGATTTTTGCCTCTACAGCCTGCTCACCACAACCATCAGACTCTGGAATGCTGTTTTCTGTCTCTTCACATTTGTCTTCTGAGTTGTCTTAATAACTGAAATGTTTTCCTCTGTCAGTTTTCTTTTCTTTGTGGAAACAAAAGTTCTGAATTTTCATGTGTTCACTGAAAGCAAAAAACAATAAAACCAAAAAGGCGCTACTGAGGTGGGTGTCTCTAGCTTTTTCCTTTTTAAAAGGTGGGACAGTACTTCGGGCACTGCAGTCAGAAAACTGGTTATTTCACTATTGCGTCATTCTTCTGAGTGATTCTGTCAGGCTTCTGTTTTCTTATTATATAAGACTTTTTTTTAACCTGCTTGAGAATAATTGGTGAATAATGATAAAATCATTTTTAGGATGATAAAATATCAAAATGTTTCAAAGACAGAAAAACAAGGTCATTATAACCTCGTGAATATTCTTAGATTTATAAAGGGCTCAATGACCCTTTATGGTAATTGCAAGATAGAATGAGTTTTATTTTATTTTATTATTTATTTATTTTAAAAAATTTTATTTTGAAGTAATCTCTGCTCCCAGTGTGGGGCTCGAACCCACAACCTCGAGATCGAGTTGCACGCTCCACCAACTGAGCCGGCCAGGTGCTCCGAGTTTTATTTTATTTAAAAAATAAGTAATTTTTCTTTGTTTGTTAGAAGACGTCTAAGAAAGAATGAAAGTCTTAAGTATCTGTCCTTACAGATAGTTAGGACTGCTCAAAAAAGAAACTCAAAAAGTAAAGTTGGTTCCAGTAGACCTTGATGGTATAACAGGGGTTGAGCATGATGGAATAATATAAGGATATGAGAATCTCATGGATTTCATGGGCAGAAATCATAACCAGATTTTAGAAAGGGGATGCAAGCAAAACGACCACCAGGGATTTGTCTCTCTCATTTTTACTCCTCTGTTCTTTATGTGTGTTTATTCGTTTTCCTTTCACATCAGACAAGCCCTCCTGGTTCCATATTCCATATAATAGAAAATATGGCCACTCACAAGTAATGTCATAGATCAGCCACATGAAGAGAATCTGTCCTTCATGTACTTTGTTAACTGTGACTCTCACATGGCTAGGGAGGTGAGGGCAGACAAGCAATTAGTTATTGGCCAAATTGGAAGTTTTCAAGTTCTAGTTATTAACCAGAGTTCAACAAATAGCCTTAGTTATTTTTATCTGAAAAAGCCTAGAGTGGGCTTTTATGACTGGGTTTTGACTTCACTATATCGTGTTGCTTCAGTTATGTTTGGTGTTTTTCATGTTAAAAGCTCACAGAAAGTTACGCAGAAGCCACCAGAAGAATAGAAGGTAATTAGTTGCATGGGCCTGGTCTTATTTCTCTTTCTTCAAGATAACCAAAATCTGTATTAGATTTCTGGAGGCAGACTCCCAAACTAGGGTTTATGTTTATTCCTTTAATTTTTCTCTGTGTATTTATATAATCTCCCTGGATCATAACTTTCACATCTGTTGATGTAAGAAATTCCTAGACTCTAAGAAAACGGGTGATATTCTCAAAGTGAAAAAGTCTTTACCTTCTAGCAGGAACTTTTTTCCCCACCACATCTGTCACCTTTCTCTCAGTTTTCATTGTTAAATTGTGTTTGTAGATATATTAGTGGAATTCTTAGTCTTACTAAGTTATCTGTGATAATTTGTAAATTCTTTTGCAAAAAGCTTTAGTGCCCATTTATTTTGCTCCATAATGTCCTTATTCATTGAAACTCAAGGAATGATAATAGGTTAAGGTAATTTAATATTTGAGTACATAGAATTTAAGTAAATTTTTTAAAGATTTATTTATTTGAGAGAGCGCCTGCGTACTAGCATGAGTGGGGGGAGGGGCAGAGGGAGAGAATCTTTCAAGCAGACTCCCCGCTGAGCAGGGAACCCAACACAGGGCTTGATCCCATGACCCATGAGATCATGACCTGAGCTGAAACCAAGTTGGACGATTAACTGACTGAGCCACCAGGTGTCCCAAAATTTTAAGTAATTTTTTATTTTATTTTATTTTTTTTTTTAAGATTTATTTATTTATTTGAGAGAGCGAGAATGAGAGAGAATACATGAGAGGGGGGAGGGTCAGAGGGAGAAGCAGGCTCCTTGCCGAGCAGGGAGCCCGATGCGGGACTCGATCCCGGGACTCCAGGATCATGACCTGAGCCGAAGGTAGTTGCTTAACCAACTGAGCCACCCAGGCGCCCTTAAGTAATTTTTTAAACGTATTTTCCAAAATCGTAGAACAAAAGACTGTGATATCTAGATTCATTGAATTAGAGTATTTTGTGTACTTCTAACTAGTTTTTGAACTGATCTCTAGTATGGTTTTCAAATTGGATTTTTCAGAGGTACCTCAGGAGCCTAGCAGATAGGTAGTATGGAAGGTATGATAGGTAACATGAAGCTTTGGCCTCCTACCGGTACTTCAGCGAGAAGTCTTTTTTAAAAAGATTGCTTTTAAAAAGTTATGTTTGGGAAGAAAACACAAGTTGAAATGTGTAATCTAGTTTATTCATTAACCAGACATATACTGCCTATTATATGCTAGACCCTGGATATGCAGAGATGGGGGAAACATTGATCATTGGCTTTTTTTTAGCAGAAAATCAAACTGAACAAGATTTACTTTTTTTTTTTTTACTTTGGTTCAGAATTTTGCATAATCTCTATAAACATGCTTATTGCTCTTGTAGCTTTTTTATTTTTTTATTTTTATTTATTTTTAAGATTTTTATTTATTTGACAGAGAGAGAGAGACAGTGAGAGAGGGAACACAAGCAGGGGGAGTGGGAGAGGGAGAAGCAGGCTTCCCGCGGAGCAGGGAGCCCGACGCGGGGCTCGATCCCAGAACCCTGGGATCATGACCCGAGCCGAAGGCAGACGCTTAATGACTGAGCCACCCAGGCGCCTCACTGTTGTAGCTTTAATTAAAACTATATTTCAAAGGCCAGAATTCTGAGAACTTTTATATTTTATATCTTTTTCTGTATAAAGTGATATGTTTTTCATGATGCCATGCACATAACTTACTAACATGTTTTACTTTTAGTCTTTTTGTTGAAAATACTTTTTTCTTTGTTTCTAGAATGAGAGACTCAAAAAACTTTGTACTGATTTAGAAGAGAAGCATGAAGCGTCAGAGCTTCAAATAAAGCAGCAATCTACAAGTTATCGAAATCAACTACAACAGAAGGAGGTAAAAGTTATTACAGTTACTTCATATTTATTTCCTAGTAATGTTTTTAGGAAGGTTTTTAAGAGTTATAAATCAAGCTATATACAGATCCATAAAAATACTGAAAGGGTGATGAAGTTAGTAATTCCCAACTCAATTTGATACCAGTGTTTTAACAAGAACTCTAAGCTTTTCTGTTAAATTTATATTTTATAAGCTAACCTTTACTTCCTACTTCCAAAAGCGGAAAACTCTTCCAATAATGTATCTTCAGGCATCTGTTGCTTATAATTTCTGATTTTATGACACCTAATCTTTCCTCTATTTACTTAAAATGGTGACTCAGTGTGATCATTGCTAATGACATTTTGTTTTTAAAAATGATTTTGACTACCAGTGTTCATATATATTGAATTGGCATTTATTTGACTTCCATGGAAAAACAGAATATTAAGTATATTAAGTTGACTTACATTGTTCTATAAATATTTTTTCCCTTTAGTGTTAGAAATGTTTATTTTGGAATTGGCTTATCTTTTCTTTGCCATGCTGGTAATAGATATTATATAATTTAAACAGCGCTATAATGAATCCTTAAAATATAGACTATGTCTCCATGTTTCATTTTGTTGTTAAATTATCTTCAGGGTGTAGTACATAAATGGAATTCAGTAAATACTCTTAGGAATTGAGCTGTTTCTTGTTTTATTATCCAGATCATTTGGGTTTTCTTTAGTTTGTTGATTAAGTATTCATTTCTACCATAAATTCATATATGAGTTGGTTTTTTGTTTGTTTAAAAGATTTACTTATTTTTATCACTTCTTGGCATTTTGGCTAAGATCAAGTGTAAAGATTTATTTATTTTAGAGAGAGAGAGCATGTGTGAGAGTGGGGGAGGGAAGGGTAGCCGGAGAGGAAGAGACAGAATCTCAAGCAGACTCCGCACTGAGCATGGAGCCTGACACCATGCTCGAACTCACGACCCTGAAATCGTGACCTGAACCGAAACCAGGAGTTGGATGCTCAACTGACTGAGCCACCCAGGCATCCCCATATATGAGTTTTTAAAATTTACATGCACTGATTTTTAGTTCTTTCAGTAACATACTAAGTTGAAAAATAAAAGCAAGCCACGTTAAAGATGAATATAAACAAGAGCTTAAATTTCCAATCTGTTGGGAATTGATTTCATAAAATACAATAAAAATAAATTACTACAAAAATAAAATGAATATAAGAAAAGAAAATTACGAGTTCAAGTTAAAGGTAAAAGCCCACTGGTAGTAAACATTTATACCTTCAGTCCACAGACCACTTTGATCAGCACTGACTTATAAGTATTACAATAGTGCAGTAGTTCCCACCCAGGGATTTACAGCTGAATCATCCATGATACTTTAAAAAAATATACACATTTATGTCCTCCAGGAGATTCTGATTTTGGTGTGCTGGGAAGGGGCCCTGGTATTGGTATTTTTCAGAAACTCTATAGGTGATTCTCATGCTTACATCCTAATTGAAAACACTGCTGTGGAAAATCTGGCATTTTATTTCCTACTTAACTATTGATATTAGAGGGCAAATTAAGCATTTTAGTTTAGAAATGCCTCTTTGTTATTAGCTTGCATTTTTTTAACTCAATAACTTGATATAAATACCAGTTTTATAATGAGAACTTTCTTTGTATTAAAGCTACACTTGAAAATAATTTTGGATTTCAGTATTTTGTACTAGAATGAAAGATAATATATGAATATACTTAAGTTCTGCTGTTTTCTGCCCTCATTATGATGTTCATATTCCCCAGAGATGCAATTTAACTCTGTCAGTTATGGGCAAATGAATGAAATGTGTGCTCTCTCATAAATTTTTTTTTTTAGAGAAGGGGTTTGGTACGAGAAACCTGTTTGTTATGACACTTGACATAATTGTGTTTGGTTTTTGTTTAATTGCTTGGCTTTACATGTGTAGAAATATTGTTACTTGTTGGCTAATTCTCAGTATCATATTCTCCGTTGTGGCAGCATGTCTTTTGGGGTAGGTATTTTACAGAAAGCTTATCTCAATTCTCCCTAGCTTACTCACTTTTATATTTTGAGTAATCTCTCACTGAGAATGGATATGGCATTGTGGTAAGTCCGTATGTTCATAATTTCTTTTGGACAGTGAGTTAGTATTGCCCCCCCTTAGTCAAAACTCCACTAAGGGTCTCAGAATTTTTATACTGTTCTTTCCCTGAGTAAAGTCAAATTTTCACTGGCTCTGTTTTCCAAGGCTAAAGCCAAGGCCTCTTTCATTATATGATTTCTTTCTAAGACTCAAGGGCTAATAATAACCACAGGCTCACTGTTATCTAAGAATGGATTAATAAAGCATTCTTCCAGCTATTGTACAGACCACTACAAAGTTACTCCTGATTCTGGTGCATTTGAAGCCTAAATTCCGCCATAATCAGTAACATAAGACTATTCCAGCAGATGCTCCAAAGAAACTTTCTAATACACAGACTACTGCAGCTTTCATTTTCCCATCACTTATGCTTTGATAATACAAATAGAACCCTTGGAAATTGTCTGTACTACCTGATACATGAAGATAGTTAAGCCCATGTTTAACTGAGAATTTCGTTGCTCTAGTTGACATATGAGTGAGGTATTCTGATCTTTGTACTATTTGAAACATTATCTCTGCTTTAACTGGTAGTCATGTTTGGTTTTTAAATAAAAATGTACTGGTTGGGGTGTTATAGAAGACTTGGATTCAGCTGAAAGAGTTACTTGGATAATCTTAAACAAATTATTATAACTTTTAACATTATGAGTCTATAAAGACATCAGTATGGTTATTTTAAAGTACCTTCTCTAAAATACAGATTATAAATGTGTAGGTAGAAATCAGCCATCTTAAAGCAAGACAGATCGCACTGCAGGATCAGCTGCTGAAGCTGCAGTCAGCTGCTCAGTCCACACATTCAGGAGCGGGTGGCGTACCAGCAGCCCCTGCATCCTCTCCCTTCGGCTATCGGGTCAGTCACCAGGCTTCAGCTTTCCACGACGATGACATGGACTTTGGTGACATAATTTCATCACAACAAGAAATAAACAGGTTGTCAAATGAAGTTTCAAGACTTGAATCTGAAGTTGGTCATTGGAGGCATATTGCTCAGGTAGGTAAAATTATCATGAGTCTTTGAAAACTATTAGGAAAAATAGTAGTTCTATATGTGGAACTTTTGGTATCAGAAAGAACCCTGGACTAGGAAATTGAAAACCTGTGTTGTAATTCTGCCAGTGATTTTTCTGAGTGAGTTTGGTCAGGTCATTTTTCTTTCTCAGCCTCTGTTTCCCCCTCTATAGAATATTTGGAAGAAATTTTCAAAAAAATTGAGAGCTGGGCACCTGGGTGGCTCAGTCGGTTAAGCATCTGCCTTCGGCTCAGGTCATGATCCCAGGGTCCTGGGATGGAGTCCTGCGTCGGGCTCCTTGCTCAGCGGGGAGTCTGCTTCTTCCTCTCCCTCTGCCTGTCACTCCCCCTGCTTATACTCTTTCTCTGCCAAATAAAGAAATAAAATCTTAAAAATATGTATATATATTGAGAGCAACAGAACCATGTTTTAAAATAAAAAGTTACAAGTCCAGGACTTAAAAGAGAGAAAAATGGAGTTGCTGTGGATGAACTAGCATCTTTTCCCCTGGAGTCCCTGGGGCTTCTTAAATGGCAACTCCAGGGCTCCAAGACCCCAGATTTGAAACTACTTGTGTAGATGTTCTCTGAGGTTCCTCTTATCAGTTATGTGTAAAATGAAAATCTGATCATTGGTGTAAAATATGTTAAACTTTTGTGTTGTTTTTTGTACATTAAAAATTAAATCCTTGCTATTTGAGGCATAAACTTTCTTTCAAGGGACACTTTTCACTTTATATATCAGATTCTATATACTATTGACGTCAGTCAACATGAGACCCAAAGGAAACTGGAACATTGTACATTTGGATTTCATTTCATCAGTGTGGAGAAAAAGTATATAAGTAAAGAAATTATTTTCTTTTTGTGAGTGCGATCTAGTTATATAAAGGAGAAACCCTACCAATTAAAATTACCTTTTTACTTCCCAAGTTGCTAGACATTCCCAATATCCAAAATAAATCTTAGAACGATCAGTTTGTCCATCTTATCTCTAAAAATATAGTAGTTCTTAAAGTACTATAAAATTGTAGATTCTCTGTCCTACCATTAGAAATTAGGATTTCATAGCCTATTTTAGAGCCTTGGAAATTGCATTCAAACAAGTAAATTCCTCAGGTGATTCTGATACACATTTTAGGAAACACTGCCTAGGATGAGCCAAAATCAAGAGTCGGATGCTTAACTGACAGCCTGGACGCCCTTTGAAAATTATCTTTTATTTGTTGTGTATTACTCACAATTAGACTGGGTTCTTTAAAAGGTGCTTGGCATTCTTTAATCCGAATTTGTCTGGGAAATGCCCCCCCGCCAAAAAAATATAGATATATATATTTAAAAGATTTTATTTATTTGAGAGAGAGAATGAGCAGGGGGAGGGAGAGGGAGAGGCAGACTCCCCACTGAGCAGGGAGCCTGACGCAGGGCTCGATCCCAGGACCCCAGGATCATGACCTGAGCTGAAGGCAGATGCTCAACCGACTGAGCCACCTAGGTGCCCCTGAAAAATATTTTTTAATAAAATTGGTTTGTGACTTTCTCTTTTACAAGAAAGCCAATACAATTATTTTCTAATTCTGTTTTTCTGATCTAGACTTCTAAAGCACAAGGATCAAATAACTCTGATCAAAGCGAAATCTGCAAACTGCAAAGTATCATTAAGGTAAGGAGCTTGTTGGAACAATGACTATTTTTTCTTTTTCTTTTTTTAAGATTGTATTTATTTATTTGACAGAGAGACACAGCGAGAGAGGGAACACAAGCGGGGGAGTGGGAGAGGGAGAAGCAGGCTTCTTGCTGAGCAGGGAGCCCGATGCGGGGCTCAGTCCCAGGACCCTGGGATCATGACCTGAGCTGAAGGCAGATGCTTAATGACTGGGCCACCCAGGCGTCCCATGACTATTTTTTCTTAAGATTTTATTGTTTGTTTATTTGAGAGAGAGCAAGAGAGAAAAGGAGCAGGGGGAGGGGCCAAGGGAGAGGGAGAAGCAGACACCCCGTTGAGCAGGGAGACCAACGTGTGGCTCGATCCCAGGACCCTGGGATCATGACCTGAGCCAAAGGCACACTTAACTGACTGAGCCACCCAGGCGCCCTGGAACAATGGCATTATACACCTAAAATTTGCGTATTAAAAGTAAAAGTACAAGTCTGGGGCACCTTGGTGGCTCCTTCGGTTAAGCATCTGCCTTCTGCTTGGGTCATGATCCCAGTCCTGGGATCCAGCCCTGCATGGGGCTCAGAGAGTCTGCTTCTTCCTCTGCTTATGTGCTCTTTCTGTCTCTCTCTAATAAATGAATAAAAATCTTAAAAAAAAAAAAAAAGTATGAGTCTAACAGAAGTCTCAGTTATAAAACTAATTATATAGATTATGATTGTTTCTTTTTACCATTTTGTATTTTCATCCTTTATGACAGCAAGGTATATAAAATGTCTCTTTCCAAAATCAGTTGGTTTTGAACATTTGTTTTTTTAAGTAGTTTATATTTCATTAGTCTCTACTTGCTATTGCATCTTGTAAAGTTGTCTTTTTTTTGTTATTTTTTTTTTAAGGATTTTGTATTAGAGAGTGAGTGGGAGGGGGAGGGAGAGGGAGAGAGAATCCGGAGCAGACTCCGCACTGAGCACAGAGCCCAACGTGTGGCTTGATCCCATGATCCTGAGATCATGACCTGAGCTGAAATCAAGAGTCAGACGATTAACCACTGAGGCTCACCAAAATGGTCTTTATTAAAACATTTCCGAGGTTGCTAAAGTTTCAGGGTTTAGGGTTAAAGGATATTGACGAAATGTTAATACTGTTCATTGTAAATAATTATTTTCCCTTAATGGTGGAATTTTGCTACTTTTTGTCAGTTATTATTTCAAGAAAAGTCTTAGTTACATAATTGTATCATATGGCAATGAATTGTTTTTAGTGTATAAATTATTGTCAGGCATATGGGGCCCCTGGGTGGCTCAGTTGGTTAAGTGTCTGCCTTCAGCTCAGGTCATGATCTCAGGGTCCCTGATTGAGCCCCATGTTGGGCTCTGTGCTCAGTGGAGAGTCAGCTTCTCCCGCTCTCTCTGCTCCTGCCCCCACCCACCCTGCTTGTCCTCTCTTGCACATAGGCGCGTGCTCTCTCTCCCTCTCTCTCTCTCTCAAATAAATAAACTCTTTAAAATTAAAAAAAAAAATTATTGTCAGGTGTAGAATTTTTCGTTTTTGGTTTTATTTTTATTACAATACTAACATTGGGTGGGGTCCCAAGTCAGACTTGTGTTTGAATCCTGGACTCTGCTGTTTACCAGCTGTTGTACTTTGAGCAAGTTACTTAATCTTTCCAAGCTTCCGTTTTATCATCAGTATAGTAGATTTCATCATACCTTCCTTGTAGGATCATTTTAAGGTTTAAATGTGAAGCTGCTTGCCAACTGCTGGCACATAAATAAGTGCACAGGATTAAAGAATAACTTGTCTTCTCGGGAAATAGAAGCTAATTTATTGATTAGGATTCTTGGTTATAAGCAACAAAAACCACCTCTGGCTAAGTAAAGCAAAAGAGGATTTACTGGAAGGACCCAGGGTAGTCTGTCCCCAGGATTAAAAGAAGAATTGAGCATTCTGGTCTTGGGCAGGACAGGAATGGAAATAGGATCAGGGATCTAGATAGTGGGACACAGTGGACAGACTTTTCTGGGTGCAGCTATCACATTGCTTGTGGTCCTAACAATTTCCTTTTTTGAAGGACTAAGCTCAAGATCCAGATTCCTTAGGAGAGAGACTGGTGGTCTTAACTTGGGTAGCCAAGATATTTTTACTCATCTTTTGTTTCATTTTTTTTCTTGCTGGTATTCTCTCATTAAAGTAGAAAAACTGTTCTTAAGACCCAAGAAAGGAAAGAGTAGAATTTTTCAGATTTGTCCAGATTTGGGGCCTGTGTTTAAATTCTTTACAGCCTTAGCATGTTCAGAGAATTATTTTTAATACAGGCTTTTGCACAACAATGAAATGGCTAGGTATGTCATTGATTATAAATGTAGTTAACCTTGTTTTTATTTTTTAAGGAACTCAAACAGACTCGAAGTCAGGAAATCGATGACCATCAACATGAAATGTCAGTTTTACAAAATGCATACCAGCAGAAATTGACAGAAATAAGTCGTCGTCATCGAGAAGAATTAAGTGACTATGAAGAACGAATTGAAGAACTGGAGAACTTGTTACAACAAGGTTGTTAGTTTTTGTTTTTTTAAGATTTTATTTATTTATTTGAGAGAACGAAAGAACACAAGGGGAGGAAGGGCAGAGGGAGAAGCAGGCTCCCCACTGGGCAGAGAGCCCAACTCGGGGCTCGATCCCAGGACCCTGAGATCATGACTTGAGCCAAAGGCAGCCGCTTAACGCACTGAGCCCCCCAGGCACCCCAAGGTTGTTCGTTTTATTAACTTAATGGATTAGATGACAATTAAATGACAAGCCTAGTACTGTAAGACCAACACACTGATGTAAACTTGGACTACATTCTAAAGAATGAGTGAATGACTAGTTTTTTCATCTGCCTGAGATTTGCGATGGCCTCACTGTTGCAAGATTATGCAGAAATGGTAAGGTCCTTTTGCCTTTGTGGCAAATAGTTACAATATATAGATTTTTTTGCATTGTTTGGTGATGATACTTTGGTAATAAATGATTAGAAATATTTTCACTTTCTTTCAAACTCATATACATAGGTGTTTTAGTAGTTGATTCAAATAATATTTTTCCTCAACTATTTATTTAAAAATGCTTTATTATGGGTGTGCCTGGCTGGCTTAGTCAGTGGAGTGTGTAACTCTTAATCTTGGGATCATGAGTTTAGTCCCACATTGAGGATAGAGATTACTTAAAAAAAATCTAAAATAAAAATGCTTTATTTTGGTAACTTAACTTTTTAAAAGACTTTCTTTTCATAACAAAATTGAGAAGGAAGTACAGAGATTTCCCCTACCCTTACACATGCATAGCCACCCCCACTATCACTATTACTCATCAGAATGGTATATTTTTTACCAAAGATGAACCTACATTGACAGATCATGATCCCTCAAAGTGTGTAGTTTACCTTAGAGTTCACTCTTGGTGTTGTACATTCTCTGGGTTGGGCAGACATATGATATATATTCATCATTATAATATACAGAGTAGTTTCAGTGTTCTAAAAATCCTTTATGCTCTGCCTACTCACCTCCCACCCACCCTCCCCCACAGTCTTTTTACTGTCTCTATTGTTTTGCCTTTTCCAGAACGTCACATAGTTGGAATCATACAGTATGTAGCCTTTTCAGATTGATTTCTTTCACCTAGTAATGTGCATTTGAGTTTTCTCCATGTTTTTTCATGGCTTGATACCTTAGTTCTTTTTAATGCCGAATAGTATTCCATTGCCTGAATGTACCACAGTTTATCCGTTCACCTACTGAAGGACATCTTTGCTTCCAAGTTTTGGCAGTTATGAATGAAGCTGCTATAAATATCATTGTTCAGGTTTTCATGTGGATAAGAGGTTTCAATTCCTTTGAGTAAATACTGGGGAGTGCAATTGCTGATCATATGTTAAGGGTGTAAAACTGCTGAACTATCTTCCAAAAGTGGCTCTATTTTGCATTTCGCCAGCAATGAATGCGAGTTCTTATTGCTCCACATGCTCACCAGCATTTGGTGGTGTGAGTGTTCTGAATTTTGGCCATTTTAATTGGAGTGTAATGATATCTCATTGTTGTCTTAACTTTTGAAGATTTTTCAAGTTCTCAAGTCTGTTAAATCTCTTGGTCGTATATAGCAAGCTACTTATCTCTTGGTAGTTGACATTGGCTGTCCTTGATTTTCTGTTTATGTTCTAGGTGGCTCAGGAATTGTAATAACTGATCACTCGAAAATCCATGAGATGCAAAAAACTATACAGGATCTACAAAATGAAAAAGTAGCGTCTATAAAAAGAATTGAAGAACTTGAGGATAAAATAAAAGACATAAATAAAAAATTATCTTCTGCAGAAAATGACAGGGAGATTTTGAGGAAGGAACAAGAACGCCTAAATGTTGAAAACAGACAAATAACAGAAGAATGTGAAAGCTGGAAACTGGAATGTAGGAAATTGCAGCCTGAGGCTGTGAAGCAAAGTGATACTGTGATAGAAAAAGAACAAATCCTTCCACAGAGTACATCGGTGGGAGAGGGAGCGCTCAAACTGCAGCGAGCACTGTCTGGTGTAAAAGGTTTGGAACTCACCTATGACTGGTGTTTTATTGCATATTAGTTTTTAGAGACAGACTGAGTACTTTATGAAAGTGGAGTATTCATGTAATTGACTGTAGAAGTGGAATAGAATTGTTTGGTTTTGGATTCAGTGCCATAATTAATGGATCACAAATAGGAATTTTCTACTAAAAAGTCTTCATTGTTGGCTGGATGTCTCTCAGCCTCCCTTTCTCATCCTTTAAGTAGTTACATGGAACTCATTGATGTAGGAGGCCATGTAGATTTCTGAGAAATGTATATATAGTTATTTATTGGGAGGAGGTATGGGCCTATTTCTGTTATGCATAGAACCAGATACTTTCTGAAACTCTAGGTTCCAGACCCTCCGATGAGGGAATGCAGCCTTCCTTTTTCAAAATTCTGTATTTCATTTTGAAATGATGTCCTGTATCTAAGCAGACATGAGAGTGATAAGAGCCATAGGTCCTTCACCATTTTCCATGCTCAAGATGATACTTAGTTACCTGTGTTGTGTGTTAGAAAAAGTAAGTTATTAAATGAAATAGGCCAAACACCGGTGTTCATTCATGCCAGGAACACGTAATGGGAGCTCTTAGCTGTGAAGATGTATTTTATTTTGTACTTTTGTCTTCTCACAATATAAACTCTCACTTTATGAACTGTTTCATTGCTGCTCTGGAGGTTTCTAGCCCTTGTGTGCTGTGTTCCCCCCACCCCTTGGCTAGTTGTTTATCGTGAGCTCCTGACCTGGATGGCCAACTCTATAAACTCCAATTAGAGTTAGGTTCAAAGTCACCATGTCCTCCTCCTCCTCTTCCTCTCCTTACCTTGGTGATTTACCAGAAAATTTGAAGTCATCACCTAGCATGTCCTGTAAGTTCTATTTCCTTAGCTTCTCTGGTTCAGTAATATTTCAGGATTGTACCCCAGAGGAGCTCTAGGGTTTCTTAGAAGGGCCTCAGTCCTGGGAGCTGCCATGAAGGCAAAGAGAAGACCATTCACTAGGGTTCTAGACTTCTCTCTCATTTGACTTCCAAGTAGCTCTGCTCCTTTCAAAATACATTTTTCCATTTATTTAGCATATTGGATGACTCATATGGGTTTATTTGCTTTCTTTTCTTTTTCTTTTTTTTTTTTTTTTTTAAGGTTTTATTTATTTGACAGAGAGAGATACAGCGAGAGAGGGAACACAAGCAGGGGGAGTGGGAGAGGGAGAAGCAGGCTTCCTGCAGAGCAGGGAGCCTGATGCGGGGCTCGATCCCAGGACCCTGGGATCATGACCTGAGCTAAAGACAGACCCTTAATGACTGAGCCACCCAAGCGCCCCGGTTTATTTGCTTTAAAAACAAATTTGCTGCCTTAGTCCTTCTTCCTCTTTTTCCCACTTCCATTGCCACTGAAAAACTTCAGCCAGTCATAATTTCTTTTGCCTGGTTATCTATAGCCGTTTCTTTTCTTTCTTTCTTTCTTTTTTAAAGATTTTATTTATTTGTTTATTTGTCCTAGAACCACTTCTGTATGTGGATCTATCTGTAATACCAGCTTGAATGGTCTTTTTATCTGTTGTCATGTCTAAGTCATTTTAGAGAGTTGAGAGATTATTTTATCGTTGTGGTATAAATATACATTTTTGTCTTTAACCATTTCCCCCCAATCTCAGTCCCTTTACTGTTTCCTGCTACACAAACTAATCAACTCATTTTGAAACATTGTTATTAATGTTTTTATCAAGGCAATAACTTATAACTCATCCGCAATACAATTATAATTCTTCTATGGTTCCATAGGACTGCATTTAATGGAGCGTCTAACTGGCATTTATATTTTGATTTCTTTGATACAGTCAAATAGAAATATAAAACAACAAAAATGCATTTCACTACGAACCATTTGGGCTTGCTGATTGTGCCTCTAAATAAATTTTACTTTGTTTTTTTCCTGAGTTCAATATAGGAGGTAATTATTAAGTTGAAGAATTTTAATGTCAGATTCATTGTTGTTTTTACAGATGCTGAAAATGAAATTTTGAGACTGAGTAATTTGAACCAGGTAAACTAATTTTAAAGAGAAAAAGCTTTTGGCTTTGATTTATCAAGAAAAAATATTTTGATTATTGTAATTGCTTGTTTTGTGTTTTTTACAAATTCACATGAACTTATCCTAGGAACTTGCATCTTAGTAATTTTATGTTTGCTGATTAATAACAAACTTTTTGAATCATAAATTGACATAATTTTAAAAGTTACATAATTTAAAAATGCAAGTATATCACTTTCAAGATTAATTTGACAGACATTATGTTTATAGACAGTGGAAGCAGATTTTCCACCACAGTGAGGAATGCATTTTGATTTCTCTGAAGGAATTCAGAGTTGCTTCTATTACTAATGATTACAGGCTATTTTGTAAATGTATTTATATATTTTTTGAAATATAATAAAATTCTAAGAATATTTATAAAATGAGTGACTGGCTTTAGATGGTCCAGTGTTGCATGCCTATAATTTTTATGTATCACTAGAAGAATAATGCTGAGTACAAATGCACAATAGTACAGCTCACCTACTTTTTTGTAAACTTGAAATTTATCTGAAAAAATACTGTTTTAACATTTTTTAGGATAACAGTCTCGTTGAAGACAATTTGAAACTTAAAATGCATGTTGAAACTTTAGAAAAACAGAAGTCCTTATTGAGTCAAGAAAAGGTAGGTACAGTAAAAATGGGGGCAGAATTAAAATGTGTGTATTACAGGTCACAGCCAAGGGCCAGTTTATATCAGAATGGAATGTTTAGGTCTTGAGAGTCCTGAGGATAAAACTGGTGTCATTGATGCTTGTCAGACCAGGATGAGGTATTTGGGCAAAGTTCAAAGTATGAGAGGCTGGCCAGAGTTCACATTTACAGATAAGACAGCCAGTAGGCATACAGTAGGAGCAAAAAAGATAGGTAAAGACTCTGTTTTGGTTTCCGATGAAGTCCGGACAGCAGCAACATACACAGGTGGTTCTAGAGTCTGGAGTGGCCGTAGTGGCATCCTACAGAATCTACTAACTGCTCGAATGTCCTGGAACGTATCTAGTGTGGTGGAATTTCTTAGTGGTGAGGGATGAAGAGGGATACGTTCTCAGTGGTAGAGATAGAATCTTTGTGTATATTGGTAGCAGGGTTGGAATGTAATGCAGTGTTGGGGATGGGGAAAGGTATTTTTATGTTTATAGTACTCGGGGATAATTCCCTGGCTAAGACAGGTGCTTAAATGCAGGATAGTTCTAAGCTGGTATTATGAAGTTATATGCCCGTGTCTTAACTCAATTGAAAAAATTAATTTTTAAAAAATAATACATATTCACTGATGTACAAATTCAGTAATTCATATGGAAAACCTTTAGATGGTACAAATGGAGTATCCTTTGCACCTCTTTTGGTTGACCTCTTTTCCAAAGACAATCTTTTTTTAAATTTTTTTTTTAAGATTTTATTTACTTCTTTGAAAGGGGAGAGAGCGAGAGTGAGCAAGAGAACACACAAGCAGGGGGAAGGGTAGAGGGACAGGCAGACTCCCTGCTGAGCAGGGAGCCTGATGCAGGTCTCGATCCCAATCATGACATGAGCTGAAGGCAGACGCTTAACCGACTGAGCCACACAGGTGCCTCTGAAGGCAGTCTTTCTTACCGGTTTCTTGTATGTCCATCCTTCCAGACTACACTTATGTATGTATGATTATATAAATAGCTTTAAAAAAAATACAACTGTTAGCATACTATACATACTATTCATGTATACCTTAACGTATTTTCAGCATCCTTCCACATTAGCATATACGCAGTGTTTCTCAAAGGGATGTTATCAGCATGGAAATTTCTTAGTTTTATGCACTGTTGTATGCATTGTGGGATCCTTGCCCCCACCCTTTCTATCTACTAAAAGCCAGTGTCTCCTACACTTTTTAATTCTTTTTTTTTTTTTTTTTTTTTTTTTTAAAGATTTTATTTATTTATTTGAGACAGAGAGAGAGAGCACATGAGAGGGGTGAGGGTCATAGGGAGAAGCAGGCTCCCTGCCGAGCAGGGAGCCCGATGCGGGACTCGATCCAGGGACTCCAGGATCATGACCTGAGCCGAAGGCAGTCGCTTAACCAACTGAGCCACCCAGGCGCCCTTCACTTTTTAATTCTTATATTATCTATATTTTCTCTGCTCTTTTCTGCTCCCTTTGCATTCTGCTCCTTTCTCTATAGAACTCTCCTAGGTGTACTTCGTAGTTTGCAGATCTCTGCGCATATCTGATAGATCTGTAACTTTGCCGTGATATTTTTGGATTCTGTAGCCAGGCCTGATAGCTGTTGCTCCTTTCTTTGATGTTAAGTAATCTTTCATAACTTGTCCTTTAATTTTCTCTGATACGGGTCTGCTCACTGCTTAAGAATGCCAAACGTACCTGCAAGGCCGTGCATGTTCTTAACATCTACCTGAGAAAAAACTTGTGATTCTCCTGATTGAACATATAACTATTTTTTTTAATTTAAATTCAATTAGCCAACATAGTATGTCGTTAGTTTCAGATGTAGGGTTCAGTAATTCATCAGTTGCATGTAACACCCAGTGCCTGTCACATCACGTGCCCTCCTTAATGCCCATCACCCAGTTACCCCATCCCCCCAACCATGTCCCTTCGCACATATAACTTTAGAAAGGCATAAGAGAATGCTGTTTTCATCAACTGTAGTTCAGAATAAACTTTTGAATTGGAATTAAAAGGAGAACCGTGAGGCAGATGTTCTAGTTTTCACTGGTCTGTTTGTGAGGTATGTATAGTCTCTTTATTTGTAGAAATTTAAGATTCTTAATTTGCTTTAAAGTAGATTCCATAGAAGTTTGATATTTCTCTATCGGTGAAAGAAGGCTTTAAACTCTTGTTGTATCACAAACATCACAATCAGGTTGAAACAGTGTTGGAGCATAGAGAACTGTCCCACTTCTGGAGTTTGGAGGAAAAGCATTAAATACCAGTAGAACAGAACATAAAATATAGTTTAAAAATCATATATAGATAGCTAGATCTGTAAGACTGTTAAGAGTTGAGGAAGGGGAACCTAGTCTCTGCTCAGGTTGGTTGGCAAAGGAAGGAAGGAGCCTACTTTCTTGGGTCAAAGAAAAGTTTCATGTGCTGACAGGAGCCAGTAATAAGGGAAATTCCTTTAATGAAGGAAAAGAAGCCTTTTGTTTTCTAATTAGTGAATGAATGTTGATTTTTATAGATGTTTATTTAGTTTATGGTTGTTGGTGACTGGACATTAGGGAATGGAAGTGCAGAGAGCTGGGAGACTCAGAACATTTTGAAGAGTGTGTGTGGGGCAAGAGAAGCAGCAGACAGAAGGGAAGCAGTGGTGGGAGTGGGATCAGGAAGGCTCCCAAATGGGAAAGTTTTTGTATAAAGAAGCTGGAGCTGGATGAACTTTAACAGTCATTCCATCTTGTCTTGGTGTTACAGAAATGTTTTTCTTGAAGCTACACATAAAATTGCACATGAGTGAAGGCTGTGATTTGTTGAATTTTTATTTATTATTTATTTTAAAGATTTTATTTATTTATTTGACAGAGAGAGAGAGAGCGAGAGAGGGAACACAAGCAGGGGGAGTGGGTGAGGGAGAAGCAGGCTTCCCGCCGAGCAGGGAGCCCGACGTGGGGCTCGATCCCAGGACTCTAGGATCACGACCTGAGCCGAAGGCAGACGCTTAACGACTGAGCCACCCCGGCGCCCCGAATTGTCGAATGTTATGTATCGTTGTGGAAGTCTTATTCAGTGATGTTTCCGACACAGGCATCTGAGAATAGATTCCCAAGTTTTGTTTATATATATATATGCAATTCTTTTTTTTTAAATCTTTCAGTGTCTTCTTTCAGTTGACAGTATATGTTGTTTTTCCCCCTTTTTATTATTTAAGGAAGAGCTTCAGCTATCACTTTTAAAATTGAACAGTGAGTATGAAGTAATTAAAAGTACAGCTGCGAGAGATATGGATTTGAATTCAACATTACACGACTTAAGACTGACTTTGGAGGCAAAGGAGCAGGAACTTAATCAGAGTCTCACTGAGAAGGAAATACTTGTAGCTGAGTTAGAGGAATTGGACAGACAGAACCAAGAAGCTACAAAGGTAACACGATGTGAAAACCAGAGCTCTTCTCAGTACACTGAACACTGGAGTAACAAGTGAAAGTGATGGGTGTGATTTAAACATGTGATTTAATTAATATTTTGCTTCATTGATAATCTAATCATACAGGTTGACAAACTTTTTCTGTAAAGGGTTAGATAGTAAATATTCTTTTTTTTTTTTTTTTTTAAAAGATTTTATTTATTTATTTGAGAGAGAGAGAATGAGAGAGAGCACATAAGAGGGGTGAGGGTCAGAGGAAGAAGCAGACTCCCTGCCGAGCAGGGAGCCCGATGCGGGACTCGATCCCGGGACTCCAGGATCATGACCTGAGCCGAAGGCAGTCGCTTAACCAACTGAGCCACCCAGGCGCCCTAGATAGTAAATATTCTTTGGCTCTGCAGGCCATATAGTCGTCTCAGTTGTACTCAGCTCCGCTCTTGTGACATGTAAACAATGAGCATGGCTGTAGCCTAGTAAGACTTGATCTACAAAAACAGGTGGCTGGCCGGGTTTGGCTCACGGGCTGTATGACTCCTACCCCAGTGTTGAAGAGTTGGAAATGAGCAACATACGTCATGTACCTTCTCTGGCTTTAAGTTCTAGTCTCTAATGAAATTGATTTGCTGTAAGATGTTAGTAATTTTGTTGGGATTAAATGATGGGATTTAAAAAAAAGATTTATTTATTAGAGAGAGTGTGTGGGTGTGCACATGAGCAGGACAAGGGACAGAGGGAGGGAGAGTCTCAAGCCGACTCCACATTGAGTTTGGAGCCTGACGTGGGGCTCGATGCCACGACCCTGAGATCATGACCTGAGCCGAAACCCAAGAGTCGGAGGCTTAACCAACTGCGCCACCCAGGTGCTCCTAAATATTGGGGTTTTTTTAAAAAGTATTGTTTTAAGAAGGATTAGATGTATCTGAGGATTATTCTTCTATTATTTATGACATTTTACAAAATTTTTGTTAGGTACTAAAATGAGAGAGTGTCTTAAAGTTACCATACAAATTATTTTTCTTTCAGCACATGATTCTGATAAAAGATCAGCTATCAAAACAACAAAATGAGGGAGACAGCATCATTAGTAAACTGAGAAAAGATCTAAATGATGAGAACAGGAGAGTCCATCAACTTGAAGATGATAAAATGAACATGACTAAAGAGCTAGATGTGCAGAAAGAGAAGTTAGTTCAAAGTGAACTTGTCCTAAATGATTTGCATTTAGCCAAGCAGAAGCTTGAGGAGAAAGTAGAAGATTTAGTAGATCAGCTAAATAAATCACAAGAAAGTAATTTAAACATGCAGAAGGAGAACTGTGGACTTAAGGAACATATTAAACAAAATGAGGAAGAGCTTTCTAGAGTCAGGGATGAGTTAACTCAGTCTCTAAATCGCGACTCTGGCAGTGATTTTAAGGATGACTTACTTAAAGAAAGGGAAGCCGAAGTCAGAAATTTAAAGCAAAATCTTTCAGAAATAGAAAAGCTCAATGACAATTTAAACAAAGTTGCTTTTGATCTCAAAATGGAGAATGAAAAGTTGGTTTTAGCATGTGAGGATGTAAGACATCAGTTGGAAGAATCCATTGCTGGTAGCAATCAGATTTCTCTGGAAAGAAACACTCTTGTGGAGGCTGTAAAAATGGAAAAAGGACAGTTAGAAGCAGAATTGAGTCGGGCTGAACAGAGGCTGTTGGAAGAAGCCAGTAAGCACGAGCAGACGATTATAGAACTGTCAAAGGCACATGATTTGAGCACCTCTGCTTTACAGCTGGAACAGCAGCATTTAATGAAACTCAGTCAAGAGAAAGACTTTGAAATAGCAGAACTCAAAAAGAACATTGAACAAATGGATACTCATCATCAAGAAACCAAGGAAATTTTGTCATCTAGTTTAGAAGAGCAGAAGCACTTAACACAACTTATAAGTGAGAAGGAAATTTTTATTGAAAAACTTAAAGAAAGAAGTTCAGAGCTTCAGGAGGAATTAGATAAATATACTGAGGCCTTAAGAAAAAATGAAATTTTGAAGCAAACCATGGAGGAAAAAGACAGAAGTCTTGGGTCCATGAAAGAAGAAAACAATCATCTAAAAGAAGAACTGGAGCGGCTCCGGGAGCAGCAGAGTCGAGCTGCACCTGTGGTGGAGCCCAAACCCCTTGACAGTGTTACTGAGCTAGAGTCTGAGGTGTTGCAACTGAATATTATAAAGGGGAATCTTGAGGAGGAGATAAAACATCATCAGAAGATTATTGAAGATCAAAACCAGAGTAAAATGCAGCTGCTTCAGTCTCTACAGGAACAGAAGAAGGAAATGGATGAATTTAAGTGCCAGCATGAGCAGATGAATGTCACCCACACCCAACTCTTCTTAGAGAAAGATGAGGAGATTAAGAATTTGCAAAAAACAGTTGAACAAATCAAAACCCAGTTGCGTGAAGAAAGACAGGGCGTTCAAACGGAGAATTGTGAGATCTTTCAAGAAACGAAAGTACAGAGCCTTAACATAGAAAATGGTAGTGAAAAGCATGATTTATCTAAAGCCGAAACTGAGAGATTAGTAAAAGGAATAAAAGAACGAGAATTGGAGATTAAACTTCTAAATGAAAAGAATATATCTTTAACGAAACAGATTGATCAGCTGTCCAAAGATGAGGTTGGTAAACTCACTCAGATCATCCAGCAGAAAGACTTGGAGATACAAGCTCTTCACGCTAGAATTTCTTCGGCTTCCTACACCCAGGATGTTGTCTACCTTCAGCAGCAGCTGCAGGCCTACGCTATGGAGAGAGAACAGGTATTAGCTGTTTTGAGTGAGAAGACTAGGGAAAATAGCCACCTGAAAACGGAATACCACAAAATGATGGATGTCGTTGCTGCCAAAGAGGCAGCTCTCGTGAAGCTGCAAGATGAAAATAAAAAATTGTCCACTAGATCTGAAGGTGGTGGCCAAGAAATGTTTAGAGAAACTGTTCAGAATTTATCACGTATCATTCGAGAAAAAGACATTGAGATAGATGCATTAAGTCAGAAATGCCAGACCTTATTGACGGTTTTACAAACATCCAGCACTGGGAATGAGGTTGGAGGTGTTAACAGCAATCAGTTTGAGGAGCTTCTACAGGAACGCGACAAATTAAAACAACAAGTGAAGAAGATGGAAGAGTGGAAACAGCAGGTGATGACCACGGTCCAGAATATGCAGCACGAGTCTGCCCAGCTTCAGGAGGAACTCCATCAGCTTCAGGCACAAGTTTTGGTTGACAGTGATAATAATTCTAAATTACAAGTGGACTACACTGGCCTGATCCAAAGTTATGAGCAGAATGAAACCAAACTCAAAAATTTTGGGCAGGAGCTAGCACAGGTTCAGCACAGCATAGGGCAGCTGTGCAGTACCAAAGATCTTCTTTTAGGAAAACTTGATATTATTTCACCTCAGCTCTCCTCCGGATCATCGCCTCCTTCCCAGCCAGCAGAGTCTCTTGGGACAGTTAAGCCCGATACATTGAGGGAGTCTTCCACGCAGGAGCTAGAAGAGCTGAGAAAGTCACTGCAGGAAAGAGATGCAACAATTAAAACGCTCCAGGAAAATAATCACAGGTTGTCTGATTCGATTGCTGCCACCTCAGAGCTAGAAAGAAAAGAACAGGAACAGACGGATTCAGAAATTAAGCAGCTAAAGGAGAAACAAGATGTCTTACAAAAGTCACTTAAGGAGAAAGACCTCTTAATCAAAGCCAAAAGTGATCAGGTGCTTTCTTTAAATGAAAATTTCACCAACAAAGTGAATGAAAATGAACTTTTGAGGCAGGCAGTAACCAACCTGAAGGAGCGGATACTAATTTTAGAAATGGACATTTGCAAACTAAAAGAAGAAAATGAAAAAATAGTCCAAACAACCAGGGAAAAGGAAACAGAGTATCAAGCATTACAGGAGACTAATACAAAGTTTTCCATGATGCTTCGAGAAAAAGAGTTTGAGTGCCATTCAATGAAGGAAAAGGCTCTCGCGTTTGAGCAGCTCCTGAAAGAAAAAGAGCAGGTATGTTGGGGATGGAATTGTATACAGGAAAATTGGGGTGGAGAAGATTTTCCAGTGGGTTGATTACTTTATAGATAATTATGTTTGAACGGGAATGTGAAGTTGTTCGTTCAGAAATACTCATTTCAGGGTTTTATGAAATTTTCCTCAAAGGTACCTGGAGGTTTCGCCCCTAAATTACTAGATCTTTCCAAACATTTTTAGCAACAGGTTAATTTAAATAGAAAAAAAGACTTTAGTAGCAATTAATATTTTTCTTTAGAAAACAGAAGTGTTGAAATGACTTCCCTGTCTTTTCTTTGCCAGTGACTTGTACTTTCTGAGGAACAGTTGTGCAGGCCTGATGAATGAACGCACACACACATCACTCTCTCTCATACTCTTTTGATTGATTTTGGGATCTGTGAACACTTTGTTGTATAGGGTAAATTTGAAGAGATTGTGTCTTTTGAATTAAAACCTTTTTTTTAAAAAAGATTTTATTTGAGAGTGAGAGAGAGAATTCTTTAATTTTGTCTTCCAGAATAGTTTATTTGAAAAGTTGGAAAGATAATAGAGTTCCCATATGCCTCACACCCAGTTTCCCTTGTTTATTAACATCTTAGATTACTATGCTATACTTGTAACAACGAGTTCACGAATATTGATATATTACTATTAACTGAAGTTCCTACTTTTTTTTAAATTCCTTAATTTTTTTTTTTTTTTTTTACCAAAAAAATTACCAAATGTCTTTTTTCTGTTCAGGATGCCATCCAGGATAACACATTATATATTTAGTTGTCATGTCTCCTTAGGCTTCTCTAGACTGACAGTTTCTCAGACTCTGTTTTTGATGATCTTGTTATGGTTAACTGTATCTCAAAATTAATTATTTAATGAAGAAAATGTGTCTTTTTAAATGTGTTTTTCTTAAGGCTAAAGTTATTTCTTTCCAAAAGGGCAAGACTGGGGAGTTAAATCAGCTTTTAAATGCAGTTAAATCAATGCAGGAGAAGACAGTTAAGTTTCAACAGGAGAGAGACCAGGTCATGTTGGCCCTGAAACAGAAACAAATGGAAAACAGTGCTTTACAGAATGAGGTATGCTTTTACTCTAAAGAAATTGATTCAAGCAATAAGCTTAGTAATTGTTAAGAAAACTAGAATGAATTATTAAAATTAATTTCTCTCTTAGGTGATTTTTTCTCAGTCTTCCTCCGATGTGTTATATTGTAGGATCTTGACCTCCCAGAGTATATATTATTTCAGTTTTCAGAAGTGAAAACCATGGCATATCTTGGGTATAAAAAAAAATTTCCCATTGATGCAATCACTGTAGAAAACAGTATGTAGGTTCCTCAAAAAATTAAACATAGAAATACCATATAGTCCAGTAGTCCATTACTGAGTATTTACCCTCCAAAAATGAAAACACTAGTTCAGAAAGGTACATGCATCCTCATGTTTACTGAGCTAAGATAGGGAAGCCACCTAAGCATCCATTGATAGATGAATGAATAAAGAAGTAGTGTATAAATGGAATATTACTCATCCGTAAAAAGGAATGAGATCTTGCTATTTGCAACAACATGGTTGGACCTGGAGGGTGTATTATGCTAAGTGAAATAAGTCAGACAGAAAAAGGAAAATACTGTGTGATTTCACTTATGTGGAATCTAAAAAAACAGTGAAACAGAGACAGAATCATAAACATGGGGAACAAACTGGTGGTTGCTAGCAGGAAGGGATTTAGGGAAGATGAGCAAAATAGGTCAAGGGGATTAAGAGGTAAAATTTTCTAGTTATAAATAAGTCAAATAAGGGCTGAAAAATACATCATAGTGAATATAGTCAATAAATTATAATAATGTATGATGACATGATAACTACACTTACCGTGGTGAGCAGAGCGTAACATGTAGAATTGTTGAATCACTATGTTGTATACTTGAAACTAGTATAATATTGTCAAATACACTTCAGTTTAAAAAAAAAAATTCTCACCCATAACGTATGAAAAAATGAGATTTTTACTGAAAAAGTGGCCTGTCACAAAGAGCCTTGTACTTGGTACAATTCCATTTTTCATTATAGCCACAGGGAATGAGCTCTTACAAAATAAAACTTCCAGATGAAAAGTCAAGTTGAAACTGTAAAAAAAAAAAAAAAAAAAAAAAAAAAAGAAAAGTCAAGTTGATTTTTGGAGACTTTTTTCCTAATATAAATACATCTTGCAATATGAGTAATTAGTATATAATTAATATACTTCAGTAATGGGCAAAAGATTTGATAACAAAGTGGCTTGTAGAGGGGAAAGGGGAACATTTTATAGAAGAAAAATAAAGAGGTGTCCTCTGCCTAGGTTCAACATTTACGCGACAAAGAATTACGCTTAAACCAGGAGCTAGAGAGATTGCGTAACCATCTTTTAGAATCAGAGGATTCTTACACACGCGAAGCTTTGGCTGCAGAAGATAGAGAGGCCAAACTGAGAAAGAAAGTCACAGTATTGGAGGAAAAGCTAGTTTCATCTTCCAATGCAATGGAAAATGCAAGGTAACTTTTCCCTGTTTTTAGCCCTCACATTAGTTGAACACTTCTTGAGTGTCAGAATCAGTAAGCATTTTTCCTGGCTTACCTCAATTTACTCTTATGAAATTCACTATCTCCAAATGACAGATGAAGATACTAAGGGTAAAGAGGTTTAGTAAGCTGCCCAAGGTCAGACGCAGAGTATGTGTTTCATGTTCGGGTCTGTAACTCTTGACCAGATCTGGCTCAAACAGCTCTCTCTGAATCTGTCTTTTCTTTTTTCCTTTTTAAAAAAAATAATTTTATTTCTTTATTATTATTATTTACTTTTTATTATAAGTGTACTAACTACCACCCTAGATAATTGCCTCTCACTGTTTTAAGAGTTTAGACTTAAATTCTGATTTTCTTTTTTTTTTTTTTTCTCCTGACGGATTTTAATTGACTTTGTCATGCTCCCAAAGAACTAATTTGACATACGTGGTTTTATTCGTGGTCAAATGATCTAAGGTTGAATAAAGTTTGGATATTAGAAGGGAGAGAGTAAAGGAAGTAGCAAGGTAGGGGTACCTGGGTGGCTCAGTCGTTAAGCGTCTGCCTTCGACTCAGGTCATGATCCCAGAGTCCTGGGATCAAGCCCTGCATCGGGCTCCCTGCTCCGCGGGAGGGCTGCTTCTCCCTCTCCCACTCCCCCTGCTTGGGTTCCTGCTCTTGCTGTCTTTCTCTCTGTCAAATAAATAAAATCTTTATTTAAAAAAAAAAAAAAGGAAGTAACAAGATGAAGACCTAAGTCAGTATGAATTAGCTCTTGGTTTGTTGGAACTTTTGAATTACTAGGTCCCTGCTTCTATATTTTTATTTTATTTTTACTAGAGTACCAGTTTATTATAAAAGGCCTTAACTCAGGGAACAGCAGATGGAAGAGATAGGTAGGGCAAGGCATGGGGTAGGGATGCAGAGCTTCCAGCTCCCTCCCAGCAGGCAGCCCTCTCTACATCTCCCAGTGCTCACCAGCCTGGAAGCTTTCCAAACCCTCTCCTTGTGAGGTTTTATGGAGGCTTCATTACGGAGGCATGATTGATTCCTTACTTATGTATTTTAACATTTTATTTCTCTCAGTAAAATCTATTTTCTTGGGGTGCCAGGGTCCTGGGATTGAGCCCCACATCAGGCTCCCTGCTCAGCGGGGAGCCTCCTTCTCCCTCTCACTCTGCTGCTCTCCCTGCTTGTGCTCTCTCTCTCAAATAAATTAAAAAAAAAAAAAACTTTTAAAAAAATAATGTATTTTCTTTTTTCCCCTTTTTATTATAAAAACCCATTTTGTACTTCAGGAAAATTACATAAACCAAAAAGAACATGAAGTCACAGTCCCATCCAGAGATAATCCTTTTTTTGTGCCTTTGCATGCTTCTTATATATGTATGTATATATTATATATATATTTTTTTTAAGTAGGCCCCCAGGCGGAGTTTGAACTCACGACCCTGAGATCAAGACCTGAACTGAGATCGAGTCGGTTGCTCAACCGACTGAGCCACCCAGGCACCCCATATTATATGTATTTTTAAAAGCAAAATTAAGGTCATACTGTTGATAGTATTTTGTACTCTGCTTCCATACTTGATAATATGAGTATCAGCACATGTTAAGCCATGTTTCTGCATTATCATTTTATGGCTACATAGCATACCATTATTTGGATTTTCCATAACTTCTTTAATCCAGTCATTTATTATCGGATATTTAGAAGTGTTTCAACTTTTCAGAATTACTAAGAAAGCTGTCATGATATCCCAAGATAGGTATTTTTGTGTTGATGACAAATTATTTCCTTAGCTTCAATTTTCAGAAATGGCAGGTCTGGTTCAAAGGGCATTCTTAAAACTTTTGAGATGTACTGCCAAATAATCTTCCAGAAAAATCATGCCCATTTATATTTCCGTTAGTGGTATGTACATCTTTCTGTTTTTCACTGTGTATGATGCTGAGGGAGATACAAGGACGTAGTAGATATTACCTCTGTCTGCAAAGAGATTATAGGCCAGTGGAGACCGTATTTCTGAGGTGAACTCCCACTGCTTTGCAGGGAATATTATTGTACCTTCAGTCTCAGAAAGAAAACTTGTTTAAAATGATAATTAAAACAAGTGATCATTTGTGTATGTGTTTCACATTGGCAGAAATGCCAAAACATTCTCAGGCAATAAAATTAGATAACCTTTCCTTCGAATTTTTGGGTCCTTATTTTCTCTAATTAAAATAGTTTCTGGGCTATCTGCACCCTCATTAGCCTTATTTTGCGCTATCACCTATATCCAGCCAAACTGTCTTACTCAGTCCTTTAGCTAGAGATACTGTTTTCCTATTTCTTCTGCTTTTTCTTTTCTTTTCTTTTTAAGATTTATTTATTTATTAGGGAGAGAGAGAGAGAGAGAGCATGTGGGGGCGCATGCGTGAGCAGGGGTGGGGGGTGGAGGGAGAAAACCTACAGCACACTCCCCACAGAGCCCGATGTGGGACTTGATCTCACGACCCTGACTGAGATTATGACTTGAGCCGAAATCAAGAGGTGGATGCTTAACTGACTGAATCACCGAGGCACCCCATCTTCTACCTTTTCATTTTATATTCTTCTGCTTAGAGTAGGCCTGATTCCTAACAGTTTTTCTATTAGTCCCACCTTCTTCAAATAGCATATCCTTTGTAAAGAATGCTTTAGTTAGCATCCTGCTCCTCAAATTCAAAACCAAACCCTGGTGTGATGTTTTTCTTTTGAACCTGCATAATGCTTTGTTTGAATCTTTGATAGCACACTTACATTTTACTTTAGGGTACAAAAGTAATTGTTGACCCATCTTATATCTTCTCCCATCCAGTGAAATATAAGGTCACTGGGAGTGGGCATTGATGCTATTTATTTATTTGTTTATTTATTTATAATATTTTATTCATTTATTTGACAGAGTGAGCACAAGCAGGGGGAGTGGCAGGCAGAGGGAAAGGGAGAAGCAGGCTCCCTGTGGAGCAGGGAGCCCAACATGGGGCTCAATCCCAGGACCCTGGGATTATGACCTGAGCCAAAGGCAGACGCTTAACCGACTGTGCCACCCAGGCGCCCAAATGTTCAGTAATATTTTTGAATGAGTGACTCAGATCTACAAACCAGATTACAGTGTTTTGAGCCCTTTATTAACTGTAGTAATACCTGGTGTTAACTTTTTGAGTGACCTCATAGTGCATTTCATCCTTGCAACCACCCTTTCAGTGACATGCTAACCAGCAAGGTTGCATAAAATCCAGTGATATTGGAGGGCGGAGTTGTCTCTTGATTATCAATTTACTGCTCTTCCCACAAGAGGGTGCTATTGGGTAAAGTTTCCTCAAAGTGCGCTGTGCTTAATGGGCTTTAATGGATGGCTCCTGAATAAGAATTTATTAACTGGATATTAAAAACCCAGGAAAGGCTATTGCAGTATCTTATTTGTAATCATTATACATTAAGGAAGTACATCAGTGATACAAACCTGGACAAATAAATCTCTAAGGAATTTCTGATTTATTATTTGGGGCAGATATAGGGGTTATTGTATTTAAAGAGAAAGAAAGATGATAGTGAAAGATAATTAGTAATTAGAGCATTTTGTCAATGGGATAGCCTTTGGAAAATTGTGAGTTCACCATAGTTGCAAGTGTCAAAAGCGAAGAAGGTTTCAGAATCCATTGCTTGTTGGGTTGGAAGCTGGACAAAATGACTTCCAAGGTCCTTGCAATTTACAATTTTATGATAAATTACATCTTAGAGTTTTAGCCTGGAAACATGAATGTTGCAGGCTGTTTGTAAATTTTTATTATACTTATGTTTCTTGTTTAGTTCAGCTTTTAATTTTTAAAATGACTGCCATTTGTTCAAAGTCACTTTCACGGGAAGAATGAATTAACAAAACAGGGGGAACAAAGTTTCTTTGAAATCTAACTTGAATTTAATGCAATGAAATGTAAGGAAGATCAAATTCATAGAGACAGAAGGTAGAATGGTGCTTGCTGGGGGGAAGGGGGAGTTAGCTTAATGGATGTGGAGCTTCCCCTTGGGAGGATGAAGTTCTGGAGATGGATGGTGATGGTTGCACAACATTGTGAATGTTGTGTATGTATTTCCACACACACACACAAAAAAGTAGGGAAGTGGTTTTATCTTGTTAAAGTAATAGAAACACTTTGACTTTTATTCTTTTTCTTTTTTGGTGGGCGGGGGGCAGAGAGACTCTTAAGCAGGCTCCACGCTTAGCATGGAGCCTGACGCAGGGCTCAGTCTTAAAACCCTGAGATCATGACCTGAGCCGAAATCAAAAGTCAGACGCTTAATCAACTGAGCCACCCAGGCACCCCTGACTTTTATTCTTTTTGTTGGAAGCCATCAGGCCAGTTTGCAGGTAGAGTCACTGCAGGAGCAATTGAATGTGGTCTCCAAGCAAAGGGATGAAACCACACTGCAGCTTTCTGTCTCTCGGGAGCAAGTAAAGCAGTATGCTCTATCACTCTCCAACCTCCAGATGGTACTAGAGCATTTCCAGCAAGGTGAGTTGTATGGTCAGTCTTTCAATGAAGAAAAATTATTGAGGCTATTGGGAATTCTGGCCTATCTTGGTGCTACTTTCAGATAGGCACGGGGAAATCTTTGAAAGGTTACCCACTTGTAGGAGGGAAAGATAAGTTGCCATCAACAAGTTAATGTAGACTCCTTTTACAGTTAAGACTAGAGAATGTGATATACAGGAATTATTAAAGGTATGTTTTAGTATCATATTATGACCAGTGAAGGTGAGAGTTGGGGAAGGTTAATAAGGATAACATAGGAAGGATGATCACGTGATAAAGAGGGGACCATGTAGAAGCAATACTTAGATTTTGAGATACTGGTCAGAGGTTAAATCTACTTCAGAGAGTTAATCATCAGTAATTACTGTCCTTTGAAATATTGATTGACTTGTTCTTAGCCGTTCATATACCTTGAGGTAACTACATTTTCTAGTCCAGGTGGAAAATATTTTTCTGGAGACACAGTAACAATGACCAGAGAGCAGTATTACTCTGATAACCAAGTATGCTTTTTCACATCTACCTGCCATCCTCACATTTACCTCCTTTACATCATTCATTTTATCCATCTGTCTGTTTAATACATTCAGTAATGATTGGCAGTGAACTAACTGCTAGTAGGGGGCAAGTGATTGGGGGATAAGAGGGTCATGAAGTAACGGGTTATAATTTTTGTGCCTAAGCAAAACTTTGAATTTGTACATATCTCGATCTTCAGGCTTACTCGTGGTTGAAATCTTGAATTTTAAAATAAGAATTCTCAAGGTCCATTGTATGTAATACTTACTAGAATGGACAGGTGTACAAAGTAGTATGGCTGTAGGGAAGGCTTTACCAAAGATGAAATATTTGAGTGGAGTTCTGAAGGGAGGGAAGAGTTTGCATGATGAACAAGGTAGAGAAGGATTTAGGCAGAGGAAACTAATTTCTTTAATTCCAGCTCACATGCTCTAAGGCATATGTAATTTTCTTGTTGAGACATTTGAACTGTTTCTGTTGAATTCTTAAAATTTCAAGTGGTATAAAATTCTAATTTTATCACACAATTGCAGAATAGTAATGTAACTTTATTTTCTCTTTAGAGGAAAAAGCTATGTATTCTGCTGAACTAGAAAAACACAAACAGCTTGTAGCTGAATGGAAGAAAAAGGCAGAAAATCTGGAAGGAAAACTGATATCATTACAGGTTGGTTGAAATAATTTTCTCTTACAAATATTATTATTCATGAACAATTGCTTGTAGAATCTTTATCTTGAAATAATTTCCTAAACAATTTTAGTAAATACTCTGGTTACTTGTTACCCTATGCTGGGATGTAATGGTGAACAAGATATTCAGGACTTTCCCCATGTGGCTTATAGTTTAGACACAACAAATATGAGATGATGGGAAATTTTAATTCTTTAGCACAGATGAGTATTTTAGGGGCCACTAAAAAAATTAATTTACGCTTGTAACTTTATAATTTTCTCTTTTCAACAAGATATATTGGGCACTCTATTTCACATGGATTAAAATAAAGTATATTATCCTTTAGATCTTTTTCTTTTGCAGCATAATCCTTTAAAATATCTTTCTTTGTTACAGTTCATATGTAGAAAAATTATATATAAAATATAAGTAAAATGAATCCCCATGAAGAGATGACTTGCTTTTAGAATTTAGGATGAACTTTTCTAAGTTATAAGTAGACTTTGTCGACACCTGATGGAAAGTAATAATATTTGTTTACCTCTCATTAGTGGTGAATATGCTGTTCAGCCCTATTAATATTCCTAATAAAGGAAGACATATTTCCTTTAAAGTTTTGAAATTTTTATTAAATACTGAGTGGCTGCAAAACAGTATTTAGATAATACATATAAAATAAAAGAATAGCAGTACAGCAGGTACCCTCGTACTTGCCTACCCATTTTAAGAAGAAGAGTGTCACCTTTGGAGGTCCTGATGTACCCTCCATTTCTCATCTGTTTTGTTTTGTTTTTAAGATTTTATTTATGGGGGGTGGGGGGGGAGGGAAAGGGAGGTAGAGGGAGAGAGGGAGTGAGATATCACGAGCAGGGGGGCAGGGGCAGAGGGAGAAGCAGACTCCCCGCTGAGCAGGGGGCTCGATGTGGGGCTCGATCCCAGGACCCTGGAATCATGACCTGAGCCGAAGGCAGACGCTTAACCGATTGAGCCACCTAGGCGCCCTCTCATCCCCTTCTTATCACTTCATAGAGAACCACGAGTCCAGAATGTTGTATTTATGCACCCCCTGTTTTTTCTTTATGGTTTTATCACATGTATTTGCATCTCCAAATGATACAGTGTATGGTTTTGCATAATTTTGAACTCTGTGTAAATGGAATTTTGAAATGGATGTAAATTCAGTAATTCTCCTGAAACTTGCTTTTTTCACTTAGTTACTATGTTCATGAGTTTTAGCTGCGTTACTGTGTGTTATGGGTGCATGGCTTATTATTTTCACCACTGTATTTACTGCATGAATGTATAATTTATCCATTTTACTGATAAAAGACCTTGCCATTATCTGCTATACAAACGGTGTGGTTCTGAACTTCCTTGCTTACATCTCCTGGTGCACACGCACGGGAGTTTCCTCCAGGCATGTATCTTGATCGGAATTGCTGAGTCCTGAGATATATATGGGCAGTTTCAACTTTATACAATGATGGCAAGTTGTTTTATAGCAGTAGTGCTAATGTCTCCTAACAGTGGTGCATAAGAGTTCTTGGTCTGCATCCTTGGCAATACTTGGAATTATTAGAATTTTTAAAGTTTTTGCCAGTGTAGTGGGTAGGGCTGTCTTCTATGGTTTGAATTTGCATTTGACTGCTAACAAGATCAAGCATCTTTTAATATGTTCATTGACCATTTATGCTTACTTTCTGGTCAGTTCATTAATATGTTTAAAAAGATATTTTATCCACTACTTTTAGTTGTTTCTAGTGGGTCCAGAGTATGTTGTCTGCCATACCAATAGAAGTGCAGATCTTCTTTTTATTTTTTTTTTTATTTTTTTATTTTTGCAGATCTTCTTTTTAAACTAGCTTTATTTTTAATGTAAAATGTGACATATACTTAGAGAACAAATCAGAAGAAACTAAGAGGGAATTAGTAAAAATAAAAGCTAAAATTGGTGAAATAAAACCCAAGCAAATGGTAGAAAGAATAATTAAGTCTAAATCTTAATTTTAGAAAAAGTCTTAATGTAGTTTTGAGATTTAATAATTTTTTTTTTTTTTTTAAGATTTTATATATTGATTTGATAGAGAAAGAGCACAAGTAGGCAGAGCAAGAGGGAGAAGCAGGCCCTTTGCTGAGCAGAGAGCCCAATGTGGGACTTGATCCCAAAACCCTGGGATCATGACCTGAGCCAAAGGCAGACGCTTAACCCACTGAGCCACCCAGGAGCCCCTGAGATTTAATAATTTCTTAACTAGAAATGCTGTGAGGTTAAAAAAAATTATTTGAAGATTTATTTAAATTTCCTTTATACTAAATTTCATTTTGTGGATTTGGAATATTAAATTTTTTATTTAAAATTTTTTGTTTCAGTCCCTCTGTGTATCAGTTAGGGTTCAACCTGAGAAGCAGAACCAGTAGGGAGGGGGTGTTGTGTGTACGCACACACAGGCACACGCATATATTGATATGCCATATATAGATAGACATCTATGAGATTTATTATAAGGAATTGGCAGTGTGATTGTAGGAGTTGGTAGTCAAAATGGGAAGATCCCATCACAGGCATGGGCCAAAGTTGTTCTCCACAGATGGTCAAGATAGAAAATCACAACCAGGATATACGACTCTGTGGGAGGGGCTGAAGTTGCAGTCCGGCAGAAATTTTTTCTCTTTTTGGGGAAGGCTCATCCTTGCTTTCGAGGACTTTTAACTAACTCAGTCAGGCCCACTCTGATTATTCATGCCTTCCTTAAATTCAGCTGATTAGGGGCTTTGATTACATTTGCAAAATACCTTCACAGGCACATCTAGATTATGGTTGATTGAATAACTGGGGGCTATAGCCTATCTAAGATGACACATCAAAAAAATGGTCACTATGATTCAAGGTGGTAAAATTTGACCTAAAATTTACATGGGTGAATACTCTAAAATAGCCAAGAAAACTGTGTGAAAGAACAACAGTGAGGAGTGACTTCCTACTAACTATCAAAATAGAGCCATTAATCAATAGCATATTGACTAGATTAATCAAACAGAAGGAGAATCCAGAAATAGAGCCTAGGATATATTTGAGAATTTAAAATGAAACCCTAAACTAATTTCAATTTAATGGGAAAAGGATAGATTATCTAACAAATGATGTTGCCACAGCTGGCTATCTATATGGGAGAAAATAAGATTGGATCCCTATCTTATACCATGTGTAAAAATAAATTCCAATTGTATTAAAGCTCAGATTCTCACCTGGGAGTGGTGCTGGAAATCTGGGGCTGTTTTTGCTCATTACAGTGACTGGATCTAGTGGGCAGGGGCCAGGAATGCCAGAATCACACACATTGAGAAACACTATTTGAAAGATGTAAATGTTCAAAACAAAACAAAAAACCTTGCCAGAAAATCTGGAAGAGTACATGTAGAGTCTAGGGGCAAGGAGGAACCTAACCAAGACTAAAACTCAAGAAGCTGTGAAAGCAGAGGAGGACATGTTTAACTGTATACAGTGTTTAAATACTTTTACATGGCAAAAGGTATCATGCAGTCTGGCAAATAATACTTGTAGCACTGGTGACAAAGCGTTCATGTCTACTCTATAAGGTGCACTCAGAAACAGACAAGAGAAAGCTCAATAGAAAAATGGACAAGGTATGCAAAGAAGTTTTCACAGAAAGGCAGCTCTAGCTGTCCTGTAAACATGGAAAAATGCTCAAATTCACTAGTAGTTAGGGAAATAAAAATTAAAATAATCAAGTAGTAATGAAATGTCATTTTATACCCATCAGACTTGCAAAAATTAAAAAGAATGTTTGTTGTATTTCTTGACTTTTTGTATCTGCCTTTTGTAGTGTTTATGCTCTTATTATTGTCACTTTTTAAAACTTTTGTCACCATATTGTCTTTTAGTGGCATCCTCTTTTTTATTTAGTTCTGAGGGAGACAGTATTGTGCTGTGAAGTATGGGCTCTGTCTTTGATACTTACTGTGTGAACTTGCCCAAGGTCACAGAAGCACAGCTTCATCAGCTGAACAGAAGAGGGTCGATTGACTCTGGCTTCCAGCTATGTAGTTTGTGAAATAGTTTTTGCATGCTGCTTTTTAATGAACTTCTCTTCCTCAGGAGCGTTTCGATGAAGCAAATGCTGCATTGGATTCAGCATCAAGACTTACAGAACAGTTAGATTTAAAGGAAGAACAAATTGAAGAACTTAAAAAACAAAGTAGGTGTTTCTTTCATTTTTTTCCCCCTACAACACTAGTGTTGAATCGGAGGTAGTCTTTTCCTGGACGTCCATGTAGTTGAGTGAGCCCAGCTTCCACTGGGTGGGACTTCCATTTCCATCTCCTGTGACCAGCTTGCTTCAATTTTAATATGGTCCTAGTGAAACCAGAGTCGAAAGTTGGCCCTGGCTGTCCAGTTAAGTTTCCTGCATATGGAGGCAATCCAGTTGTGTTGGTTGTCACCCTACTGACCATCATTGGGAAGTGATTTTACTGACCTGACTTTTTATGGCTAGGACTTCTCTCTGTTCATTCTGTGTTCATCCAGGGGATGTAGTAGGACAATATTCTCAAGAGAAAGAGTAACTTCTTGTGGAATGAATGTCTGAGTATAACTAGCTTTTTATGATTATAGATGGTGCTTTACATATAAGCACTCATTATGTGATTGTGTGATGCTGGTAAGATATAAGCCTTGCCAATTCCCTAAGGTGAGCCTATGCTTAGCATTATCAGTTGGGCCTCAAGTAATCAGGTGGTTCATAATGCTTTGTTGAATCTAACAGGTGACTAAGATTGCATGTCTCTGTTTAATCTCGGATTTAAAAGTCCCTGGAAGTTGAGCTATTCTAGAGCTGTATTCAATAGGTAATGATATAAGGTGATCATGGAACCTAGAAATGTACCACCTTTGGGTATCTGGGTTGGGCACAGTAAGTGCCAAGGCACGTAATTGAGGAATTAAGAAGTGCTACTTAACATAAAATAGAAATTAGGAATAGGCAAAATTAGGAGATGGCACAGCAGAGATGCTGTCAGATGACAGAAATAGTGACTTGGACAATAAGGAGGCAAACAAGCAGGAACCCCTGTACTAGCGGATGAGCCAGAGGAAGTTGTCCTGAATCTTAACAGCAGAGAGCAGATGAGAGATTTTTAGAACTACAAAAAACAAGAAGTTACATCGTGTGAGGTAGGTGTCCTCAAGATAGTTTGATTCTGAGCAAATTACTGCCCGCCCTTTCTCAGACTTGGCCAACCTTGGAACTCTAAATCTCGTAGGGGGCCAGAAATGGGCAGCAAGGAAACAATTACATATTGAGTATCATGGGCGTTTTATGTAACATACACTGCGTTATATGTAGTCTTCTCTTATTTACTCTTCACAAGCATTTCTAGAGAAGGTGATACGAGTTTCATTTTATAAGTCAAAGAAACTGAGATTTGAGCTCTGATCTTCTTACCCTTGACCAAAGCTCATGATGTTTCCATGTTACTTTATTTTGTCCTGTCAGGAAAATGGTTATTTATAGTCTGACTTATATTTTGTTCTGTGTATCTCCATCTCCTTTAAAGATAGGGCAGCATCCTTTATATTGTGCCCTGAATGTTAACATGGTTGCCCTTATGGGGAGGCAGTATTTATTGGGAAGATGCCAGAGCAACTCTGGCATTATCTGCAGACATGGGCAACCCAGAGAAGAATTAGCCAGAGAATTGACAGCGTAGGGTAGCACTGCACTAATGGGAGTGAACAGTATTCTGAGCCAACTCATTGGTCGTCCTGTGACACCCCAATGCTCTGTGGCATGCTGCTATATACTGTTTAAGGCCACATCCCTTTTTAGATACCTACTTGAGTCATTTCCCCTAGATGATGCTAAGATAAAAAATTCTGTGACTTATTGTAGTTGGTAAATATTATCAGAGTCCCTGCACTACTTAGTACTTGTTCAGGCACTGAGTTAAACCCCCCAGTAGTAGAATATTTCAGATTTAGATTATATCTGACAAGACTTAGAGGTCCCTATTGATATAAAAAAATGACAATTACCATTCAGTGTAAATGTATAGAAACTGTGGACTCGTTTTATGGGGTAAATATTAGCTGCAGGAAACTGATTGTGCTTACACAACTGGCGTTTGGGAGGACAGGCAAGAGGCCAGTGTCGCACAGACAGGAAGGGGAGTGAAGAGACCGTTCTGTTGTGTCTTTAAGTCATTCTTGTCATTTACATTCTTCTTAACGATGTTTTCTTTTGTTACTTCAGTGCTTAATATTGCTTTTATATCTGTAAACACAAATGTGATTTTATTTTCTCAAAGCTGCACTCTTGATTTGATAATATAAATAAACCTTGATTGGCTTGGTTGTTTCAAAAGAATCACTGTATATTTTCTTTCATAGATCATTAAGTACTTTAAATGTTGATTGATGTTGTAATACTGTACTTTATTTTTAACACGAAACTTGGCCAGACAGCGAAAATATTTGCCAGGAGAAACAATTTTGAAAGAGACAGATTGGCTTTTGTTGCAAGAAAGTACATAGAGACTTAAATTGTAGAAGCAAAGTATTGTTTTATTTCTAAGCATCTGTAGACTGATGATTAGTTGATATGCAGTTTCAACATTTAAACAATATTGGGAAACTTACTTTAAAAGTGGTATTTTATTCAAAATGCTTGGTTATGCTCTTGCTACCAGAGATGAGATGATTCATTCTGGTCAAACATATGAAAAGGGAGCCATTACATACACCACCAATATTAAAGCAGTAGATCGTTGATGATTTCACTCATTCTTAGAGTACACAGTTGTGTAGGTACTTGGAACTATAGTTCTAGGTTCAGGTATTTACAGGCCTTGTATGAAAAATCTGAAGATACCTTATCAGGCATTAAGTAATTAATGAGAACCGGCTACCTGGCCTCATGCTAGATGCTGTGTGAGTGAGATAGGGAGTAACACATGGCGTAGATCCAGCATAGGTTCACAATGTAAGATGGTGGTGCACAGCAGCGGTCACAAGACATGCATATTTACCTCTCCAAGAATCTCCTTGAGTGTCAGGGGCATTCCACGGAGGAAAGGAACTTGAGTAGAGCCCTAAACTAGTAGGAAGATTTCACCCCTAAAATATAAGAACTTCTGTCTCCCTTCCCTGCATGACCCCCTTTCCCCATAAAATAATAAGAAAAGGAAACCCTAAGATCCTATAGGTGCTCTATTTTAATAGATAATGTGTCTGGTAGAAGAAATACTGCTTTCCTTCCTACTAGAAATTATTATCATTTTGCCTGAAAGTGTTTTTGTTCAATATAGTTCCAAAGACTCACTTCACACACCAATCCTGTATTACTGATTTTTCAAACTTAAGATGCTAGTCCTCTGTGAAGCAGATAGGAGGAGTCTTTCTTTCACTATTTTGAGTTGATCAGAGTTCAGAATTTCTTTGGAATTGTCATACATGGGAAAATGCACACCTATGGAAACCTAGACTACAGCTGAACCATTAAAAGATGTGTCATCTTCCTGTATTTATGGCCAGACTTGACGTTTTACTTCTTTCACTTCTTGTTCTCTACCATCGTCCTTGAGATAAATTCCTGCCTAAATGAAAATGATTGGATAAAATTGGAAATAGCACAAAATAGTTCTCATTTTGATAACAATTATTTTATGATACACAGAAATAAGCTTTCATAAACAGTACAAATTTAGATTCTAGCATCGGGAGTATCTTTTGGTATGTCTGCCACTACAGAGCTGCACCTTGAAGGATCCCATACTGATTTTTTGTTTTGTTTTTGTTGTTAGTTTTTTAAGACTTTTTAGAGCAGTTTTAGGTTTGTGACAAAGTTGAGAGGGAGGTACAGACATTTCCTATATAACCCCTTCCCCCTGTTACTAACATCATTTACCAGAATGGTACTTTTTTTTTTTTTTTTTAAATTTTTAACCAAGGATGAACCTACAGTGATACATCATCGTCACGCAAAGTCCACAGTTTACCTTAGGGTTTACTCTTGGTGTTATATAGTCTATGGGTTTGGGCAAATGTATAATGAATTACAAAATTATAGTATCATGCAGAGTATTTTCACTGCCCTAAAAATCCTCTGTGTCCCTTCTGTTCATTTTTTCCTCACCCCCTCTCCACCGTCACCTCTGGAAACTACTCATCTTTTTACTGTCTCCATAGTTTTGCCTTTTCCAAAACATCATAGAGTTGGAATCAGACAGGATGGAGCTTTTTCAGAGTAGCTTCTTTCCCTTTGTAATAATGCATTCACGGTTCCACCATGTCTTTTCATAGTTTGTTAGCTCATTTCTTTGTAGTGCTGAATAACATTCCATTATCTGGATGGACCACAGTTTATTTATCCATTCATCTGCTGAAGGACTTCTTGGCTGCTTCCAGGTTTTGGCGGTTATGAGTAAAGCTCCTGTAAACATCTATGTGCAGGTTTTTGTGTGGACATAAGTTTTCAACTCCTTGGTGTAAATACCAAGGGGTGCAATTGCTGGAACGTATGCTAGTTTTGTAAGAAAGTGCCAAACTGCCTTCCAAAGTGGCTGTCCCATTTTGTATCCCTGCCAGCAACATATGAGAGTCCCTGTTGCTCATCCCCACCAGCATTTGCTGGTGCCGGAGCTCCAGGGCACCATTCTAATAGGTGTGTAGTGATAGCTCGTTTTAATTTGCAGTTCCCTGATGACCTATGATGTGGAACATCTTTTCATGTGCCTATTTGCCATATGTATATCTTCTTTGGTGAAGTTAAGGTTTTTGGCCCACTTAAAAAAAAATTTTTTTTAAAGAAGTTCTGGTGACTGCTTTTTAAAAAGTCTATAAGTTGAGAATGGAAAATTTCCTTACAGTGTTTTTTTTTGTTTGTTTTTTTGAAGAAAATCTAGAAGAGCATATAAAATAAGCCCAGTAAACCTAGTGTAATATGAAGCATAAAAATGTTTTAAAACTACACATATAAAGGAGGTTTAAAATGTTTTTCATGGAACTACCTTTATGGTGCTGGATGGTGGAGTTTTTATTTTAAATGAAGACATTCCGTTTTCCAGGACATGATTTATACAAGAAAACATATAATGTCCTGTTGAACATAGGCCAAATACATTCCCAGACGCTTTGTTACCCAAACCTTTTGAGGGATTTCTTTATAGATGTTTTTGGCAGAAGTGGTGATTTTAGAGGAAACATATAAGAAATACCAGATGCAGTTTTCTGAATTGCCATAAATGGTTAAAAAATTATTTGTGATGATATAAACATCTGGGTATACTAGACAATGCCAGGACTTTAGTTAAGAAAAAAGTTTATATCAATTAGATGAATAACTAAGCCCTTTTAAACTTAATAGTTATATTTTATTTTATTTTTATTTTTTTATTTTTTATTTTTTTAAATTTTATTTATTTATTTGACAGAGAGAGACACAGTGAGAGAGGGAACACAAGCAGGGGGAGTGGGAGAGGGAGAAGCAGGCCTCCCGCGGAGCAGGGAGCCTGATGCGGGCTCGATCCCAGGACCCTGGGATCCTGACCTGAGCCGAAGGCAGACGCTTAACGACTGAGCCACCCAGGCGCCCCCTTAATAGTTATATTTTAAATGTGTGTTTTATTCTTCTAAAGTACAAAGGAAAAAATAAATTATGTAGAGATGGGGATGTTTTGAGTTACTATGTTTTGTGTATTTTCCCTCATATGGACAGAGTCAGAACATAAATCATTTATTCTTTTTGTCCTGTGTTCTGTTCTTCCCAGATATTCTCCCTTCCTAGAGGAAAATCAATCATTCTTTGATTTACTTATCAAAAATGCATTGTTTCTTGCTATGTACCCAGCACTGAAATAGGCACTGGAGATACAGAGATATAGGGGACCGGTGCTTTCAGGAGGCTTAGAGTCGGACAAGAAGGGGAAGATTACATGTAATCACATACATGCAACCAGTTGTTTCAAAAGGAGGAACAATTCATTCTACTTGGTGATGGTGATATGGAAGGGTAGAGAAGGCTAGTGAACGGTATACTTGACCTCACTTGAGCTATGAATAGGTACAGCTAAGCAGGCAGGAGTTGGGGAAACAGCATTCTAGATAGAGGGAGAAATTCATATAAATCTATGCAGTTTAATCCGGAAACTGGCAGATCTGGTGGACTGGTAGTGACCAAAGGGGAGGTGGTGGTAGAAGTGGATTGTTATGTGGAGAAATGAAACTATAAGTATGGATCACAAACATAAATTATAAACTGGGGCCCAAGAAATAATATAACAAATCGGACCAAGTAGAGAGAGTGGTGAATTGAAGAGTTTCTTAGGGAGGCAGCAAATTCTCGGCTCCATCCGACTGTTGCCATGCAGGCCTGTGGGGCCCAGTGTTGCCAAATCTCCAGATCTTTCAAGAGACACGGGAAATGTAGACTTTCATGTGAAATATTCCAATTTTTTTTATGTGATACCAAATTTAAAACACCCTGTGTGGGCTGAAAAAACATTTCTTTGGGCCAGATTTAGTCCATGCCATTTGCAGCAGGGAGCTTTCAGAAATGAGTTGAGGTTCAGTCATAAGCCTAGAAAGCCTTTTGTCATTATTTTCTATAGTGGTGATGATATTCAGTAAGTGGCAAAATTATTATAATGGCTTTACTTTTCTCTGACAAAATTGCAGCCCTTTGTTTTGGGATATGGGTGGTCTGTGTGCACCTTTTAAAATTATGTAATTTGATTCACAATGTTCAGTCTTTAAAAAAATTTTTGTTTCGATATGAAAAAATGCAGTACAAATTATCTGAATTCATACTAAAGGATTGAGGGAGGAGGGGGAGAGGGAAAATAAATTTGATCTAGTTACATTAAAGATATTTATATAAGACCTGTTGTAAATGCTCATAGTAACTCTAATTGTACAAATAATCCAAGAGACCTCAGTGTTGCTATTTTAATGGAGTCACAGATTCTGACCTAGTGAAATTCAAATTAATGAGCTTATATTGTATTAATAATGTCTTTTCATGTGAGTTCATTGCTAGGAAGTGGAATTTAAAAAATTACTTTTCATTCATCAATTATTAATTACAGTTAGGGAATGAGAAAGCACTCACCATGTACTTCAGACCTTAAAATTCTATGATATGGTTGAAAAGAATTGAGTTAAAAGACCAAGCAGTTGCCAGTATGTCTTAACTTCAAATGTTAAATATAAAATGCCTTTAAAAAGTATTATTTGGTGTTTATAAAGAAATCGATCTTGTAGAAGTTGAAATTCTGTGATAAAAAGATCATCTAATTTTTAGCCTTTGCTTTGATTATATTTAATTAAATGAAGAGGCTAAGTTTCCTTATATTGGATTTAATGTATTAAGATTCACATTTATTTTTTAGGTAGCTAGTGCAAGTAAGACACTAGACCCAGTTTATTTACCAACCTATCTATAAGTGAAATCATCTTCTAACATTTTTTCTTCCTTCTCTTGGCTCCTTGTTTCGTAAAGAGGACAAGACAAAACGGAGGCAAAATTATCAGTGTTAATAGTAACTGAAATGATACATTATTGGTATTGTTTAGGGGTAAAAGATGAATTCTTTAGTTATTTTAAGAGATCAGATGAGTGAGTACTAATGCTTAATATAGCACTTCACTGTTTAGAAAAGTCACATTTAATCAGTAGATTGAAAATCCTTTGAGATTAAGCATGCATATTTTACAAAATAGGCAACAGCGTCTGGCCCTGGTGAAAGGACTGTGACTCATATGCAGGTCTTCTGACCCTCAAGTCCTGTTCCAATCACCTTTCTTTTCTCTGTCAGGTGACTGTTAAATAAATCTGACTTGAGTTTTGTCCAAGGGAGCTAAGTCATGCAACAGCCAGATGACTTTGTAAGGAGTGTGACTTAATTTTACGATGTGCTCTGAAGACAGTATGATAATGCAGTGTTACTAATCACAAATAAAATGTAAAGTTATGATGGACTTATTTGTTGTAGTCAGTACATTTTAATGTTCAGTTTTGATTTTAAATCAAGTGGTGAGGGCCGCAGTGTCCTCTCTAGGCATTATGGAGAAGAGGCTGTGATATGGCAGGTTTTAGGATGGCATATATTTAGAGTAACTCTTCCCCTAAACTAGACTAACTCTCAGTTGCTTTATTGCTCAACTTTAAAGCGTATCCCCCTGCCTTTTCTTTTCTTTTTTTAACTTCCAAAGAATTATTTTGGCATGTTAGATTATTTCACAGGGATATTATATTTGGCTAAAAACTCATTTCTGAATAACCGTTATTTTGTCTGCCCATATAAATACAGTTCTGATTTCAAATTGTGGTTTGAATTAGTGTTCAGTTTTTGTGCAGAAATATTCAGAATCTCTGATGGGAGGAAAATAAGGGTGCCTGGAGAAAAAGAGAAGTCTGTAGGGACCTTTGAAGTCAGTATTTGACTTTCTTTTCTAAACCTTTCCTAGTTAATACCATTCTTCCAAGCCCTCCCTCCAAATTCTGAGGGTTTCTTCATAGACTTTAATATCAGAATATGTTTAAACTACTACTTGCATTTGAAACAGCCCTCTGTATGCCGGCAAGGATATGCAGAGTTATCAATTCTCTATCACATTAGTTTAGGACTAACTTGTATTCTGATGAGTTTAAGAAATTTTTATTCTATAATTTTGGCTGTTAGGCTGTTTTGACCCTACCTTTCAGAACAGAGATTTTAATCAAAATTATATTAATGAATTTCATCAAGAAGATATCTTTGACTTGAACTTTATTTTTATTTATTTATTTATTTATTTTACGATTTTATTCATTTGACGGAGAGCACAGGTCGGGGAGCGGGAGCAGGAGAGGGAGAAGTAGGCTCCCCGCTGAGCAGGGAGCCCAATGCGGGGCTCAGGACCCTGGGATCGCGCCCTGAGCTAGAGGCAGACACTTAACTCATTGAGCCACCCAGGCACCCTGAACTTTATTATTTTTTTTTTAAAAGATTTATTTATTTTGTGAGAGAGAGAATGGGGGCCCGGGGCGGGAGAAATGAGGGGCAGAGGGAGAGAATCTCAAGCAGACTCCCTGCTGAGTGCAGAGCTGGATGCGGGACTCAGTCCTAGGACCCCAGGATCATGACTTGAGCTGAAATCAAGAGTAAGATGCTAAACTGACTGAGCCACCCAGGCGCCCCTTGATTTGAACTTTATTAATATAGATTTCTTGATCTGTTTTTTTATAGAGCAAAATTAAATTTTTCTAATTTATTAAAATTTTAATCAGCAAAATCAACTCTTTGCTCTATGAATTTTACTCTGAAGATGTCGATCATTCAGTTTTATCTTTCTTTTCTTTTTTTAATAAGAGACAGTATACTGTAGTGGTTACATTCTGGTTATGCTCCAAAGCAGGGCTGTCCAATAAAAATATAATGCAGGCCACATGTATAATTTACTAATGTTTAGTAGCCATGTTAAAAATAAAAAGATACAGGTGAAGTTAATTTTAGTAACATTTTATATAGCCCAGAATATTATTATTTTGATATATAATCAATATAAAAAATCATTAATTTTAGAAGAAAGTAGATGGAGATCTGAGAAAGGGAAGGTGGAGGTAAATTTGACCTTTTTCTCTGCTACCTTTCCGTAGTGGGGGAGGATGAAACAGAAGACTGTGCCCATCGTTACTCCGGCTCTTACTGTAGTTCATGAGTGGGATGGTTAATTCAGGACATCGACAAGATACTAATTTACTTGCTGTTCTTCCTCTGAATAGTTGAGAATTCTATTTACATTCAGAATGTAGTAATAGAAAGGGCCCAAATAACACCATGTGTTCGTAGTATTTATGTGCACATTAAGAATCTAAAATGTCTTTTACTGACTCAGACTTTAATAGTAATCTTGTTCTCTCTCTCTCTTTTTTCTTAATGTCCAAGCTTAAATTCCTTACTGGAAAGACAGGAAAGGAAATGTTTGTAGTAGATTTTCCAAACACAAACCTTGCTTTTATAATATGGTTATGGCAACCATCTCTATTTTGGTAAAGTTAGCCTATTATATGAATTACATTTTGCAATTTAGATTTTTGCAATTTAGAAGAACCACAAGCCATTGCAAACAATTAAACTGGACATTTTTGTATAAACACTTAGTACTTTAAATAAGGATATTAGGCATTGTGCAAGGCAGATTGAAAACATAAAGCAGATGGACCTGGCCTAATCTGTAGGGTTTAGAGAAAACTTTGAGGAAGTGACCTACAAACTTAGATGTGAAGGTGAATAAGAGTTAATAGGCGGTCCTGATGGAAAAGAACTTTCCAGGTAGAAGAAAAAATACCTGCAGAAGTCTTGTAGTAGGAATTGAGAGTCCAGAAATAAACCATACATTTCTCATCAGTTGGTTTTCAACAAGGGTGCCAAAAAAATAGTTTTTTCAACATACGGTACTGGAACAACTGGATTATCTACATGCACGAGAACGAAATTGATCCCTTACCTCACACCATGCGTGAAAATGAACTCAAAGTGGATCACAGACCTGCATTTTAGAGTTAAAATTATAAAACTTTTAGAAGAATACACAGGAATAAATCTTTGTGATGTTGAATCAGGCATTGATTTCTTTGATGTGACTAAAAGCACAGGTAACAAAAGAAAAAAGTTGGCCCTCATCAAAATTAAAAACTCTTGTACTTCAAAGATAGCATCAAGAAAGCAAAAGGACAGCCCACGGAATGGGGGAAAATGTTTGTGAGTCCTATATCTGACAAGGGGACTTGTATCCAGCTACCACCAGGAAAATGCAGCATAATTCAGAGTAGTTTTGTGGAAAGAGGTCAGAGTCTAGTGTTTGGATTGGAGTGATTCTTGATTTGAAAAGTAGAGCACTGCTGCAGAGCAATCTCTTCATTTCTTTCAGAACCAAACTTGTAATCTAGCTTGGGTAAGCATCTCCTTCAGCTCAAATTATCCACTTCTGAGGTGACAGGTATCAGAGCTCGCTGGGTCTGGCTGAGAGTGCCTTCGTCTGGGAATTGTTGGCCCCGTGGCACAGTTGGATTTATGAACAGGGTATCTCCTGTTGTAATTCTAGACTTTGCCTGTAACACTGCTTGGATTCCAGCTGTTCCACCAAGATTTTACAGATTTAAATAAGAATCATAAAATAAAATAGTCCAGCATTCTTCTGAATTAGTCACATAAGCTATCGTTATTTTGATTAATAGGTTAGAACCAGTGATCTGAATTGGGTTTTGCAACCTATATATCTCAGAATACTTTGTCCTATGAGCTGAACCCCGAGCTGTGCTCTTAGTTGTATTAAATACTCTTCTTAGCTTACTAAAAACCAGAGTCCAGCCAGGAAAATGGAAAAGGAAAATCTAAAATTGTCCTTTCCACTTCTCCCCCATTAAAGAGTGGCTCTGGAAATGTTTTATGCACAGAAGCAGTGGTGAAAAATCTTTTGCTATTAAGTTTCTGAAGAGAATGAAAACCCTTTTTCAGTTTTTAAATTTTCTGTTAAAGAATCAAATACTTTATTGGGGATAAACTGTGTGAATAAAGGCATAGTCTGGCTGCTAGGTAATTTCTATACCAGAAAGCCCAGTTCCTGAACCAAAGAAGAGATGGAAGTTATTAAATATTACTAATTAGAATAAGTGTACATATTCAAAGTTAATAGGAAAGATGTTATAAATCTCATTATATATTCATCCAGGCTATTTTAATCAGTTTAATGACTGTCTTTATTCACATGTTTTAAAACAGATGAACTCCGACAAGAAATGCTGGATGATGTACAAAAGAAATTGATGAACTTAGTAAACAGCACAGAAGGAAAAGTGGACAAGTATGCTCTGCCTTTTAACTTTTATGTATTTTATGGAGATTACCTTTATGGTAAAAAGAGCTTCTACATGTAGATGTTTATATGTGATTAAGTTTTTAAAAAGCCTTTTTTTGTATGGTGATGAGATGTAGGTCGTTTTCATGAGGAGTCAGTAGAATAACTTCTCTTGGTTTTTAAATGGATTTTTCCCAGCTCAAATTCTTTTTCTTAAAACCATGTGGAAGAGTTAAAACATCACCATAATAGGAAGTATGTAGAAAATAAAAAGTTTTATTCTTAGCATTCTTTTGAACTCTCTCTTGCTGTCCTTAAAGAACATACCTTGCTTCAGTGCTTTAGGTCTGAAACCTAGGTATATATGTAACATATCATTAATATTTGAAAGATTTAGATATTATTAGCAAATTTTTAATAAATGTGAGCGTGGGCGTAGAAGCATACCTGTGAAGCACAAGAGCTGTCCTCACCATTTGAGGTGGGGAGGGAGACATTGGGAGTATCTTAAGGCAGAAGCCAGACAGACACTGAGAGTCACTGAGCACCATCTCAGTTGATTGATTTGGTTGGAGAAAGTAAGTGGGTAATAACTGATGTTTTAAAAGGTATGCATTTTTAGATTGTTTGAAATGTCTTTGGTTAGACTTGTCAAGAGGTTTTTTTTTTTTTAAGTACTTCAAAATATTTTGTTGTTTAGTGGTTTCTTGGTAACTTTTTTTTTTTTTTTTTTTAAAAGATTTTTTATTTATTTATTTGAGAGAGAGAATGAGATAGAGAGAGAGCATGAGAGGGGGGAGGGTCAGAAGGAGAAGCAGACTCCCTGCTGAGCAGGGAGCCCGATGCGGGACTCGATCCCGGGACTCCAGGATCATGACCTGAGCCGAAGGCAGTCGCTTAACCAACTGAGCCACCCAGGCGCCCTCTTGGTAACTTTTTAAAGTATAATAAATATGTATATGTTTATAGTGTTTATTGTGTGGGTACACTAAATATGGGGATAACTTTTGAGTTAGCCTGAGCTGTTTCTGCCTTTATTTTCACAGAATCCTAATGAGAAACCTCTTCATTGGACATTTCCACACGCCAAAACATCAGCGCCACGAGGTGCTACGATTAATGGGGAGCATCCTGGGTATCAAGAGGGAGGAAATGGAGCAGGTAACTGAACGATGGACAGTCATTCTGAATATTTTTATAACTCAGATAGTGGCATCATATAAAAGTGTCTTCTTTTACTCTATATTATACAGCTTTTCCTTTTTCTCAGTAATGTGGAAATGGACCAGTTCATACTACCATGAAGAGGTGGATTTGTTCAACTTGTGTAATACTAGTTTTGTCACTTATAAGTCACGTCTCCTGTCAAAATGCTAAGTTTTGAGACATGACAAGCCTCAACTCTGATTTGAGATAGTGCTTAGGATGACATTTTATTGTATGTGTAGCCTCTCCCAGTAAGAAGCGTTTACTAGGAATTGGACTTGAAAAGCATAGTGTGCTACCATCTGAAATCAAGTAAAAATAGTTCTTATTTTTTTCTTTTCTTGTATTGATAAAACTTTTCTGTTTTAAAATAATCTTTTAGTTGCTTCACGGAGATCAGGGTGGTGTTACCAGGTGGATGACTGGGTGGCTTGGAGGAGGATCAAAAAGTGTCCCCAACACGCCTCTGAGACCAAATCAACAATCTGTGCTTAATAGCGTAAGCGCCAATTTTATTCTTGCTCTGATATGAGTGGTCAGATGGATGTGCCTCGCATTCATGTGTGAAAATCACATTTCTTGTTTAGGCTATTTTATTATACAGCCCTTTTATTTTGGAGTTGTGGAAACTGATATCCAGAGAGGTGATTAGCTTAAGGATAATAAGCCAGTTTATTTATTTTATTTTGTTTATTTATTTTTAAAGATTTTATTTATTTATTTGACAGAGAGCACAAGCAGGGAGAGGGGCAGAGGGAGAGGAGAAGCAGGCTCCTCGCTGAGCAGGGAGCCCGATATGGGACTCAGTCCCAGGACCCTGGGATCATGACCAGAGCTGAAGGCAGATGCTTAACCGACTGAACCACCCAGGCACCCCATTAAGCCAGTTTAAATAAATTTATTGCATATATGTTTTATTTTAGCTTTTTATTTATACAGTACTTTTGTTTTTCAAAGTATTAAGTATTTTTGTATTTGATCATGCTGCTATAGGCACAGCATCATTTGTCTTACTACTAAATTATGAGATTTTTAAAGACAGAGGCTTTATTTTATGCATGTTTGTACCTACCTGGTCATTCAGCACTTACTTACTGAGCACCTGCTGTGTACCAGACTGTTCTCAACTTTGGGGATGCAGCAGCAAACCAGAAGACAAAGTGCCTGCCCTCAACAAACTTACATATTGGCAGGAGGAAGAAGTTAATAAACATGAAAACACAGTGCCTGGTAGTCTGAAAGAACATTAATAGAGTAGCTTGGGACACCTGGCTGGCTCATTTGGAAGAGCATTGACTCTTGATCTCGGGGTCATGAGTTCAAGCCCCACATTGGGTGTAGAGATTACTTAAATAAATAAATAAAAACTAAAAAACTAAAAATAAATAAATTGAGTAGCTCTGTGAATTATGTGGAGTTTGCTTCTTTATTTTACTTTGTTTTTTAATAAAGAAGAAACTGAGGATAGGTAATATACCCAGAGCTGGTTGAAGATAAAAAATACCCTAGTTTAAATCAGATGGCATGAAATTTATTTTAAAGGAGAGGTCTAGGGGTGCCTGGCTGACTCAGTCGGTGGAGCAGGGGTTGTGGGTTCGTGCCCCATGTTGGGTGTAGAGATTACTTAAAAATAAAATCTTACAAAAACAAAGGAAAGGTTTACACTACATTATTTTAATCTGATAATATTACTGGTGAGCTTTTGCTATATTCATTGATTAAATATGACTTTTAATACTTGTTTTTGGTGCTGTGTTTCATGTCCTTGTAAATAGAACTAAAATGATTTAAGACGATGTCTTAAGTGCCATCAATGGCAAGAAATTTGTCATCAGGTAGCAAATTATGACTAAGGTTTGTAACAAATGTTATCATCAAACATTATTGATTATATTGCTAAAGGTTTTAATTGATAAACATAACTAAAGCACTAGTAGTTTTAATGGTTCATAAAGCTTAATTATAAAGAAATGATTCAGAAGGCATGATTAGTTTTTGATATTTAATTAAAGTAGCTGGTACATTTTTTTGGTTGTAATAAGTATAATTTAATATCTGCCTAATATATAACCCAAATATTATTTCCTTAGTCTTTTTCAGAACTTTTTGTTAAATTTCTAGAAACAGAATCTCATCCATCTGTTCCACCACCAAAGCTTTCTGTTCATGATATGAAACCTCTGGATTCACCAGGAAGGAGAAAAGTAGTTACAAATGTACCAGAAAGTTTTAAAGGTAAAACCAGATATTTGTTTTTTCTACAATTTAAAAAATTGAATGTGTAATTTATGATTATGTTTTACCGTGATCTTAACTAAATTTTTAGTGTTTTTGAAAATGTGCAGTGAATTCTTCCAAAATTCCAACAAAGCATTAGATTTTGGCTTCATATATTCTGTAGCAATCTGATACTTAATTAGCTTAGATTAACCTAAACAATATGAAATATTTTTCCTTTGTATATTGCAATAATTCTTCTCTCTGCATAAGCCACTTTGAATTATTCTTAGAAGTGCTGGTGAACCAGTAAACCTTTGTTTGGTCATCTGTTTTTCTTTCATACTAATGGTGCTTATTGCTAAATTAGAGTTAAAAATGTAGTTTATATTCAGATTGTTTCAGTTTCTCTGTTATAAAAATTTATCCTTGATAAATTTTTGCACACATCCTTAATGTTTCCCTTAAGATAAATTTTTGAAAGTATAATACCTACATGTAGACATTTCTTTTTTTTTTAATTTCTTTTTTTTTTTTAAGATTTTATTTATTTATGAGAGAGAGAATGAGAGACAGAGAGCATGCGAGGGAGGAGGGTCAGAGGGAGAAGCAGACTCCCTGCTGAGCAGGAAGCCCGATGCGGGACTCGATCCCGGGACTCCAAGATCATGACCGGAGCCGAAGGCAGTCGCTTAACCAACTGAGCCACCCAGGCGCCCTACATGTAGACATTTCTTAAGAATTAAAATATAATGGCAAATTACCCTCAAAAAAAAAAAAAAAAAAAGTAGTTTATAGTTAGAGAAAAGTTTTTCTCCCTGTGGACATCTAAGTGTTAATATTCAATAACCAAACCTTGGTATGTTAGTAATATTTGTAAGAGCGGTTTAGTAAACTGGCTTAGACATCCAAGAATGTATTGAAGCATTCTTGTATGTTAAAAGGTCTGCCTACAAGCAAATGGTTTGGTGGTTCTGTGATCTGTATGTATAGTTTTCTATCCCACTAGGTCGAAAGGGCCTTATTTATATTTATGTCCCAATATTACAGGCATGCAGTAAATTTTCTTGAGTTGAAATTGCACTATAATCCATTAGACTATGAACAGATTGTTTATTAGAAAGTCTCTCTTTTATCTGAAATCTTCGTATTTTAATACAGACTAAAATGTTTGCTAGTTGGACTTTAAAAGTGTATGTTATATACTCTCAAGTTTATATCACATCAGATACTTCAATTTGGATAAAATACTAAAGAATTTATATTTTGAAATTTTGAAGTCTAATTTAGCCAGATTATTTCTATTTTCCTGAACTTTTATATAAAAAGAAATGGTAAAATTTGTTTGGATAAAAGGTTTGGCTCCGAAATTTAATAAAAAGTCTTCACTTTATCGAACAGCTACAGACTGTACTAAAAACACTTTTTTCTTGGGGCGCCTGGGTGGCTCAGTTGGTTAAACATCTTCCTTTCGGCTCAGGTCATGATCCCAGCGTCCTGCGTCTCCCTCTCCCTCTGCCTGCCGCTCCCCCTGCTTGTACTCTCTCTCTCTCCCTCTGTCAAATAAATAAATAAAATCCTTAAAAAACAAACAAAACCATACTTTTTTCTTGCTACATTAGGTTGTAGCATCTTCAAGTGGATTCCAGAATTCATTATGGCAATGTCTCCTGCTCCCTGTCCTCCCTTCCGTCTCCATCCCTTCCCGCTCCATCTGTCCCCCCTCCATCCCTTCCCCTTCTTCCCTCTCTTCTTCCCTTTCCCCCCTGCCTTCACTTATCAAGACATGTGCCCAGTTTGGTTTGGATTGATCAGAGACAAAAGCCAGTGATATTCTGAGCTGGTACAGGGTTTACATTAAAAAACAACAACAAAAGACAAGCTTAGTCTTTAATGCTGGATTTGGAAGTGTGTGACAAGGGTCAGAGCTTACTAAGGAGCACCGGAAGCTTTTCCAGAGTTTGGAAAGTTGTCATTCACAGAGAAGTAAAGCTTGGGGACCCAGGGTGCTTGACGTTAAGTTGATTGGGTGAATTTGTCTCAATGCTTTCTTTGTGTTAGAGGCTTCTTTTTATTTTGAGTTTCCCATTGCTTGAGTGGTGCTTGTCTCTTAACAAGGAAGTTGTTAGCTGTCTTGGGTAATAAAGCAGAGTTCTATCCACCAGGACATTAGGGAATTAACAGATACCTATTCCAATAAAAAACTAGTTTTAGCGTAACTTGATAGAGAAATGATCTAGTGGAGAATTGTTTCAAACCTTTGAATGTCTGAAAAAGGAGGATTAGGTAATGTAATGCGAAAAAATTGTTTTTCTTTGGGTAAATTAATATTAAATTTGATTGTTATTGTGGAATTGGTGCCAGTTTTTTTCATGGCCCTCATAATTATTGGGGGAAAAGGAGTTATCAAGTCCTTCCATGTTTCAGGTGAATAGTTAGAAAATTTGCATTGTAACATAGAAAACACCCTCTGAGAAGCCATTATTAAAGTAAATGAAATTCATCAGTTATATAACTGGTATTTGGATATCAAACAACAATATTAATGTGCTTAATAAAGTATTAGCTGTGTGTACAGATATTCCTCCCTCCCCAGTTCTTTCTCCATTCCTCTCGCTTCCTGTCTTGTCTTTTTTTACCCTTTATATGTCATAGACCCTGTTTAGCGGATCCAGAACCCAGCAGCATGGGAATTAAATTTATTTGGGGGCCAAATCTAGGAACCTAAACACATGTGTAGTGTTAACTAAATAATATATAGGAGATTAACTAACTTGTGTTTTATCATCTAGATACCACAGAATCCAGATCTGGTAGAAGAACAGATGTGAATCCATTCTTGGCCCCCCGCTCTGCGGCTGTGCCTCTCATTAACCCAGCTGGACTTGGGCCTGGGGGGCCTGGGCATCTTCTGTTGAAACCCATTTCGGGGGTGTTGCCCACATTTACACCTTTGCCAGTGTCCCCTGACCACAGCGCTGGAGTTGTGTTGAAAGACCTTTTAAAGCAATAGGTGATTCTCAAGCCAGAGACAACATACGTAGCACTTTAAAGAAACCGTGAACACTATATGTATGTACTTTACCACAAAGTGGCCTTTCAGAAAAAGTCATGTATTTGTTTGCAGTTGTACATTCTCTAAACTTAATAAAAATATTCTTTTTGCTTTTAGAAATTGCAGGTGTCCCAGGAGGAAGTGTTTGCTGTAGTATATGCTTTTTTCCTTCTCTGATTTGGCCTCATTTAAGCTAGAAACATTGGATCTTTCATCTTAATTTACAAAAAATAAGAAAAATATAAAGAAAGATAAAAATTTCTAGTAGCTATATATCAGCTCTTTATTTCTATGATTTTCAAGCTCATTTAAGCTAGAGACATGTGGTTCATCTTTTAAAGATTATCAAGAGATTTACAAAAAAAGGAGAAAATAATAGTAGTGGCTTATCTGTATAGTGCAAACAGTTGATCTGAAGCGTATATTGGTCATCTTTTTTTTTTTTTCTTCATTAGTCCTCTTGAGAGGACTTTGTGTAGACAGGCCAACAACAGGGTTGTGCCTGGGAGATCATAGGTGTCGGGACGTGGAATGTGTGTGTGTTTGGTTCTATGCAATTTTATCACACGTGTCGATCGCTGTGATCAGCACTACAGTGCAGTTCAGATACCCAGCAGTTTCGTCAAGGCTCTCGAGCTGCCCTGTTGTATTTTATAATCGCCTAGTCTCTGGCAACCACTGACTGCTCCCAAGCTCTGTAATTTGGTCACTTCAAGAGTGCTGTGTAAGTGGACTTGTGCAGTATGTAACCTTTGGGATTGGCTTTTTTCACGCAACATAATTCCCTTGAGACCTGTCCAAGTTGTTACATGTATCATGATTTGTTCCTTTTTAATGTTGAGTTACATAAGGTGGAGATATGATTTAGTTTTAAGAGCCAAGGTATCTTTTTAAAGGTATCATCTCAAAAATGTTTGCTCACACACGTGCACACAGCTTTCGGGTAGGTGTTACGTCAAACAGCTGCGTTTACGTACCTACAGTTGGCGATATCGCTGAACGGGATACCTCCCGCCCTTTCTGCGGAGCGGTACAAGAGCCGCGTCGGTCCGGGGGTCCCCGCTTCTCATCCTCCTGCTCACTGAGGGCAGAGACGTCAACAGCACCAGCACCAGCTGTTTGCAACTGAAGAGGAAGGGAGTAGTTCTTTAATTTTTCACAAACCCATCCTAAAAAGTCTTGACCTGGAACTTCATTATATCGGGATGTTCGTGTTTGTATTAGTCGTTGGAATTGTACATTTAAAGACATTTCTTGCGAATTTTGTAAATTCCAGTATACCTTGAAAATAGAAACATCTGTATAACAAGGAAAGGTGAAAATAATACTAATTCAAATATGTAAATAGGCCTGGCCCTGGCCAGGGCTCAATTTGGTTGTTTGTAAATTTTGCTGTGATGAACTGTCTACTGTCTACTGTGTTTAGATTGGAAGATTAGAAGTCTTCATGTGTGGATGGGTAAAGCTCGTTTTTCTGAAATGTTTAGTAGCCGAGACGTCGCTGCCTCAGAACCTCACCTGTCTCCCGAGCTAATGTATTTATATCCCGTTCTTTGTTCAGTCCACTTTAAAGGAAGTTGTTGGACAGGTTCTATATTAGAACTGTCAAACTGCCTCTTGTCCGTTTTGCCCATTATTATTTCTCTATGAAATTATTACCTTTAGGTTTTATATGATCCTTCCAAAGATGCTTTCACTGGCCATCCTAAATTATGTGCTGCTTGCCATTGAAGTTTCATTTCAGTGTGGAGCATCTGAAATAAAAGTTTCTAAGTTAAAAAAAAAAAAAGACACATGATCCTTCATTTTGAAGAAAGAGAACATGCAAAAAAAGTTTCATCTTTTAATTTGAAAAGGAGATGCTACATATTTAAGTAGCATATCATCATATTTTAAAGGCCTTTGAGGACATTTTGAGCATCCCCCCACCCGTAAGTTTGAAAGCTGTTATGGATGCACTGCATATCTAAACATCACAGCATGACCTTTCATGGCTGCTATTGAAGTATGTGACTTTGTCCTCAAGCTGTGGTACCTAATGCATGGTTGAAACTATAGCTCACTGGTATGCATACTAAGTGTGTGTTGATCTAAACCAGACATAACTCATCTACTTTTCTGAAACCAAGTTGTGTCAGAGATGAGCCATCTGCTCAAGGAATCTTAGTAACCATACAGTGGTGAAGCATATAATTGTTATTTTAGCAATAGGACATGGCAAACGGTATTTTTCCTGCAATATTTTAACTACAGTACTTTTACTGTTTACTTCTCTCTAAACTTACTAGAATTTGTGGTTTAATTTTGCTTTAGCTGCCAGTTTTTCACAACATTCCTAATGGTTTTCAACTGCTATAATATAGTAGAAAAGCCATCCAGCCATTGAATTTGATTTTAATATAATCCTGTATCATGGTTGGTTGAGTTTTGGACCCTGCCATTATCGATTTAAAAAAAAAAAAAAAAAAGGAAACAAAACTAAAATAACAAAAGCATAGGGAGAAAGGAATGACTTTCTTAAAACCAGCCAATTAAAATATTAACTATCCTCTGCAAATAAAGCCTCCCGTTTATTTTAACCTTTTAATGGTTAATTGAAAAAGGGGGAAAAGACTCAAAATACTTATCCAATTAGTAGATGGAAAACAAACTTTGTCTTCAGGGTTAGGGGAGTGATAAAGTAAAGAATTAATGGGGGAGTGCCATTATGCGTCAGACTTAAAGCATTTGAATCTGATTTTTCAAAACCAATGAAGTTTTTCATATATCAAAGTATTTAAAATGTCTTCCATCCACAAAAATTTCCTTTAATTTTGTAAATATCAAGTAAGTATAACTGATATTTATTTTATATATTCCTATGGAAAAAGTAATGGTATTTTAATGTTCTGACATTTGTGATTATTTGCCAGTCTTTACTTTTTAACTTATTAAGGTTTCTCTAATTAAACTTGATAAGTTGTCTTTTGGTTTTTAGGGAAATATCTAAATGTGGGAAATTTACAACCCAACCTTAATATTGGGTTGTGTTTTATAGAGCTAAAGTCAATGCATTTCTGAATTTCTCAGGAGCACTGCAAGGCAAAAAAAATACTCTAAGTAAAAATGATATATGTAAGTTGGCAATGTCTTTATCCACAATAAAAAAATTTTTTTAGCAAACAGCTGCTGACTTTTTCTTTAGAAGGGGGAGAAATGACTTACACATGTTGTTTATAGCAGCAGTTGAACTACGGAAGCTAATGTCTTCAAGTGTTCACCGGATGTTGCTGTTAGGATGCCGTGTGAGCCTTGGAAATGTTAAGTATGAACAATTTAATAGAGGCCGAAGATTTTGTATGAAAAGAGGATCTGAGAGGTTTTAGCCAGCCTTTTAATTTTTTTTCAGAGGTAATATGCATCATTGGGCTCTTGGTTTTTCAACAAGATAATCAGTTATGTCTTCCATTTTTTTCTGAGGTGTAGAACTTGAATATTTTTAACAGTTTATGTGATGGTGGTATTGGAAGGAGCATGGTTTTTAGAGTTGGGAGATGGAGTACTGATTTTGATCGATCCTTTCTCTGTGATCTTTAACAAAATTGCCTTGACTATGAGACTGATTTCTTTCATCTTTGAACCCCCACATAGTAAATGGTCAGATAACATATTCACTCACAATATTGAATGAATAAATGTATCACTTGTGGAAATGCTTTATTTATAAAGCCTATAGTTCTACACGGATTTTAGAAGTTGTGATTATTACTGCCAAAAAGTGGGTAAGAATGTCAGGGGTGGGGGTGTTACTGAAGCCAAGGGTTGTTCAAGAAGGTAGGAAGAGGTCAAAAGTGTGAAGTGCTTGCTGCCCTGGCAAGATAAGTTTTGAGAAGAATCCATTGGATTTAGGGACTGGGAAGTTGTTGGCTTTGAGCTTGAGCTGTGTTCATGGAATGGCGGAAGCAAAAGCCATATTGTCAAGTGGGTTGAGTTGGTCATGAGCAAGTAAAGATGTGTTTGTAGGCAACTCTTTGAGAAATCAGGCTGTGAGGGGGAAAGAGGACTTGAGTAGATGAGTTGGGTGGAGGGAAAGTCGTGTTAGGCTGGGAGGCTGAAGCCTGTCTGAGTGCTCCTGGGAGGACACAGCTTAGGCCAGACCAAGAGGCTGAAGACCATGCAGAGAGTTCCTGAAAAGGGGGAGCTGATAGAAGCAGAACACAGGGGACGCCTGGGTGGCTCAGTTGTTGGGCGTCTGCCTTCAGCTCAGGTCATAATCCCGCGGTCCTGGGATCGAATCCCACATCGGGTTCCTTGCTTGGCGGGGAGCCTGCTTCTCCCTCTGCCTGCCGCTCCCCCTGCTTGTGCTCGCGTGCGCGCTCCTTTTCTCTCTCTCTCTCTCTGACAAAATCTTTAAAAAAAAAAAAGCGGAACACGGAGGGTTGGCCTGAGAGAGGAAGGCCGCCTTTCTTGGGACCAGAGTGAGGGAAGAGAGGGCAGGTGGAGGGTGGACTGAGGTGGAGGGAAGTTGTGGGAATTTAATTCGGTGACGTTGGCAGGGAGTTTATCTGCTAAAAATGAGGGGATGGGGAGGGTCTGAGGCAGGAGAAACCCAGTCAAGTGGGAGAGAGAGACGTGTGCAGATCACTGGAGGAATGTGAGGCGTACCAAGCACTTGGAGGCCTCACGGGCAGGGGCCAAATGGGGCCAGGGGGAATGGTGGTTAAGCACATCTTAGAGCAAGATTTGAGCACTCTAGAAGGAAGCAAGCTAGCAAATTAAATGTCAGATAAGAGGCAAGCAGTTCTTGCCCTTAACCAGCAATCACGGGGTATAAAATGTTACGAACCTGAACCTTGTTTTCCTGTCCGTGGGACTTAGGTCATGTGAACATAGGATATATCTGGGGGGTTTACAGCATGCCTTTGCCATAATTAATACATCCAGTGAATTAATCATCCATTATAATTACAACAGTATTTGCTTTGGAGATAAAGAAAAATTCAAGAATGTAAATAAATAAAAACTTAAGGCAAATATTTGAACCCTTAGTTGGTTTTCTGCCTTGGTTCTTCTGTGCATCAGGCTTTCAGCCCTCCTGGGGTTAAGCAATGAATGATTTGCTCTATCTTGATACCATAACCGTGATCATTTTCATCTGTGGCTGTTTTCACACGAGTCCTCTCCTGTTGAGCTCCAGCATCCTCTGACCCTCAGAAATTAAGTCTCGATCGAAAATACCGTGAACTTAATGTTAAGAGTTTGGTAAGGTTGTTTCCCAGATATCTGTGGCCTGTTAGAAATGTGAGCGACATCATTTTTTCTAAAATATGTGGCATTTGGGGATGCCTGGCTGCCTCAGTCTGGGGAGCGTTCGATTCTTGATCTCGGGGTCGTGCGTTTGAGCCCCACGTTGGGTGGAGAGATGACTTTAAAAATAAAATCTTTAAAAAAATAAAATACACGGCAATTAGATGTTGAAGGACCTTGTATTGTGAGACACTTCAGCAATGGGGAATCAACCTCAAGCCCTTCCTGACCCAGGGCAAATGCAAACACTTCCCAGAGGACAGTCCATCCCAGACGGTGAAAGGGAAACATGATTTCCTTTCAAGAAAAGACTTGGAAACCACAGTCCTAAATATTTGCTTCAGGTTTCCTGCGCAGCTCCTTCCACTGAGGTGTGTTTCTAAAGAACCCGTGGTGGTCATCTGTGAGTTAGCACATTAATCCCTTCAAAAAAGGGATTTTCAGGCACTCTCCGTGAATAAAGAGGGTGACGGTGATGGAGTCACAAGTTCTAGACTAATGAGGTAATTTTTTATTTTTGAAAACTTACATGCAATGTGTAGTCTTTTGGAATTTTTGGAATCATTTCAAAGTCGTCTCCCTAAAGCATTTACCACACCACGTGCAGATGTATTCCTCCCGGAGGCAGCCGAGGTGTGCGGGCTCAACCTGGGCTGCTCTCTCCACGCTTGCCCTTGCCCACTGCAGCTCCTGTGCTGAAAGATATTCAAGAGGGTGAAAATCAATTCTCCACAGAACTGCCGCTGGAGAAATGAAGACTTCAGTTTTTAGAAGTCTTTCCACTTTTATTTACCCCCCTCCTTGGGCCATTAGTTTGACTTGGTGAAAAATAATTTTCTGCTGTCATCCTTTAATGTGTGTGTGTGTGTGTCAGATATTTCAGGCATATAAGAAGAGACAATAAGGATATTTAGAGACATCTGGCTATAGCAGTGGGACGAGGTCTGGCCATCCCTCCCTGGAAAGAAAAGAAAAAAAAAGTAGGAAACTAAAATGGTCAAAAACCACCTTTTGGGGGCCCTGGTAATTGACCAGAAACAGGCAAGAAACTGAACATTGTTGATTTTTGAAAAATGTCTAGAGCTTCCGATAAGAACCACTGGAGTCTGTAGGCCTTCCTGCCTGGGGCTCCCCAAACCTCCCAGTTTTCCTCGCACCAAGCCCATCATGAAAAGCTAGCAAAAGCTAGCAAAAGCTAATCATGCAAACCAGCAGCTTTGTTGCCCGAGGGGGTGGGCTGCATGGTGGGGGCCGGTGTAGACTATGCACAAACTGCGACTTTGTCTGTTAAAAGTGCTGAACTTGGAAGGAAACGTGGCAAAAAGTCAGCTCTGCCCGTCTTCAGATCGCAATTCCAGACAGGGCGAGGGGCCGACCCGTGGGAACGTAGCGGGGAGACTCTGAACTGAGAAAGCCAAGGAAGGACTGGCCTTAGAGCGTTTCTCGGTCTGCGCCCGGGGCCGCGGGCCGGGGATGGAAGCAGCACGGGCTCTGAGGACCATTAAGGCCACGCAGGAGCAACCTCTGGGAAGCCAGAGCACAGGATAAAAAAAAAAAAAGAATATAAAAACAGCAGAGACACCAGGAGCTGCACTCTCCCATGGGGGAAACCGATTTCGTCGGTTTAAATTGAATCAGGTTTTTTTACATCAGAATTTCGTACTTGCTCCAGTATCATCCAAATTGTCCAGATTTCAAGAAAAAATTGTGAGTAAGGCGAAGAAGAAGGTGTGACCCAGGCTCAGGAAAAAAGGCGTCAGAAGAAAGTGTGTGGGCCCAGCTGTTGGATGTAGCCCACAAAAACTTGCAAGCAGGGATGGCAAGGACAAAACTTAAAGTCTGTTCAAAGGGTACAGAATAAATACTTGCATACACATACCCAGCTTTATCAAATCTTAACATTGGGTCATATTTCCTAAAGAACGATGCTTTTTATTAGAGAAAATTTTGAACTTGGACTTTATGAAAGCAGAGAAAGCAGCATCATGAGCCCATGGATGCACTGCCAGCTACCTTCTTCCTTGTTCTTTTTTTCTCTTCTTTCTTAAGTTTTATTTATTTATTTGACAGAGGGCACGAGCAGGGGAAGCAACAGGCGGAAGGAGAGGGAGAAGCAGACTCCTGGCTCAGCAGGAAGCCAAAGTGGGGCTCGATCCTAGGACCCCAGGATCATGACCTGAGCCGGAGGTGGACGCTTAACTGACTGAGCCACCCAGGCGCCCCTTCTTCCTTGTTCTTTATTTTGAAAGCTTTTTCACATAGCGCATCTTAAAACTGTAACAAGTAAGGAGTCAATTTTGTTACTTTTTGGAGGACAACAGAGATGATCAAATAATTCATGCTGCTTCCCTTCCTGAATTCTCCAGGCGCATTGTTAAAATTTGCCATCCCAGGGGCGCCTGGGTGGCTCAGTCAGTTAAGCGTCTGCCTTCAGCTCAGGTCATGACCTCAGGATCCTGGGAACGAGTCTAGCAGCGGGCTCCCTGCTCAGTGGGGAACCCACTTCTCCCTCTCCTGCTCCCCCTGCTTGCGCACTCTCTCCCTCTCTCTCAAATAAACTTAAAAAAAAAAAATTTGCTATCCTATCTGGATATATAGAGAGGCTTGCAAGGTCTGTCCTATGTTTGCTGTTAAAAGTCCTTCCTTTCGTGCAATATGATGACATATAGGATAGTCGTGTAAATTTTTAATTTTATTTTGGCAAAATTCAAAGTTGACAGATAATATCGTTCCCTCTAATTTTTGAAGGTGCTGATTTTACTGGTCTGATTAATTGAGGAATTTGGGAACTGCTAATCTTAGGTGGATTGTGAATAGGAAATGAGATAATTTGAACATCATGCCATCATGAAGTCATATTAAGTTTGCCCTAACCTCAATCCACATTAAGTGTCTGAAAACAGAGACAAAAATGAAATAGAAATGGCAAATAGATGAGTGCCGTTAGCTATTTTCTTGAGTGCAAATCTGGGGCCCCGTGGCAGAAGGTGTGCTTGCCTAAAGTCTTTTATAGTAGAGATCCCATATTTTACATGTGGTTATATGTTAAAACCACGGCCAGTGAAAATAATCCATAAGAAAAACCCAGGTGTTTTCACAATTTGCTGAATTTCCTGAGAATTCCAAGCATGTGCAGAAAATTCTAACGTCTTTGAACAAGTTGGTTAAAGTACAGTTAGAGATCCCAAGTCATCAGGGAAGAAACCCTGAAAATCTGGGTTTCAGTTTCTGTTCTGCCCCTAATTCTCTGATCCTAGGTAAACGAGTCTCTCTGGGTTTTTGTTTTCACATTTGTAAAATTAAGGGGTTACAGTAAATGATTTATAAGTTTCAGGACTAGGTCCCCTCCTCCAGGCAATGCCCTTTTAAACCTTCTCAAGACTGGTGAGGGAACCTCTTTGTGCCCTCCCTTGGCCGATGCAAACTTACTTGCACTATAGAGAGATGGAGTGGGGGGAGAAGTTCCAAATCTTTATTAAGGGCCTACTGTGCATTGGCACCTGCTAGGTACTTTATGAACACTATCTTTATTACAGCACCATGTTGTTATTTTTGCCCCCATTTTATAGCTGAAAACCTGGAGCTCAGAAGGTTAAAGATTTACTTAGGGTCCTATATTCGTCAGGGTTCTCCAGAGAAACAGAACCAATATTTTCTTTTCTTTCTTTCTTTTTTTAAGGATTTATTTATTTGTCAGAGAGAGAGAGCACAAGCAGGGGGAGCGGCAGGCGGAGGGAGAACCAGGCTCCCCGCTGAGCAGGGATCCTGATGCAGGGCTCGATCCCAGGACCCTGGGATCATGACCTGAGCCGAAGGCAGACACTTAACCGACTGAGCCACCCAGGTGCCCCACAATGGAGAACTATCTTTACTATAGGAATAGAAACAGGCAAGGAAAGTAGAGACACAACTGATGCTCCTTAGGGTTTCTGGTGGAAGCAGCTGCTTGTCCTCGAGTGTCCATTCTCTGCGTTCCCAGTAAGAGAACTCCAGATTCTTAGGTAAGTCGGTTTGTGATCACTCAGGACACAGGCTACATCTCCTAGCGTCTCTTGCAGCTGAGTGCTACTATCAGCTTCTATCCTACTTCCTGAAATATGAGTGTGGTGGTGGTGCGCCATTTTGGACCAGGTAGAAGGAGGTCAACACTCGAGAGATTGCCAAGCAGCAAGATAGATGGAGCCCGAATCTCTGATACCTTAAAGGGATACAGCTGCCAAGTAGCCCTAGACCACCATCCTGCAGAGTGTAATGTGAGAACACATATCATTCTGTCATCAAACGTAACTGTTGAGGTATTTCTATTAAAAAAAAAAAAATCAACACAAACCACCACCACCCCAACCATAAACTACCACTAGGATGGAGTCCTTTTGACTTATTAGTTCACAGAGAGTGAACTTATCTCCTTGATGTGGTACCTGATAAGTCAGGAGAGGAAATGGATTTGGAGAAGTAGCCCATAAAGAGTTGAACATGAGCAAGAGAGAAGCCAGGGATGGTGAGGGGGCTTTATTCAAGAGTCACCAGCATAACTGAATGTTTATGGGACCTAAGTCCCATAATAGCTCTGGGACCAGTGACTATGCCCAGGAGGGTAATGGGAAAGAGTACAGAGTCTGGATCTAACTTTGGGGGACCCTTCAGTTAGTGGAGGGAGAACAAAAGGGGGCTGGAGAAAATGCAGTCAGAGTCATAGTGGGAAAACCAGGATAACTTAAAGTCTTAGACACAAGAGAGGAGAAGATGGGTCATTAATGGTCAAATTCTTCAAAGGGACAGGCGAACAGTTAGGAATGGAGGAGGAATGCATTTGGCCATGAGATCACTGGAAAACTCAGGAAGTACCATTTTGGGTAAATGGTGGGGCATGGACAGAGGTCCGATGGCTAAGGTGGGAGTAGGTGGTGAGGAGGTGGCTGGCCATGGACTCACTGAGGAGCCGGAGAGAGGGAGGAGGAAGAGAGGGGGAGCCACAGGGGCATCCGAACAATAGAAGGTCCCCCTCCCCAGGTTGGGAAGACCTGAACCATGGAGCCACTGCCCGGCACCTGACTTGGTGCTTATTTTAGTTTTCTGATTGTTTGGGTCCAACTTTGAATGATATAGGAAGCGAAAGGCTTTATTCATGCTAAGAAAAGGAGAGAAGGTAATGATAGGAGGACCTATGGAGTTCTAGACTGTTTGCGGGGTGCTAGGAAGGAATCAGCCATGTAACCAGCAAGTCAGAGAAAGCAAATCTTGGTAACTGGAAAGCATGAGGAACCTGGAGCCAAATAGGCTTGGTTTGGGCTGGAATTTGTTTGTTTGGGTTTATTGTCTGCGTGGCCCTAATCTCTTTGGGTCTCGTCTTCATCTGCAGAATGGAGGGCTTCCTATTTTACAGAGTTATTATGGTGGTCAAAGGAGAGGGTTTGTGTGGATTCTAGCATGATCTAGACATTCAATAACATTGTCTTCCCTGTTTTGCTTTTGCTTTCAGAAAGGCATTGTGATGTAATTATTTTTGGACAGTAAAACATTAAACAACTTAATATTAATAGTTAAAATATATCGTTAAATGTATAGTTTTGTGAAATCCCCCCCAATTTGAATATCTTTTTTTTTTTTTTTTTAAATAGCCCATCTGTCTTCTAACCCATGGCACAGTGAGGACCTTGAGCTTCACTGGGCCAGGAAGGTCCCATTCAGTAGATGATAAACTTTTAGATGTTCACTACCACGTACATTTTGTGAAGTTGTGTTATAGCTGTAATTGTATTTGATTCTGATGATGGCAGGAGGGGCAGATGTTGGGATTTCGATGTAGCAACTAAAAAAGGAAAAACACTTAGGGAAGTGATGGTTCCTAAGAAGCCAGCAAGGGTCCCCTAGCAGTTCATGCTCAGCAAACCTCATTCCCTTTTTTAAAACAGAATTGCTAGATCGGGAAATGCTATAGATAACATGTGTTTTGATGTTAGTAGGACATCTGACAAGGCCTCTTATCAAGTCTTTGTGGATGGGGACATGTACGCTGAGTGGGAGAAGCTGGTGACACCCCAAGTTAGACAATCAGCAGTGGCCCCAAAACGTTGAAGAAAGAGAAGCAGATCGGGGCCAACCTGGACAGAGCACATCACTCCAGCCCGTGTCTTAGTCAGTGTTTTATTGATGACTCTGATAAAGTCAAAGAAGTCACAGTCAGCAGACACGTAGTTGTCAAAGCTGGGAGGGATACTTCATAGTTTACATAGTAAAATTCATGTTGGAAAAGATCTTGGACAATGGATGACAATTTAAGAGGACACGTGGATGACCTTGTTCTCCGTTAACGGGGACTCGCAGTCCGAACACGGGATGAAGGAGAGGGTGTTAGCAACCTGTGTACCACGGGTTGTTTTTGTTGATGCCAAGTCAGTTTGAACAAAAGGCTGATGCGGCCATGGAGGAGGAGACCGAGCATTTGGCGGCAGAGTCACATGACATAGGAGGAGCCCTTGAAAGAACCCAGGGTGCTCCTCCTGGGGAAGAGGACACCAGCACTGCTAGGAGGGGGAGCTGTTTTCACGAAAAGGAAGCTGGTAGCCACGTAGAAGGTGGAGTGGTAGCCCAGGACTGCAGAGGGGAGAATCATATAGGGAAGCTGATTTGGGTTCAACTCAAGGCAGAACTTTCTAACAATGTGAGCTGTTCAATGGTGACCTGGGCTGTTCAGTGAGGTTAGGATTCCCTTTTGTCCATGGAAGTGCATAATTCGCTAGTTTTTAAAGATATTTCGGAGGGGATTGCATAGGATAAGGATTTGGACACAATGACAATCATGAAGATAACCAACTTTTATTTTATTCTCACAACAACCCTGAGAGGTAAATATTATCTCCTTTTTGAAGATGAGGAAACCAAGAGGCAGAGAGGTTAAGTGATTCACCCAAGGTCATCCAGCAGGGAGGTGGCGAAACCAAGACAAAGACCAAGTCTTTTCCCTCTTCCAACCTTGGAGTTTTATTTATTTTTATTATTTTTTTATTTTTTTAAAGATTTTATTTATTTATCAGAGAGAGAGAGACAGAGGCAGGCAGAGGGAGAAGCAGGCTCCTTGCTGAGCAAGGAGCCCGATGTGGGACTCGATCCCAGGACCCTGGGATCATGACCTGAGTCGAAGGCAGACGCTTGACCGACTGAGCCACCCAGGCGTCCCAACCTTGGAGTTTTAAAAGGGAAACAATCTCTGGTCCAAGATGGGTCCCTGGACAGTTTTGCTTTCAAGATCCTCAATTTGCTCAATTTGTAGAAAACAGGCATATTGATTTTCTCTCCCTCCTTTTCCTTGAAGAACGTTGATACTATAAGTGAGGTCCATGGACTAGTCATTTAAAGCTCTTCTTACTCCCCAAATAGTGCTACGTAAATAGAATATATGTTTATTTTTATTATTTTTTTTAGAGAGAGAGAAAGAGAGAGGTTGGGGGATGGGCAGAGGGAGAGAGAGAGAATCTTAAGCAGACTCAATGTCCAGTGTGAAGCCTGATGCGGGGCTGGATCTCAAGACCCTGAGATCATGACTTGAGCCGAGATCAAGAGTCAGACGCCTAACCCACTGAGTCACTCAGGCGCCCCTAATATATGTTTAAATTAAAGTAACCTCATATTTTGAATAGTTAATACATGCTCATGGTACAAAATTCAAATTTTACCAAAAGGTGAGCAGCAAAGAGCAAATTTTCCTTTCACTTCTCTTCCCCAGCTGCCTACCCAGTTTCCTTCCCAGGAGACAAACTACGCTAACAGTTTCTCATGTATCCTTCATGAGATGTCTTTTCTTTACATACACAAGCAAGAAGTTGTGTATATATTTTTCTCAAATGGTGACATGCGCTACACACTTCTACAACTTGCTTTTACACTTACTAATATATTCTATGGAGCTATGTAAAATTACCAGTATTCTACCATTTTGACTCTGCTGGAAATCCTTCAATATTAAGCACACAAGGAGCTGGTTCAGTCCTTTTTTAAAAAAATAATAAAGTGTAACATACATAAGACTTCATGAATCCTAAGTGGACACTCCTCTGAGTAACCAGGACCCAGATTGCTAATTCAAATGTTATCAGCATCCAGAAGTGCCCCTCGAAGTCACTACCTCATTCAGAATTCTGTATTATATAAAAGGACTCGTCCAGTATGTACTCTTACGTGTCCAGCTTTTTCTGTTGGTTGCACAATAGTCCGGTTTCGGAAGTCCCCTCCTTTATTTAACCCTATTGGTGTCCAACTGATGGATGTTAGGGCTGTTTATAAACCTTGGCAACTGGGATCAGTGAACAACCTTGTAAATATAATGTATTTAAAAAAATGTTTTATTGTGGGAAATTTTCAGCAGATGCCAAGTAAATAGAATAGTGTAGTAGACATCAGCTTTGACAACTATTAGTATCCTGACATTTTTGTTGAATGCATTTTTATTTTTATAATTTTACACGATTTTATTTGTATTTAAGTAATCTCTACACCCAACACGGGGCTCCAACTCATGACCCTGAATTTAAGAGTAGCACGCTCTTCTGACTGAGCCAGCCAGGTGCCCCAAATGCATTGTTAGAGTAGGATTTCATTTACTTACTAAAAGGACGGCCTTTGAGAGGGCTAACTATGTAAACTTTGGAGTCTCAGTTGTGTCAGTGACCAGCTGTGTCACCAGGGGGGAGTTACCTAACCTCTCTTAATCCCACGCCAATAAAATAGAGATCTGATTCCTATGGCACACAGTTATGGTGAGGAGAAAGGACCGCATCAGGGCCTTTCCAGCTGTAGGTAAGGTTTTGTTGATGGGCCCAAGGGAAGATGCACGTGGGGAAGGAGGGGCTCGGACTACTGCCAATCCCACCATGGTCTTTTCTAGAATAGTGTCTTTGGTAAGACTTCATCTCACGGAAAGGTTCCAGTGCTTAAAAACAGAAAGAAAGGAAGAAAAAGAAATAATTTGGAACCCCCCCCCCCGCCCCATACAATGAATGTGAAACCCTGAACATAATGCTTTTAGGTTCTTATCCATCATTCTGCTTTCCCCGACTGTCCTTTTTTGTCTTTTCAAATCACCATTTCACTTGTTAAAATCCCTTTCGAGCCAAGGAACACTTTAAAAAAAAAATTCTAATTTTTTCTAGCTTTATTGAGATCTATGATACGACACCGAGTCCGTGTAAGGTGGACGGCGTGGGGATTTGTGACTGGACACCGTTTCATTAAAGGAGGAACGTGGCCCCCCGAGAATCAGGGGACGAGGGCGGGGCGGGGCGGGGCGGGGCGCGTGGCCTCGGGAAGGTTTGCATTGCACAAGCTTGATGTCTTGAGTCAGCCTCAGCCAGATTCCATCCTCCTCCTCGTCCCCACCCCCTCGTGCTCCCCACCCCTTCTTCGAGAAAACCGTGAGTCTCCCGTCGCTTCCCCCAAGCCTCTGCTTCACTGGGTCTGGCTCCCCAGTACATCCTCGGATTCGGGGCCCGGTCGCTGTGTCTGTCCTGAGTTCAAGTCGTCCGTCTCCCGGACGACGACTTCCGCGGCCGTCCCCAGCCTCCCAAGGGCTGGGGTGCCGGATCCTCCTCCCCCGCCTCGGCCTGGCGGCCCGGGCAGCGCCGTCCTCGCTGGGTGGGAAGTAAAGGGTCAACGGGCCCTCCCCGCCCCCCGCCCCCCTGCACTTGCCCGCCAATCGCCTCCGGTAGAGATGCGGGGAGCGCGAGTGCGGCTGCTCCGGCGGGGCGGCGGGCCGGGGCTCTCCTCCCAGCCGAGCGCTGGGTCCTGGCAGACGCCCCAAGATTGTTGTGAGGAGTCTAGCCAGTTGGTGAGCGCTGTAATCTGAACCAGCTGTGTCCAGACTGAGGCCCCATTTGCATTGTTTAACATACTTAGAAAATGAAGTGTTCATTTTTAAAATTCCTCCTCCAATTGGTTTAATGCTGAATTACTGAAAAGGGCTAAGCAAAACCAGGTGCTTTCTCTGTGGGCTCTGCAGTGGCTCGGAGGACCCAGGCTCTCCCCTTGTCCTCCCCACGACTGGCTCGTCCCCCTGGAATAAAATACGGGCGAGCCCCAAGGGCCCGGAGGGAGCCGAAGTTCAGGGCCGGCTCCGAGGTCCTGCGCAGCCAACTTTTTCTTTTTCCCCTTTGTTGCTCCTGCTCACACATCTTGGACATGCCAGGATTAAAAAGGTAGGTTCCCCCCCCGCTCAAGACTTTTTTCCTCCAGGGTCTGGAAACCTTACTAAAAACCTGATGGGTGGAAAATGGCTATGGCTGGGATTCAGGCTGTGTCAGGATATTGGAAAAGGCATTAGCTAGTGATGCAATGATATTGTTAATTATAAAAAGCTGCGCCTCTGTAATTTCCATCTTGAAGCCTTCTTTTGGGAGTGGGTATTTTATAATACGGCTTCAGAAGACAGCATCCGAGAGAAGTCTGCAAAAACCTCAGAGCTTGATGCTCACTCTTTCTTTTCTGAAAGGGCAGCAGATTTGTGTGTCGTTTTAGAGTATATATATATACATATATATGTATGTATATATATGTATATATATATATATATTTCTAAAGCTGGGAGACCAATTACCAGTTCACTAGCAATCATTTTGCTGCATTGGCTGTTGGACAAGCGGACGGGCTGGCCGAACATCCCGAAATTGGATTTGCTCTATGTCTGTGTGGGATTCACAAAGGGCATGCGACCCAGAAGTTTCAAGCCAATGAAAAGTGGGGACTGCAGACAGAAATACATGTAAGCAAACGTTTTGCTATTCTTTAAGGAAATTGCAATTTCAGTCAAGGAATCCTGAAACCTTGAAGAACTTTATCCAGGTTATATCTGCACAGTCTTTAGCGAACTTTTAAAAATGTAGCTGCTTTAGACAGATGAACTGTGTGTGTGTCGGGGGGCAAGGGTGGTCCTGTATTGGGGACCGGCACTTCTCTGACAGATAGCCCTGAGACTCAGTTGGCCTCTCTGGCTTTCCTTACACTGTAGGCTGGTGCACAAAATGGGTGGACCCACCTGTTTTTGAAAGTTCCGGGGACCAGTTATGAGCATCCAAGTCTCCCCTAGAATTTCTATAGTTCCTTTATTTTTAGAGTTTTCTGGAGTTCTTCGTGACAAGGTGTAACTGTTCGTGAGACTGTGAGAGAGCAGCAGGGCGTGGGTTCCTTCACTTTCCGAAAACCCTCTCGATCCATCGGCCTGAAACTTACTTGGCCCCCAGGACTCAGCTGTGGTTCTTCCAGGAGGCCGGGCTTCAGGCTCGACCTTTCCGAGGAGACCTGTCCCAGGGCTGCCCTCCAGCCAGAGGGAACTGGGAGTAGGGGAGTCGGGGGAGAAATGGGGTTAGCATGCCTTTTCCACTAGCTCTTGGAGCGCACTGCGTTCAGTCAGGCTGTTCTGTCTCCAACATAAACGAGACAGGGTTTTATAACCAAGCGAAAGGAAACTTCATGTGAAGAAACAGGAAAACATTGAAATTCATAATATACAGCTTGGAAAATAAATTTGTTATTGTTCTTCCATTCCTTCCAGATATAAATCTAGCCGTCGCAAATATCAAAAAGCCCTGGGATTTGGCTCTGCACTTTATAAGGTCAGAGCTGTCTCTGGCATTCTAGAACCTGGCTCACACAGGCACTCAGATGAAATGAAAATGTGTGCACTCTCAGGGTCTTTACTCTTTTGATCGGGGACTAGATGAAGGAAGTGGGCCTGTGTCTTCTAGCACAATGTCACGGTTCTGTTCTCCCTGGAGGATGTCAGCTCAATTCCAGGGCCCTCCAACTACCCAGGGTTGCTAATTCAGATGAGCCTTGTGTCCTGGATTGAGTCAGCTTTGTCATCTATCGAACATTCTTTTTATGAAGGGAGGGATTATAAAGTGGAGGTGTATGTTGATAGTAGCAGGTCTTCAAGATCACCTCCTCTGGGAAGTCTTCTCTGACCTTCCTGTACCTGCCTCCAGCTTGGCTCTCATGGCGCTCACTGGGTATTTCTCTCAGTGCCCTTACCAGTGTGTATTGACGTTATCAATTCAGTTGGCTCTCCAGCCAGCTCCCCAGGGCAGTGATTGGGTCATAGTTTTGTTGCTCTTCTGTCTAGGGTCCTTGTTTGCAAGTAGTAGTTGCTCGGATAAATCACTATTGAACTGAACAATAATAGCACTAAAAAGCTCTTCATTTACATAGATTTTTTTTAAACCATTGTAATAATTTTTTAAAAGATTTATTTATTTATTTTAAAGATTCTATTTATTTAATAGAGAGAGAGAGACAGCGAGAGAGGGAACACAAGCAGGGGGGAGTGGAAGAGGGAGAAGCAGGCTTCCCGCTGAGCAGGGAGCCGGATGCGGGGCTTGATCCCAGGACCCTGGAATCATGACCTGAGCTGAAGGCAGTCGCTTAACCAACTGAGCCACCCAGGCGCCCTATTTATTTATTTTAGAGAGAGAGCGAGAGAGTGAGCAGGGGGAGGGGCAGAGGGAGAGGGAGAGACTCTCAAGCAGACTCCCCACTGAGCATGGAGCCCAACTCGAGGCTCAATCCCACAATCCTGGGATCATGACCTGAGCCAAAACCAAGAGTCGGATGCTTAACCAACTGTGCCACCCAGGGACCCCTAAACCATTGTAATCATTTTTAAAAATTTTTTATTAAATCTTTAAGATTTTATTTATTTATTTGAGAGAGAATGAGAGAAAGAGCATGAGCACGGGGGAGGGGCAGAAGCAGAGGGAGAAGCAGATTCCCCGCGGAGCAGGGAGCCCGATGCGGGACTCGATCCGTGGACCCCGGGATCATGACTTGAGCTGAAGGCAGACGCTCAAGCGACTGAGCCCCCCAGGTGCCCCTAAACCATCATAATCATTTTTAAGTGTAGAATTCAGCAGCGTTAAGTACATTTCATGTTGTTGTGCAGTCAATCTCTAGAACTCTTCTCATCTCGCAAAACTGAAACTCCGTCTTCGTGAAACACTGACTCCCTATTCCTTCTTCCCCTCCGCCCCTGGCACCCACCATCCTACTCTTTGTCTCTAGGATTTTAACTGTTCTGCGTCTCTCATATAAATGGACTCATACAGTATTTGTCCTTTTGTGACTGGTTTAATTCACTTAGTATCACGTCCTCCAGGTTCATCCACGGGGTAGCTTATGCCAGAATTTCCTTCCTTTTTAAGGCTGAAATATATTCTGATCCACACTTGGTTTATCCATTCATCTGTTGATGGACCCTTGGGCTGCTTTCACCTTTGGGCTATTGTGAATAATAATGCTGCTATAAACATGGGTGTACAAATATCTCTTTACGTCCCTACTTTCACTTCTTCTGGGTGTCTCCCCAGGAGTGGAGTTGCCGGATCATATGGTAAATCCATTTTTAATGTTCTGGGGTGCTGGCACCCATCTGCCCCGTTGTACCTCCCCACCAGCCCTGCACGGGGCTCCAATTTCTTCACATCCTTGCTAACACTTGCTGTTTTCTGCTGTTTTGATTATAGCTATCCTGATGGATGTGAGGTGGTATCTATACTGTGTTTTTAAAGCCTATTGGCAACCATGATTTTATTGGATAGAAGCTTGCGGGGGAGGAAGGGTGGAAGTCTCAGGCTCAGAGAGATTCGGTGGCTTGTGAATGGAGAGCCAGCCCGACCCACAGGACTCCTGGACTCCTCCTTCTAAGATTTCCCTCTGCATCCATTCTTCTCCCGGCTGCCCAGGTCCCCTGGCCCCTCTTTGCCATTGGGGCCTATGTGAAGCGTGCTCTGGGATTAGGAGACTTTCCCGAGACACTTCTCTTCCATAGAACTCAAATGCTGCATGTTGGCACTTTCCTTTCATCTTTTGAGGAGGCTATGGTCTCATTCACTCTGTTACCATTTCAGAATAAAGATATTCAGAACTTTGCGAGAAGTAAAGACAAAGCAGCTGGTCCATACATTGGTCACGCCACAGTGGTGGGTTTTAGATTTTGTCTTTGAAGCAGCAAAACCTTTTATTTAAAAAAAAATGTCATCTAACACCTTATCCCAACACATAAAACTAATAGAAGAGACATGATTTTGTTTGGGATGTTTGGGGGTATCTGGAGTCCGCTTTGACCTTGGGAGCACCCCAGCCCCCAAATTATATACACAAAGTGGAGTCCCCATTGTAAATACATGGGCAGCCTGAGATCTCTGTCCCCAGCCCTGGATTCTGGAGGTATCTTGGGCATTTATATCTCGACTTCTTGCTCCCTGCAGGATCCTCACTGTTACCATTCTGGCTCTCTGTCTTCTGAGTCCTGGGTATGCACAGGTAGGATTTTAATTTTGTTTCTTACCTAGAAGCGTGTTAAAAATCAGGGAGAGGGGGTTCAGCCATGCATTTTAAAATCCCAGGATTTACAGTTCACTGAAGCTGAGCCCTGCCCTGCGCCCAGATGAAGGCCGGGCTCAGAGAAGTTGACCCTTGCCCTGGGGACAGGGCTGGGACTTGGGTGTTCTGATTCCCAATCCAAGACTTTGAATCAGATCCACTGCCTCCTTTGTGTCTTTTGGGACTTGATTTATGGTAAATGTTAAAAAGTCAGAGGTGCTCTAGGGCTTCTGGGCGGTAGTGCCCTGCATCCATGTGGCCCCCGTGGGTCTGTGTGTCTCCCGCAGATACGCATCCCCGGCCGGAGGAGGCGGGTCCCACCTCTGGGCCGAGCCCCCTGGCAGGAGTGTGCACAGGGGGTGGGAGATTCAGGCTCTGGCAGGGGTCTGGGAGAGACCTGCAGCGCCCAGACTTTATGAAACCACGTTTGTGTCAGCCTTTGAGAATGTGGGCACATCCCTCCTGCAAACTCAGAGCGGCTTCTCTGTCTCTGGCTCACAAATGAATGAGGCCTCACCTTGGAGCAGGGTGAAGGGGCCACAGGCGGGTGGGGGAATATTTTTTCCTTTCATAGTAAGAATTTCGAAATGGATTCAGGCTATTAGGGATAGAAAGGATCTTGGGAAGAGTAACAGAGACATAGAGCTTGGAGGGCCCTTGGAGTCCTCTGATCCAGCCTCATGGTGACAGATGGTGACATCTGGGCGCAGAGAGGACAGTGTCCCGGTCCTGTGTTTACTGCACATTAGGCACTCCACATACATGAACACATCCAGTCCTTGCAGCTGCCCAGAACTAAGCGCTGTCACCCCCATTTTACAGGTGAGCATAGGAAGCTGTGACTAGTGGCTACAGGGAGGAGTTGAAGCCAGGCAAGCTGGTGGACTAGAACCCTCCCTGGACTTAGTTGGTTAGCCAGGCCTGAACTCCAGTCTCCTAGTGTCCCGAGCTTAATGGCACCGCCTCCTGGCTCATTGCTCCCTTTCTTTTGCCCCAAGGCCCTAAGACTCCTGAGCCCACTTCCATGAATGCAGGCTGAATCCATCCTCTCCGAAAACCAGCCCACAGCGTGGGGAAGCCAAACCCTGGAAGGCACAGAGAAGGCCAAGGATGGGGTTCCCAAAGTCAAACATTCCTTCTCCGCCTATTCCTATAAAATATCCGTCTTCAGGGTCTTCCCCAGAGGCCCATGGACTTTTGGCCCCCATGACATTTTTCTAAGGCCATAAAGTTGTAAACACAGGTTACACGTGAAGACCACAACCTTCGGAGACTGTTGAGACCTGTCCATTTCTAGAAGCGTCTTTGTGTAATTGTCTCGGGGAGACTGAAATAGGGGGATTTCCCCGATACTACTTTTCTTACAAAACGGGCTGCATCGCTGTGTAGCTTTTTAGGTTAGAGGGTTGGGTTAGGGGACTTCACAGGGGGCAGGGCACTCACAGGGGGCCCTGAGAAGGGGAGGTCAAATAGCACCCAGAGCAAGAGAGTGATTGCCCTTGCAAGCAGTCATATCCAGTCCCAGAAAGAGAAGAACACAGGATGTGCCTCATCATCGTGCGGATCAGAGGTGATTATTCCTGCTCTTCATAAGCAGAGCAGGAAACAGCCCCAAATCTGCAGATATTGGGGGTTTTGAAGCAATGGTGCGGGGGAGTTTAAAGCATAATGCTAAGTGTAAAATGATTATAAGAAAATACTAAAAAGAAGGGGGGCAAATAGGCCTTATAATACAGGTGTTGGTATTATGGATGCTTTTTTTTCTTGACTTTATTTCCCGAACTTTCTGTGATGTCCTTATAATACTTTTATAGTAAAAAAATAAATAAATAAAAGTAAGGAACACGACCTTACCTCTTTCTCCTCTCTCCTTCCCTGCAGCAACAATGTACTAACGGCTTCGATCTGGACCGCTCGTCAGGACAGTGTTTAGGTACGAGGCCACCGAGGATCCTGCACTGGGTGGGGGGCCTTCCGTGACAGACCGATGGTGGGGCCGTTTCTTTCCCAGCTGCTGCTCGATATTATCACATCTGTATTGGCCTGGATTATGGAAGAAAACAGTGCCACAGAATGTCTGAAGTCGATAATGCCCGTTATCAATTTCCTGCTCTGTGGCCAGCCCCGTGAGGGGGCAAAAATGATCAAGGATTGATCCATGTCCCCAAGGGGCTCTCCGTCTGTATTAGTTTCTGATGGCGCTGTAACAAATTGCCACACACTTCGTGGTTTAAACAACAAAAATGTACCTCACGGCTCAGCTTAGAAGTTATCTATAGATCATTATCTATAATTATTTGTAGGTCAGAAGCTCTTTAGGGGTTTCCCAGGCTAACATCAAGGTGCCAGCAATGCTTTGTTTCTTTCTGGAAGCTCTAGGGGAGAATCCTTGCTCATGGGTATTATTGGCAGAATTCACTTTCTTTCTTTCTTTTTTTTTTTTTTTTAAAGATTTTATTTATTTATTTATAGAACAGAGAGAGACACAGCGAGAGAGGGAACACAAGCAGGGGAAGTGGGAGAGGGAGAAGCAGGCTTCCAGCCGAGCAGGGAGCCCGATGTGGGACTCGATCCCAGGACCCCGGGACCATGACCCGAGCCGAAGGCAGACGCCCAACGCCTGAGCCACCCAGGCGCCCCAAATTCACTTTCTTTTTTAGAAAAATTGAGATATGATTGATGCATAACATTGTGTGAGTTTAAGGTGCACGAACTTACTGATTTGATCCTTGTACATATCGCAATATGATCTTCACCAGAGCCTTGCTAACACCGCCCTCACATCACATAGTTACATTTCTTTTCCTACGGTGAGAACATTTAAGATCTACTCTCCTAGCAGTTTTCAGGTCTCTAGTACAATGCTGTTACCTATCCTCACCATGAGGCCCATGAGCTCCCCAGCACTTATTTGACTTATAACTGCAAGTTTGTGCCCTTCACCAGCCTCTCCCAGTCCCCAGCCCTTGTCAACCACCATTTCACTCACGATTTTTATGAGTTTGGCTTTTTTGATTGCACATATAAGGGAGATCATACAGTATTTGCTCTTCTGTGACTTATCTCATTTAGCATAACGTCCATCCATGGTGTTGGAAATGGCAGGATTTCCTTCCTTCTCTTGGATGAATAATATTCCATTGAGTATGTGTGTACAAACATTGTGTGTGTGTGTGTGTGTGTGTATCCTGATATAAACACGTCTTTATCCATTCATCTGCTGACGGACACTTAGGTGGTTTCCACGTCTTGGCTATTGTGAACGATCCTGCAGTGAACAGGGGAGTGCAGACATCTCTTTGAGATTCTGTTTTCATTTCCTTTGGATAAATACCCAGAACTGGGATTGCTTGATCATAGGGTAGTTCTATTTGTAATTTTTTGACGACCTTCCTACCATTTTCTCTAGTGGCGGGACCAATTTATGTTCCCACAGAATCCCGTTTCCTGCGGTGGCAGGACTGAAGGTCCTGAGTCCTTGCTGGCTGTCAGTAGAGGGCCTTTCCTGGTTTCTAGAGGCCTCCTCATTCCTTGCCTCATGGTTCCCCCCAGCCCCCCCCACCATCTTCAGAGTCACCACTGTGAGTTAAGTCCCTCATGGGCTCTGGATCTCTTCTTTTTCCATTGTCACATCTCTCTGACCAGCCCTTCTTGCCTCTTCTTCTTCTGCTTTTAAGGACTTAGGTCATTACACTGGGTCCACCCAGGTAATCTCCTACCCCCCCATCTCAAGGTCACCTGGTTAGCAGCTTTAATTCCTTTCATTCTCCTTCGCCAGGTAACCTGATGCAGTCCCAGGTTCCGAGGATCAGGACTGACCTCTGGGGGCTATTCTCCTAGTACGTCATCTAGTGGAAGAGGTAGACCTAGACGGAGTGTCAATAAAGAAAGTCTTCATGGAGGCCACATTTGAATTGGGCATTGAAGGATGAGTAGGATCCTGAGAAATGGCATTCCTGGTGGAAGGAACCACAGAAGCAAAGACCAGGGATGGAAAGGACGTTCAGAGTATAGAATAGTTTGTTGTGGATGGAGCACAGCATATATAAAAAGATAATAAGGCAGCCCCACTTGCTCCCACCTCGGGGATGTATTTAGCTTTTTGATTATATTTGATCGAAGCCAGATCATGTATCTTCCCAGAGCTCACATCAGCTAAGAACCAGAGGGGAGAGAGATGGTTCCAAAAAGTGACGAGTGCTAAGGAACAAAACCCTGCCATGGACAGTCTAGGCTGGCACTTAGATTTGAAGTGCTGGGGGACGAGGATGGGCCAGGAGATGAGAGGGTGGCAACCGTTGTTTTCTGTCCCACCAGACTTCCAGAGGGTCTCAGGCTTACCACTAGAGAACGGGGCATCTGAGCCTCAACGTTTCCCTTTCCTGAGCTGGGAGTTGGTGCGCGTGTCTCGGATGAGCTGGCTGGGGTGAGCATGTCTCCCCCAGCCTCCTGTCCCCCGTGGAGTGACCCCAAGGCTGGTGAGAGGGCCCAGTGCGTGGGCTCAGGCAGTGGGCTGCTCATGCTGGAGCCAGAGTTCAGGCATCCCCTGCCCCCACTCCTTGCAAGGCCGATTTTCTAGGGAACCTAGCTCCCCCGCTCCAGGCCTAACAAGCAGAACACCAGCCTGGCTGGACACGGGCCTGTTTGCTGGCACCGGGTGAGCTGACTTGCCAGTAAGCCTCCACTTTCTTCACAAGTAACTAACTCTCAGCCAGGCCTTGTCTTCCTTGATGCAAGGGACTCTCTCTCTCCCCTGCCCAGCTGTTATTTGGAGTAGAAGTGGGAATAATTATGAGGTCCATCCCAGTGTTTCCCGAGGGTCATATGGGTACATGGGAGCACCTGGGATGTTTTTAGATGGTACACTCACGGATGAATGCTCTATTTCCGTATTTAAACATTCATTTTTACTGGTACTTTCTGTTTACGTTAATTGGCAGTGTTTCCTTGGGTTTCACATGTGGGTGATAATACGGGGTTTGCGGCTACCGCTCACACTGTGATGTGGTCTCTGATGGCTGATGTTTGGGCGACGCTGGTCAATGGGATTCAGTTTAGCCGGCGTTTGAGCGTCCCTGCAGCGATGAGCCAGGGACTGCCCTCCGTGTTTGGGCGCAGATGTTGGTACCAACTGCTTTGGGATCCTTGGCTGAAGTAGGCACCGTGCACGGCGTGGCCAGGGAGCCGCTAACCCTCATCCTTTCTGTGGTTTCCAGATATTGACGAATGCCGGACCATCCCGGAGGCCTGCCGAGGAGACATGATGTGTGTTAACCAAAACGGCGGGTATTTATGCATCCCCCGAACAAACCCAGTGTACCGAGGGCCTTACTCGAATCCCTACTCGAACCCCTACTCAGGTCCGTACCCCGCAGCGGCCCCACCGCTCTCAGCTCCAAACTACCCCACGATTTCGAGGCCTCTCATCTGCCGCTTTGGATATCAGATGGATGAAAGCAACCAGTGTGTGGGTGAGTAGCCCAGAGTCTCAGGCTTCTGTGCTCTGGGGAAGTCTTAATCCGGCAACGATGAAGTCCTGACCCGTGAAGCAATGACTTACTTTCTACAGAGTTCCTTCCCGCTTAGTGGCCTGTGTCCCCGAGAACCCTCCCACCCAAGAGTAGCTTAGATTGCTGTCACATCATGGTTCTCATCCAGAAAGCCGATTGTTTTTTTTGTTTTTGTTTTTTTAAAGATTTTATTTATTTATTTGACAGAGAGAGACACAGCGAGAGAGGGAACACAAGTAGGGGGATGGGAGAGGGAGAAGCAGGCTTCCCGCAGAGCAGGGAGCCCGATGCGGGGCTCGATCCCAGGACCCTGGGATCATGACCTGAGCCGAAGGCAGATGCTTAACCGACTGAGCCATTCAGGCGCCCCCAGAAAGCCGATTTGTTTTTTCTTTATTTTCATCTGTCTGTCTCTCTATCATCTATCTATTTAAAGACTGAGCTTATATTTTTTCCATTCAATAATAAATGCATCTGGTTTAACTTAGTGAATCCCAGAGAGAAGATCTAGAAAGGACCAGCACTTTCTCTTCAACACTCCTCACCCTTGAATGGAATGTATATTCTTGAAATAAAAGAAGTCTTGAAGGCCACGGCCAACCGTTCTGGAAAGAGAGTGGGTTCCTTGGGTGGGTGCCAATGTTCTTTTGGCTAAAATGAGCCTCACTGATGGGAACGCACAGCAAGAGTAGACCTCTGGGAGGAAGGAGACCCCACGTGGCACGAGGCCCCAAGGGGGTTGGCAAGTGGTTTGACCGGTGCCCTAGTGAGCTTTGGTGTCTGTTGGCCAGTGTGGCCTTGGCGGAGGGTTACCTGGGATCCTTCCTTGGTTGCTTTGATGGTTGGACCAAAACCGTTTGTGACTGTTTCCAGCTTTGGCAGATGGTCTAGAGTGATGATGGCTCCAGACTTTTTTGATCATGTACCCCATATCCAAGATCTTTTTGAGCCTGGAGCCCCTGATATACATATTTATAAATTACATACATATTCTGTTATAGTAATATGGTTTGAGGAGTGTAACACATACATTCAAAGCTAGAACATTTTAGAAGATGTGATAAAAATAAATGTGCTTTGAAGTTCTGATACTTCCTTCCCATACCTCAAAAGTTCTGGAGACCACTGGTGTACCTAGTGAGATCTTTGTTGGTCCCATTTCAGGGCTCTGAAGTATTGAGCTGTTAGAGAGGCTTGGGTTGGTTATTTCGTAATGTCTTGTATATGCTCATGCAAATGAGTGTGCATTTCCATCTGGATACATGGAAATAGTATGCAAACAAGTGTCCTTCAGAGCTGCAAGGGGAAATTGGATGCACCTGGACCCAAACTTCTCCATTCCTACTGGTCGCAAGGGACATGGGGTGTGTATGTGTGGGAGAGGGGTGGGAGAGGGAGGAAGGAAGAGAGAGAGGGAGAAGGAGGGGTGGGGAGGGAGGGGAGAGCTGGTTGATGGTCACTCTGAATATAGATGAGTGGGCAGAGGCAAAGAGTGTGGGGCCCAGTCAAGCCACGGACGCGGTTTGGTGGAGGAGGTAGCGTACTTCCTTAAAATGCGCAGCAGGACTGCCGTAACTGGAAGGGACTTTACCAGTTGAACTTCTGCTTCTTCATCTTCTAGGAAAGAGAGCATGGACTCCAACAAGTTAGCGATGACAGAGGTTAGGATGGGAGGCCACTGGACTGACTACCAGTATCTACCTTCCTAACTCGGCCACATGACCTCTCTTGTCTGGTAGAAAAAAAATGATCCCCAAAAGAAAGAAGAAGAGAAGAGAAGGAGAGATTGGGGGATGCCTGGGTGTCTCAGTTGGTTAAGCGTCTGCCTTTGGCTCAAGTCATGATCCCAGGGTCCTCGGATGGAGGCCCACATCGGGCTCCTTGCTCAGTGGGGAGCCTGCTTCTCCCTCTCCCTCTGCCCCTCCTCCCCACCCATGCTCTCAATCTCTCTCTCAAATAAATAAATAATCTTTAAAAAAAAAAGGGAGAGATTGGGGTGGAGCTCCTCTTCCAGGATGTCCTGTGGGGCTGGATGCGCCGAGTGCAAGACTGGAAGTGAGGAAGAGGGTGTGATAACCCATCAGGGTACTCCAGGATTTCGGAGGGGGCCTCAGGGTGCTCTGCCTGATGTCTGGGGTGATCCCAGAGGCTCCTTTGAGGAACAGCTGGGAGCTGCTGCACGGCTCCCTGAAGTGGCCCCCTCCCTCCCACAGACTCCTTTCCAGGATCCCAGGGCCCTTGAGAAGAAGGATGGGGCTGGGAAACCTATTCATCTCCTGGTCCCCATGACGTCATGCAATTTTACAGCTCCCAACCTGTCACACGGGAGATGCGGAGCCTTCATAATGGCCCTTTTGTAAGAAGAATAGAATCAAGGAACCCTAGTGAGGCCTGGCACCGGGCCCATCCATTTCCAAAAAGTTCAGCATTATGCATTCATAAGTCCTGAGTTCTTTCTAACTTCCCTTCCCTGCACCCCACGGTTTCCTGATGTACAGAGGTCCTTCTGGGCATTGTAAGAGGTGGCGTCACAGGGGAGGGGCAAGAGAAGGGACCAGGAAGGGAGTCTGCTTCCCTCCAGAAACGAGGATGCAAGAGGTGCGCTTGAGAACAGGCAAAGGGAAGCTAGGCGCAGAGATGGCCGAAGAGGGGGAAGGCACCAGGAGGGGGCATTGTTAACAAAGGAGGAAGAGGTGAGCACAGGGTTCTCACCACCTGGAGGAGGAGAATGCTGGTCTGAGCTTGAGGAAGTGTGGAACCAGCGGTGTGTGATTGGGAAGAACTGGGAAACATTTCTGAAATTTGGGTGTCCTAGGAGGGAGGACAGCTTCTCCAAAGGAGTCTTCTCCTCCTCCCCATCAAGATGAAACTAATAAACAAGAGTGATGAGGCAGTGGTAAGACGAGCAAACCCTTCCCCTTTGTGGGGAGGGGGGGGATATTTACATGTGAATTAACACATTTACTCCTCACCACAACCCTGCGTGGTAGGACTATCATTATTCCTATTATACTGGTAAGGCCCCCGAGCCATTTGGAGAGGTTAGGAAATCCAGCCAAAGCGAATGAGGATGAGTCAGGATTTGAACCCATTCAGGCTCTGGATGAGGCTCGGCAAGTTTAAGGTTTTGTTCAAAGCCTCTGAGAGAGTCTGTGTTGGAGCCCTGATTAAACACGAGGGCCTTCTCTTGCCTTTTTCTTTTTTTTTTTTTGGTAATTAAAATTTTTGTCCTGTAAAATTCTGAACCTAGACAAAAGCAGAGAACATAATGAACACTACCTACTTATCACTCAGTTGCTATAATTATCAGCACAGACCAAGCCTTGCTTGTCAACTTTACTCTCCCCCAGTGGATTAATTAAAGCAAATCTCAGGCATCATATAACTTTATCCTTAAATACTTCAGGATGTATCTCTAAGAGATAAAGATTCTTTAAAAAAAATAATCCCAACACCGTTATCAAACCTACAGAAATCAACAATAATTCCTATTTATCGTTAAATATCCAGTTGGTGTTCAAATGTCCCTGATCATGTCATAAATGTCTTTTTTTTTTTTTCTTGTTGGTTTGTTAGAATCAGATCCAAATAAGGATTGCATTTTGTTGACAAGTCTCTTAATCTTTTTTGTTTCTCTTGCCTGTACTTGTGGATGAGGCGGAGTTGTCTGTCCTGTAGAATTCCTTACATTTGGGATTTTGCTGATCACGTTTTTGGGGTGGTATTTAGTATATTCCTTCATGCCTTCTGTTTTTCTGTGAACTGGTAATAGTTAGATCTAGAGACCTGATCCAATTCAAATTAAATTTTTTTTGGCAGACTGCTTCATAGGTAACACCCTTGCTCTTTTGTCCTCTTTCTGCCCTGCTTTCTCCTCATGAACTATAAGACAAGACAAGACATATATTTTCACCGTGGCTTCCTTTTTCTGAGTTTTATACCCAGTTTCAAAGAAGCAGTTTCCTCCCTTGTGTCCAAATTAGACTGTGGCTCATCTCTGCAGACCAGGCAGGGCCAGACTCAGGGCACAGGTCCCCGGTACCCCTGAGTTTCCTTCTCGCCTTCTCTGTTTTGGGTTCTGCTTTGGAGGCAACTAGACCCTGCTCCTTCTGGAACAAAATTCGGCCTCAGGTTTGAGTCCCCCAACCCCTAGATGTAAATCGGGGTCACCCGGGACACTTACGGAGTGAATAGTGACCCAAGAGTTGCAGCCCATGAGCCAAGAAAGTTTTGTGTCATCAAGAAAACTGGCATCTTGGCTTGTGGGTGCTCAGCCTTACAGCTACCTCATGAGGGCGGTAGGACTCATGGCTGGTTAGGATGTGTCCTCCAGATCCTGGGCCCTTGGGAGATCGGTGGCCAGCTTCTCTGGCGATGGAAGGCCAGATGGACATGCTTAGTCGTCAAGGAGGAAAGGGCTGCTCCAGGGGAGTCTTACCTACCTGGATGCACCCAAGATGCAGATAAAAGGTAAAATCAAGCACATATCAAGGGGTCTGAGCTGGCCAAAAGACTTTGAAGAGGCAGGATGCTGTGGGGTTTACAGTGTGGGTGCTGAAGGCTCAGAAAAAGGGGAGCTGAGCTGAGGGGCTGGAGCACCCATGGTTTGAACCCCCACTCAGGAACCTTCCTACCATAGCACACTGCTTTGGAGAACAGCACCTTCGGCCAAGGTCCCTGAATATGGATGTCACTTATTTATGTGTGTTTATCCCCTTTGGGGCTCATTTTGTCACCCTCTGGGCGGACATTCTTAGTTCTGGCTTTGCCGATCAACTTGGCTTAGCGGCAAATTTAGGGACTCCACTGGTGACAGATGCTCATGGAATGTTCTGCGGTTGAGCAAGCAGTCTTTTACTAGAGCCCAGGGACTTCAGGGGCTCTTCTGGTCATTTGTGAAATTATGAGCAATGCCATTATTCTCTTTTCTGGCCCGGGGATTTGTCATTTTTTTTTTTTATTTATTCATTCGAGACACAGAGATACAGAGAGAGAGAGAGAGAACATGAGCAGGGGGAGAAGCAGAGGGAGGGGGAGAAGCAGGCTTCCCGCGGAGGAGGGAGCCCGATGCGGGGCTCGATCCCAGGACCCTGGGATCATGACTTGGGCCGAAGGCAGACGCTTAAACATCTGAGCCACCCAGGCGCCCCATGGGGATTTGTCATTGATCAAAGCGCTTGAGTAGTCAGGTAGGCACACATATGGATCTTTCTGGAAGATGGATGGTGCTAGCCTGAGGCTTTCTCTTGAGTTATTGTTCCTGAAAACCAGCCAGTTTTCATTCAACTAATGTTGAGTGTAACCAATGGTAACAGAGCACCTGTTGGTGCCAGGCTATGGCCTGGGCACCGAGGAGGCAGGGTGTCTGGGCATGGCCATGGGGCTCTCTCCAGAGGTTACCATCAAGGAAGGGAGATTAGACACAAAAGAAGCAGCTGAAATACTAGGTAGCCTGTAATGGGTCCCCGAGATGGTGAAGAGAAGGCAGAGGTGGGAAGGCTGTGTGTTCTGCAGCGGAGAGGGCTGGAACTTGGACGTCAGACTGGCCTCGATTCTCACCCTGGTTTGGCCACTTCCTGGCTGTGAGCCTTGGGTCTCAGTGTCCTCATCTCTGAAATGGGCACAACAAGGTCTAACTCACAGAGAATGTGGGAAAATACCTTGTCCAGTGTCTGTATGGGGTATCGCTACGGAAACTGTTCATCAGGAAAGACTCTAGGGTCTTGCGATGACAACCTGAGCATGGTACACACCCACCTTGGAGACTTTTCAGGATGTTGCCCAGTTCCTTCCCTCGTGAGATTTCAGTCAGATTCCGCTTCGAGAAGCCAGCAAAGCCTGGGTTTATTTAAACTGTGAAACAAGCAGTGAGAAGTCATTCCAACCTGACATTCATTCCCAGCAGATAAGGCAAGGACAGGAGCACCTGGAAACTTCACTTAGCCCCCCATGAGGCGGCTCCTGTGGGCTTTTCTCCCTATTTTTTATAAAGGCTTGGGCTGTAACTTGAAACCACATCCTCAGGGATGAGACCAGAAGGAAAATGCAGGAAGCGCAGGCCACTCGGTTCCTTCGGTTCCTTTGGCTGCTGAGGGCACTGGGACCAGGCAGGCCTGGGAGGAGATGGGACCAGGCTTGCGTCAGGGGCTCCACAGTTGGGTTTGCTTCTGCCGTCCTTGTGAACCGGGCCTCAGCGAGCTTGTCCACATGCAGCCCATCTTGCTTCAAGTCTTTCCCAGTCATTGGCTGGGACAGGTAGCCTCTCTGAACCTCAGTGTTTCCATCTGTAAAGAGGGGGGAACCATACCAAATTCCATAGGATATTTGTAAGAATTAAATGAGGTATGCACATAAATGGTCTGGCGTGGAGGCTGGCTTGTGGTAAGGGCTAATAACAGGTTAGTTCTTATAATTATTGTTTTCATTATTTCAAGTCCAATCATTCCGTTATGAATTCTCCTGCTCCAAATCCTTAGTCCTGTTATTGTATTAGCGTTTGTTATTTCCCCTGATTAGGTTTAATAGCGCATGACTTTTGGAGGGTTGAGGGTTGGATTCTAGCCACTGGTTGGTATGAGGGGTCTCCAAGGAGACCTCAGCAGAGAAGGGACTCCAGCAAGTATGAAGACAGCTCTTCTCCCAGGAAAATGCATGTTCTGCCTCAGCAGATCTGCGGTGGGGTCCTGAGCTTCCAAATTCCTCACAAGCTCCCCAGTGATACGATGCTGTTGGTCCCAGAACCACACTTTTCAAGCAAGGCTGTAGTCCATCTGTCTATTCTTAGATAGAACTGCATCTAAAGAAACGTTAAGGGGGCCTGGCTGGCTCTGTAGAGCATGTGACTCTTGATCTCGAGGTCATGAGTTTGAGCCCCACATTGGGGGTAGAGATTACTAAAAAAATAAATAAATAAAAACTTTAAAAAAATAAATGTTAAAACTTAATTTTTAAAATGTAATTCCCATATTGTTTGAATCTATTAGAAGGCTGTATTATTTTTGTTTAAAAACAAAAACACTGCCCCCCCCCCCAATTTTTTTAAAGCCTAAAGTGAGGCAGACCGAGTGGGAAAGGGACCAGAGAGGACATTGAGAATAACTGAACAGATTTGCTATTTATTAGCTGTGGGGCATAAGAAAGTCACTCGGCCTTTCTGCAAAAAGAGGGGATAGGAGGATAGTAAGGGTCTTAATTTGGGGTCTGCAGCTAGAATTCAGGGGCTCCATCGTCACGTTTTTTCCCATTAACTTCTAGTGGAATTTGTCCTTGTCGTCCATTTTGGAGGCAATAAGATGTATGACCCTCAGCGGTCCCTGGGGCAGTATTAACGGGAGAAACACAGCTATTAATACACCACATTACAGCTGTAACAGTTCCTCTGAAGTGTCTTGAAGTATTTGGCATATTTTGAAATATCATTCTCACTAATCGCTACTTCAGAATTGTCCACGATAGCAAGCTGCTGTCCCATCTTGTTATGTACTGCCCTGATGAAGAAGCCTATATACTCCTACATCACAGATCTATTTTAAAAATATTTTGTTAACTGCCTCTCAATATAATTGGTCTCCCTGTGAATTTAATTTCGTGCAATTCAAAGCATTCTTCTGAGAAGGGGTCCATGGGCTTCCTCCATCTGTAGAACAGGTTTGTGGCGTGCACACCAAAGGCTTAAATTCCCTGGAAGAGATGACCTCTCGGGTCTCCTCCAATTCGAGAACGTTCTGCTTTTCTAAATCTTCCCAATCCTTAGGAAGACAGTCTGGATTTTCCGTTCGTGTGTTCTCATCCGGATTGCTCCGTGACGTGGCCCTTCTCGACTTCTGGGTTTCAACCAGCACACGTGCTCAATGACATCTGCCAGGACTGGGTCTGTCCTCCGTGCATAAGGAAGTCCCTCCCACCTACAGCTGCAGTCGCCTTTGGGAACCGGCCCTGGCCTGCGGCGGCAAGGAGGTGCGGTGCGCCGACCGGCCCCCACACCGGGGGGCGGCGGGGAGGGCACCCACTATGGGACCCGCCCAGCCCTTGGTGCCTTTGTGACGTACGCACGTCCCCAGTGCCTAGCACGGCAATTTTCTCAATGACCTACACATTTTTCTTGGCTCTCACCTTATGTTCCTTGGTCTGGTCCTGTTTCTTTCAATTATGTTCCATTGTGGAATTAGCCGGTTGTGTGTGACAAGCAAGTGGTGTTGCAAGAGGTTGGAGGAAGTGTGAACTTTCAACAGCGGGTTGATTCAGCTCTGCTCTTGATGGTTGTGGCCAAGGTGGGTGTCTGAACAGCTCGCCGGAGAGGGCCTGCTGGAGGGCAGCAGGGCACCGTTAGCCGTTGGGGCCAGGGCTGATCGGACTGCGTAGCCGTGTGTGTGTTAAACGTGTGGGAGGTCCATCCTGTGGTGCTCCCATAGCGATGTGAAGCTTCCAAGTGCATTGAGATGGAAGAAGGTGATTGTATCTTCTCTTTTGTCATCAAGGCTACTGGTAGATTTCTTTTCAAATGTCCTTTTGATGGAAGGGGATCGAGTACACCACTGGCCAACTCTAGAATGGCACCACTCACATAGGTTCTGTACCTATGTTGGCAGCTTCTGCAGATATTCTCCGCGGCTCTTATCTGCTTGTGTGCCTGGTGTCGCAAGGGCATCTGTGGCTCCTGCCCTCGCCCCAGCATGATGCAAGAAACAGAGTGATTTGGGAGCTCTTTGTTGTGCTATCAGAAATGGATTAAATGAGATAAAGAAGTCAAAATAGCATAGGAATGCGAAGTATTCGTTTTATAGAGTGTGTGCGCGTTGAGTACAAGAAAAGTGATTAAAGCAATACATTAGTAATCACATTTAATGTTGTTGACAACGGCCTCATGTAAATATCGTCTGAGAGGCTCAAGTTATAATACCCTCTGTTAGGGAAAGAAAGGAGATCTTTATTTTCAAAGGACCTGGAGGGAGAGGTCATCAGGCCGAAGAGCAGTGGGAGTTAGTAAAATGGGGACGGGGAAGAGCATGGGCTGTAGATTCAGACATTTGGGGTTCAAATTCTATCCTTGCACAGTTGCCCGGCTCAGGGTGTTATACCCTTTGAAGGTCCTGTCTACAGGATGGGATAATAACACGCATCTTGTGGGGTTGTTTTGAAGCTTAGCAAAGGAATGCAGAGTGTCCCATAGTCAGGTGCGCACCCCCTAAACAGTCACTGCTGTCCCTCCCTCACCCTCTGCTCTCGAGGAAGGAACAGCGGCTTTGTTGGCTGCCCATCTTACCAATCCTTACCCGGTCACAGGGGGAGACACGGGGGGAGAGGGGGCTGCTTAGCCCAGGTGGGGAAGTTTGGGGAGGGAGAGTGGAAGGGGAGGGAGACAGAGAGGGACTGCCTTTCAGACTGTGACTGGTGATATGTCTCCCCTTCTCCACTCTGACCCACTCAGCCAGACAGGCTGCCTTTGATCCTTTCTCTGGGGCGCTCTCAGCTCTGGGAGCTCTGAGGAGGAGTGACATGGGTATGTGTGTCCTCTTCTCTCTTTGGCTGCCGGCTTCCCTGGACACATGGACGCCTGGGCAGAAAGGCGGACTCCAAACCACACTGGCAGGCAGGCTGTGACTGGGGCAGGGCTGGTGGGCTGGGCCGACCCCTCATCAGACCACCTTCCCCAGCAGGCCTGCTGCCCTCCTTCTTGGCGGCAGAAAGCTCACAGCTTCCAGGCAGCCCCCAGGTGTGTGGCAGAGGGCAGCAGGTGCCCATGTGCCCTCCTGAGGATGTGGGGGTTGGGGCTTGGGGCCGTGGGTGGGGTGTCTGGTGGGGGCTGGAAGGTTTCTTGGGTGTAGGCATGGCCCCAGCATCCACTGTTTATCCACAGCATCTGGGAGAGTGGGCTCTCAATAAATGATTGTCGAATGAATGGATGAACGAATGAACAAATGAACGAATGAATGAGTGCAGGGAAGGGGAGTGTGTGCACTGTTAAATCCAAGCAGTGAGAAAGGAGCCCTCGCTCATTTCCTAACTCAACCTCTCATCACTCACTCAAGCACACCCCCTGAGCCCAAGGCTCCTGTTTGTCTTGGAAGCAAAGGAGCATGCTTGGGGAAGGGTCTTGAGGCCATCTCCTTGGGGGCTGGCTGGGAGAGGACATTCACAGGATTCCTTCCCTCCGGAGGGCCTCAGACATCAGACTGGATGTCAAGGACTGACCTCCCATTCCCCTCCGGCTCGTCGGAGCTGGGCCAGAGGGGAGATGGGGACAGCCAGTGCTGGGCCCTGCCCCAGGCCTCCAGCATCCACGGCCTCCAGGGGACAGTGGGCGGTTCCGGGCTGGGGCAGCAGCGAGGCTCGGGGGACTTGTCCGTGCTGTCTGACTTGCCCTCAAACTAAGACATTTGCAGAACGCCAGCCAGAGTTGATTTATGAGCTTTCACATATTTCACAGGTCTCAACACATCCCCCAGGAATCAGTGAGGTCAGACAGAACAGACTTTGCATCCGGAATCAGTATGAAATTGGCATCTTCAACAGTTCCCATGGGAAGCAGGAGATAATAATTTGGGGGAGATTATATTAAGCAATGCAAAGACACAAAAAACCCGACTCTGCTTCCTTCCCAGTGGGAGAAAGACAAGTCATCTGTTTTCTGCATCTGAGCTGGGTGAGGGGTGGCCATCTCCACCGGGGCCCCTGTGACCACAATGAAGCAGGATGGGACAGGGACCACTAGGGCGAGTGATGAACTCAGGGCAAACTTAGCAGTGACCACAGCATCCCGTCCTGTGTCTTCTGGCTCATGCCCCATAACTACGATACTTAGACATTTGGGATTATTCACTTAGCAACTCTCTATCCAGCAGGAACTTGTTGTATTTGTAGCACCTGATAAATATTTGTTGAACAAGCAGAAAAGCTTACGTGGTGAATTGTATGTATAGGATTGAAATGAGCAAGGGAAATCTGTTATGTCTCAGTGGTCCAAATAGGTTAGTTTTATCATTAATGGACTTTATTCATTCATGTATCATCTATGTGCTGGGATCCGTGCTGGGCAACCAAAGGTCAATCAGGCACCATCACTGCCCTGGGGAGTGTGCACTCTGGCCAGGAGTTGGGGTGGGATGGCAGTGGGTTAGGAAAGAGGGAGCCCAACACATACTAGTTAATTATCGCCCAGTGTCACGGGACAGCATCAAAAGTAGGCTGGCCGTGCTGCGTTGGCCCTGGCTGGGGGTCAGAGAAGTCGCCCGTAAAGACAGGTGTAGCCCATCTGTGCACTCCTTTGATGAAACAGATAGTCACTAAGCACTCCTCTGGGTCAGTCACTGCCAAGTGCTCAGAGGGGATGTAAAGATGAGTAGGACTCCATCCCTGCCCTCAGGATCTCACAGCTGAGTGGAGGTGAGTGGGGGTTGGGGGGGGAGGTACATAACCCATGAGAATCTTTACATGAGCCCAAGTTCAAGAGGTGGTGGGCGCAGTATTGCCAGGTGCTGGAGGAGTGCCCACAAGGAATAGGAATTCTGCTCTGGGAATGGGTGTGATGCCCTTTAAGAGACTCTTCGGAGGATTGGGTAGGATTTTCACGTGGGAGATGGGAAAGGGCTTTCTGGGTGGAGGAAACAGTGTAGGTAGAGACATAGAGGCAGGAATACTGGTGAGGGACGGCCTTGGTCATGAGCCCAGTGGTCACCTGCCTATTCTTTTTTTTTTTTTTTTAAAGATTTTATTTATTTATTTGACAGAGAGGGAGATAGCGAGAGCAGGAACACAAGCAGGGGAAGTGGGAGAGGGAGAAGCAGGCTTCCTGTCGAGCAGGGAGCCTGATGTGGGGCTCGATCCCAGGACCCTGGGATCATGACCTGAGCCGAAGGCAGACGCTTAACGACTGAGCTACCCAGGTGCCCTCACCTGCCTATTCTTGATACCCAGTGTGTGGCTGCAGCATGGACATAGGTTGGGGGTGGGGCAGGCACAGAAGGAGAGAGAAGGCTGAGAAAGTTGGCAGGAACTAGACTGTGGGGGCCTTGAAGGCCATGCCAATGGCTTGGGCTTTGTTCTGTGAACACAGGTTTTTGAGTGGGGGAGGGGTGTGGCTTCTGTTTGAAGAAGCTTCCTGGTTGAGGGGCCCAGTGGTCTGGGGTCTCCGTCTGATCTTAGTCCTGCCACAAGGTCAGTGGGTGATGGCAGCTCCATCCCTTCTCTTTCTTGGCTCCATTTTCCCCATCTGTACGAGAAGGCCTGGACCACAGTCTCTGAGGCTCTCTCCAGCCCTGACTACTCAGGATGACGTGAGGTAAAGGGTGGCTTACTTACAACAACGACGTGAAGGGTAGCTTCTGGAAGCAGGTAGATTCTGGAGATAGTATCTTTCCCCTCGAGGCAGTGATTTTGCATTTAGACTAAGCTCTGGGGGCGGGGGGGGGGGGGGGACTCATTACTGGGCCATCTCTTAATGCAATCACCCCCATGTTCTCAGAGTCCTGGTTGGAGACTTCCTGCAAGCGGGAGGCGGAGGTGAGCCCTTCTCCGAGTCCCTCCAGAAAAGGGGCCTCCAGGGATGGCTATGAAATCGGCTCTGACCGTGATGATAGCCTGTTCCGTGGGAAATCTGGCAGCGTCTTTGTAACACCTGGGGAGAGTTTGCAAGCAGCTGGAGTAAAACACGAGCTCCTCATGAAGCCAGGCATCTTCTTAGATTGACCAGTGGGGTGAAGATATAAGAGTTTCACAATCAGGCCTTTCTGGGAAATCCCCCACCTCAGCCTTCTGACATAGACCCTTGTTAGAGAACCATCTCGATCTTACTTAGCTCCAGAGAGCAGGCGTTGGCCAGGGACCAGGTCGGCTTCTTGCTGTGGGAGGCTGGATCCTGAGGTTATATCCTTAATCGACTCCCTTAAATGTGGTAATTCCCACGTGAGCACTGCCTCTCACCTTTCCAAATGCTTTCCCATCCGGTCACTCACTGAATTCTCAAACAGCCCAGTAGGTAGTCTCAGGATTGTTTTCCCTGTTTCACAGAATACTTGGAAAGCCTCTGTGACTGTCCCCAGTATCCCTTCCTTTGTCTGTGGGAGAGGCCGACCAGAGTGTAGGCTTGCTGACTTTCAGACCCCGCTCCTCCCATAAGATGCCCTGGATGTGCTTTGTTTTGTTTGTTTTAAATTTAAATTCCGGTTCGTTAATGTCCAGTGTAATATTAGTTTCAGGTGTACAAATAGGGATTCAGCACTTCCATATATCACCCGGGGCTCCTCACAGCAAGTGCAGGCCTTAGTCTCCATCACCTATGTCCCCCATCTCCCCCACCCCTCTCCCCTCTGGGAACCATCAGTTTGTTCTCTAGAGTTAAGAGTCCGTTTCTTGGTTTGCCTCCTCTCCCTCCCCTTTATTCCCCCCCTTTGTTTTGTTTCTTAAATTCTACATAGGAGTGAAATCATATGGTATTTGTCTTTGACTGACTTATTTTGCTTAGCATTATACTCTCTAGACCCATCCATGTTGTTGCAAATTGCAGGATTTCATTCCTTTTTATGGCTGAGTAATATTCCATTATATACATACCTACCACATCTGCTTTATCCATTCATCAGTTGATGGAAACTTGGGCTGTTTCCGTAATTTGGCTCTTGTAGATAATACTGCTGTGAACATCTAGGTACGTGTATCCCTTTGAATCTGTAATTTTGTATTCTTTGGGTAAATACCTAGTAGTGTGATTGCTGGATCATAGGGTAATTCTATTTTCAACTGTTTGAAAATAGGTGTGGGTGCCTGAGTCTGCCCCTCTTGGGGCTGTGCTTAAACGATGATGCTCAGCTCACCTGTCATCAGGTGGGGAAAAGCCCATATATCCTCCCTCTTCTGTCTTGAGGCAAATTACAGGAGAGCAAGCCGTGGTGAGGCAAGTGAGGGAATGCAGGCTCTGACCGTGGCTCAGGGCTTTCTTCTGTGACGAGCTGATTGGCACAAAGGGAAGAAACCTTGATCTTGGGCTTGTCAGCACCATGTTCTCACAAACGATGGGCCCCAGGCCAAGGCGCCGCAGCTGTGAGTCTCTTGGGAACTTTCTGAGTAAGTGAATTAAAATTTTATGACTGATTTGCACAGAACACTTCTCATAATTCCCAAATTGGTACTTTTAGAACCCTCAAGTGTCTGAGGCCTCCTCCTCCCCTTTAGTTTCAAAAGAACAAAGTTGAGATGTTGCCAGATTGGAATTGGGTTTTAACTGTAAAATTTGATCTCTCTGGCAAAGGGAGCTGGAGATGAGATCTGAGGTGGTTATAGATTCCTTGAAGGTATTGCTGGGACCCATGGAGTACCAAGGGTGGGCTTGGGCCCAGCTGGCGGACACTTCATCCTCCAGTTGGGGGCAGGACTCTTTTGAGGACCCACAGGAAGTGGAATGTGTGTTTGTTGGGGGTGGGTGTGTGGGTGTGTTTGTGGGGGGCAGGTTGCCAGTTCTTGTGGAGACCACCACACGGCCATCCTGGATTGTATATCATGGGTGCAACTAATTCTGCCCAAGGGAGTCAAGGAAGTCTACACAGAGAAGGGACATTTATGGTTCATTTGGGAAACCGGGAGACCAGAGATGAGATGTAATTTGCCCAGGATCTCCTCTCAGGTCATTTGCAGAGCTGGGATGAAGTCCAACGTCTCTGGATTCCTAATCCCAGGGAACAGCGCTTAGCTGCAGAAAGAGGCTGGGTTTGGAAGCTGAGTGACCTTGGGCAGGTCACTTCTCTGTGGGTTTCATCTCCTTTAAGAGGTGGATGATCTCTGAGGTTAGTTTAGGTAGGCGTGTGTGCTGAGATACTGGGGATAACAAATGAACAAGGCAGGATCTCTGATTCGGTTGCCTGTGTTCACTTTGATATTCTTTTTTTTAAGATTTTATTTATTTATTTGACAGAGAGAGAGATAGCGAGAGCAGGAACACAAGCTGGGGAGTGGGAGAGGGAGAAGCAGGCTTCCTGCCGAGCAGGGAGCGCGATGTGGGGCTCGATCCCAGAACCCTGGGATCATGACCAGAGCTGAAGGCAGACGCTTAACGACTTAGCCACCCAGGCGCCCTCACTCTGATACTCTAAGTTTGGTCAGGCTAGTGCTTGTCAGGATAAGGTGAGTGAGGGCACAAAATGAACTATCTTTTTAAAATGAACTCATGGCAGAGGCCTCAGCAACCTTAACCAGAGTCTTGTTTCAAAAGTATTTGCCCCCAACGCAGCTACATGGATGCGCCACACTTAACTGTCTTTGTAAGTCATAGATTTCTGTCCTTTCCACATTCAAGCTCCATAAAGAGTTGTAAGTAGAACAAATTCGTCTGCTAGCATGATCTCCTTCTGAAGATAGGGGGCAGGGGGATAAAAAGGCAGGAAATCCTGGTACTTTGGCAGGCAGACAAGCCACAATGGGGTTAATAAAATAGAAAGTATTAAGACAATAGTAGATAGTACAACTTGGCTTTTAGCTCTCATGAAGAGGGAAGGCTTGCCAGGATCACATTCCACTGCGGCCTACAGACCATGAAGAGTGTGTGGGGTTCTAGAATCAAGCGCAATGAGCCACATGCACACTAATAGGGTCTCATCAACAAGAACCCTGAGACCACTTTGGGGAGGGAGGAGGGCAAGGGGGTCCACTTCCCTCTGGGAGGTTGGGGGGCAGTCTCCAGGGTGGGAGATGTTCAGGGACAGGGGGAAGCACATAAAATGTAGGCGTGTACTTGGGCGACCATAGCAAATACCACAGACTGGGGTGTTTAAACAACAGACATCTCTTTTCTCACAGTTCTGGAGGCTAGACATGGGTCAAGTCTGATTGAGGTGTTGGTAGAGTTGGATCCTCCTGAGGGCTGTGAGGGAGAGATCTATTCCAGGCTTCTCTCCTGGGCTTAGAGAAGGCTGTCTTCCCGTCAGCTTTCCTCTATGTGTACCTCTGTGTCTGAATTCCCCCTTTGTATGAGGATACCAGTCACAGTGCATTAAGACCCATCTCATGATCTCATTTTAATTTAATTACCTTTTTAAAGACCCTATCTCCACATCCAATCACATGCTGAGGCACTAGGGGTTATGACTTCGGTATATGAATCTTTTTTTTTTTTTTAAGATTTTATTTATTTATTTGACAGAGATAGTGAGAGAGGGAACAAAAGCAGGGGGAGTGGGAGAGGGAGAAGCAGGCTTCCCACGGAGCAGGGAGCCTGATGCGGGGCTGGATCCCAGGGCACTGGGATCATGACCTGAGCAGAAGGCAGACGCTTAATGACTGAGCCACCCAGGCCCCTCGGTGTATGAATCTTGAGGAACACAATTTGACTTCACCATATGAATTTTGGGGGGATATAGTTTGGCCCATAACATGACAGAGTCCTGTTCCTTCAGCAGACCCTCTGAGGGCAGAGATCACTGGAATGCCATTTTGCTTTTCTTTCTTTTTTTTTTTTTAAAGATTTTGTTAATTTATTTGAGAGAGAGAGCACGCGCACGTGCATGCATGAGTGGGGGGAGGGGCAGAGGGATAGGGACAAGCAGACTCCCTGCTGAGCAGGGAGCCTGAAGCAGGGGCTCAATCCCAGGACCCTGGGATCATGACCTGAGCCAAAGGTAGGTGCCCAACCAACTGAGCCACCCAGGTGCCCCAGCCATTCTTTTTTCTTGTCCTTAATGACCAGCCCATACATGATTCCTTCTACTACCCCATCCATCCTAAGCCCATTGCAGTTTCCTCCCCAGCCTGCCTTGAGTTCCCAGAATGGTGCTTGTACCTCTGTTGGGGCATTTATCATCATCTACCTTAGACTTAACTAGAAATGTGTCTGTGCTCCCTACATATTAAAGCCTCATGTCTTAGGTATCTTTGTCTCTCTCTCATACTCCTCACTTCCTGTCTTGCATGTAGAGTGGGTTCAGTAATGTTTGTTGATCTTGCTGATGGGTCAGCTGTCCAAGACAATTGGGTAATAAGTGCTGGATAAACAGAAAGATGTTGCTGTTAATACAACAACAACAGCAACATGCCTTTCCTTGGATTCTGTGCACTCATCGACAAAGTCAAGCTCCTGGATTTATAAAGAAAAGAAGCTCTTTCCACCCTTCTATCTTTGACCACAACGGGTCAACAGAGGAATCTGCAGACTGGGTGCTCGGCATTCTTAAACCCCCAGAGTTCAAAGAGAATGACTCCTTTGGCCAGTCTTGAAGAAACTCTTCCATCATTTCTTGAATAATGGCATTCTTTTGGCCTAGCTCTATGGAGACTCCTCCCTCCACCCCCAATCCAGTGACCTTCTGTCCCCTTGTTTCTTGGCTGCTAGTCTGGGTCTGCTGTAAAAAGCAACAGCAGTTTCAGCAGAGCGAGGGGTCCTTCCTATGAATCCACAGCCGCACACCCTAGAAAGCCTGACTGTGCAGAAACAGCTGCGTTTTGGCAGGGGGATTTCGAAAAACAATGCTAATAATTTAAAAGCATTTTGTTCCAGAATGGTGTATGAAGGAAGAAGAATGTACTGTCAGATAAGGCAGGTCACTCATTTTGATAAGAGCAGACTCCACTTGAGGACTTGTTCTGAAGCATGTTCTCCCACTTTCCACTTTTACTTTCCTCTAGTAAGGCTTCCCACCTGGCTCCTGGGAGATAGGTGTGCCTGGGGATTGGTCCCTTCAGCTTTTGGGATGGTTGGCAGGGACTTGGGCTGCCTGAATCCTTGGCCCAATCGCCTTTGCTCTCCCCATTGTGCCTTACACACTTCTAGAATTTTCTGTGTGCCTCGACATGGAAGTGTTTGGGAAGAGCTACTTTAGACTGATGTGTTCTGCAGAGATTTCTAGGAAACACATTCACTTTATATTACTCTTGGTGCTCTAGCTTTTGACAGTGAATGCCAATATCAGGACTCTGCAGTTCAATAAAGCTGTAGGGCAATTTGATTACACGAGTGTATTAATTGTGGTTGCAAGCAACAGAGACCCAGCTCAAAGTGGTTTAAGCAAAAAAATAAAATAGCAAAACACACACATATGCACGTACACACACACCTACATGCCCATATCATTTATTTTTTCATAATTGAAAAAGCCATGAGTAGAATTAGCCTCAGACATGGTGGGATTCAAGGGTTCAAGTGATACCATATGGACTTGGGTGTTTTCCTCTCTTTATCTCCTGTCTCCAAATACAAAGGTTTCTTCATTCTCAGAAAAGGCTCACTCAAGAAATAGCCCCTGGCAGCTGCAGTCTTTTGTTTTATCCATTTAGGAACCCAGAGAGAGTGGCTCGATCCCTAGAACTCCAGCAGAAGGATGTGGTAAGGTTCTGGTAGCCAACGGGGCTCACGTGCCCATCCCTGAGTTCATCACTGTGGCCGGCAACATGGGAGGCTTTGATTTACCACGTCACAAGGAAGTCCCCCCCAGGAGCCAGTAGTGGATTGAAAGCCACCTGGAACGCATGCACTGAAAGGGGGTTCCTCAGAGGAAAATTGTGGGATTGTTACCACGCGAAGGGAGTTCGGGTGTTGAGTGGGCAAGAGCTGTACCTGGGAGCCTGGCTTCCACATGGAAACAGAAGAAACAGAAGACCCATCAGTTTGTTGTGAGCCAAGAGTGACAGATAACAGAGGAGGCACTCTCCAGCTGGTTCTGCACACGTTTTCCAGGCACCCTTCCATGACACTAGGGGATGATCACTAGTAGAGAAGGAAGGGGCCTTGAACAGTCATCTGTGCCACCCACCTGTTCTCAGGGATGCAGGTGTCCACGCCACCCCACACACCGCCCCTCAGAGACAACTAACTCTCCCTTTCGTTAAAAAAGTTGTTAGGGAGATAATGCCATGAATCCTCTTTATGGAAACATCAGGCTGTTACGATGCTTGAGTCAAGAAATGCCTAGTGCCCTGCTTGAATCTTTGGTGCTGCTCTCCTTCGCCTCCTGCCCTTAGGAAAAACAAAAAATAAAAAACAAAGAGTGGTAGATTATTACCATGTATAAGCATCATCATCATCCCACATCAAAGCACCTGTGTGTTTCTGATCCCATTTTATTTTAACGTGGTGATCCTGCTGGTCATGCCCTCCAAATGCCTCTGCTCACATGTGCAGAGCTGTTGGTCCTTCTTGATCTCCTGGCCTCTTGTTATAGTAAATCTTAGGAACAGCCTTGGCTTTCTTATCTGTAAAATGAGGATAATGCTTATGTCAGAAGTTTCTCTGTGAGGATTAGAAGAGAGAATGTATACAGAGCATGTGATATTAGAAGGTGTTCAATAGGTAGGATGCGTAGCTAGATGTAGCCATATATTCCCTAAGATGTGTTTCATTAGAGTTATTAACTTTTGCTCTTTAAAAAAAAGTCCCATTAGTCGCTTACAAAGTGCAGGATAGCTTCCAAGAGCTTTTGAAACTGGAATAATGGCCCAGGGATGCACCATTGCCCCAAGACTGAGAAAAGAAAATCTTAAGAGCAATGGAATAACGCTTTTCTGAAGATGGACCAGGATCATGTTAGGAGTGCAGTACTGAGGTATCAGAAATAGACTAGAATCTTTCCTACGAGTGTTGAAGGGAGAAGCATCCACAGAAAGACTTCATGGCCGCGGCCAGGATATTTGGGTCTGACCGTAGCTCTGCCGCTCACTAGCTGTGTGATCTTAGACAAATGTCTTAAACTCTCTGATTCTCCGTTTTCTCTTCTGTAAAATGAGAATAACAACTCCAGCCCTGCTTATCTCACAATATTATTATTAATATTATTAGTATGCAGTAGAGCCCTTAGTTCTTTTTTTTTTTTTAAAGATTTTATTTATTTATTTGACAGAGAGAGACACAGCGAGAGAGAGAATACAAGCAGGGGGAGTGGGAGAGGGAGAAGCAAGCTCCCGGCTGAGCAGGGAGCCAGACGTGGGGCTCGATCCCAGGACCCTGGGATCATGACCTGAGCCGAAGGCAGACGCTTAACGACTGAGCCACCCAGGTGCCCTGAGCCCTTAGTTCTTATAAAATCTACAGGACTAGAGAGGCAAAGCGAGAAACAGCCTTTTTTTTTTTTTTTTTTTTTAAGATTTTATTTTTAAGTAATCTCTATACCCAATGTGGGGCTTGAGCTCACAACCCCGAGATCAAGAGTTGCACGCTCCATCGACTGAGCCAGCCAGGCGCCCCCAAGACTCTTCACTCCAGAGAACAAATGGTTCCCAGAAGGCAGGTGGGTGGGGGGATGGGTGAAATAGGTGTTGGGGATTAAAGGGGGAACTTGGGATGAGCACTGAGTGGTATTTGGAATTGTTGAATCGCTATATTGTAAACCTGCAACTAATATTATACTGTAAGTGAACTAGCTGGAATTTAAATAAAAACTTAACAAAAATCTATAGGACTAATTGTTTCCAGAGCATTTAAAAAAAATTGGTCCATTATTTATCAGAATGTATTGTAGCTGTTGTCGGTCTGTCTTAGTAAACCACAAGCTGAATTGTGGAAAGGATTTATGCAATATTTGCCATATACACAAAATTATATGACATATGTAAGCCAGAAGCTGATTAACTGTGCACATGGGAGAAGCCAGCACCCGACCCAAGATCCTGTGGGCTTCTCCACCATCACCCCCGGCATTTCCTTCCAAGGTCTCCGGAGGCTTGTTTGTTTCATCTGGCGTTATGTTTCTAAGATTCCCGTCCATGTTGTTGTGTGTAGCTGCAGCTTATTTTCTGCTTTGTTTTGCTTCTTCGCTGTGAGGACATACCGTAGCACAATGTATTGATTCCCTCTTTTGTCAAAAGACATTTGGGCTGTTTTTAGGGTTTTTTTTGTTATTACAAAGAATAATGTTACGAATATTCTTCTGGGAACCATACAGCTGCGCCATAAGGTATGGAAATTTCAACTTTATAAAATAATGCTTTATTGTTTCTCAAACTAGTTACACCAGTTTGCACACGAATCAGCAGTGATGAAGAGTTTCTTTCGATCTACAATCTCACCAACACTTGGTATTGACAGACTTACTGATTTTTTGCCAATCTATAGTTGTAAAATGTTTTATTCCTCATGCTCTTAATTGCCTTTCCTAGGCTACTAATGAGGTTAATCATCTTTTATTTTTATTTTAAAAATATTTTATTTAAATTCAATTAATTAACATATAGTGTATTATTAGTTTCAGAGGGAGTTCAGTGATTCATGAGTTGCGTATAACACCCAGTGCTCATTACATCATGTGCCCTCCTTAATGCCCATCACCCAGTCACCCCGTCCCCCACCCACCACCCCTCCAGCAGCCCTCAGTTTGTTTTCTGGAGTTAAGAGTCTCTTATCATTTGTCTCCCTGTAAATCATCTTTTAATATATGTATTGGCCATTTGTGTTTCCTCTTTTGTGAAATTGTCTGATCCTATCTTTTGCTCAATTTTCTATTGAATTCTTTTTTTTTTTGTACTTGTGATTTGTATGAATTCTTTATATATCTACCTACCAGTCCTTTTCCAATTTATAGGTTGCAAATATCTTCTCCCAGTTTGTGGCTTATCTTTTCATTATCTTTATGGTGTTTTTTGAGCAACAGACATTCCCAATTTTAATGTAGTTAAATTTATTAATCTTTTCTTTTGTAGTTAGTGTTTTTGTGAGGGCTTGTTTGAGAAATCCTTCCCCACCCTACGATTATAAATATGTTTTCTTATGTTGTCTTTTAAAAGTTTTAAGGTCTCTCCTTTCACATAGAAATCTTGAATCCATTTGGATTTTATTTGTGTATATGGTGAGAAGCACAGATCCAGTTTCACTTCTCTCTGTATGGACAATGACTAGTTACCTCAACACCTTTTTTTGGATAGTTCCTTCTCTCCCCATTACTTTGTAATGGCCCCCGTTTTACCTATCAACTCCACACCTGTGTTGTATTTTTTTTAGGGAGGGGAGGGGCAGAGGGAGAGGGAGAGAGAGAATCTTAAGCAGGCTACACCCAGCATGGAGCCTGTCTCGGGTCTCGATCTCATGACCCTGAGATCATGACCTGAGCCAAAATCGAAAGTCAGATGCTTAACCGACTGAGCCACTCAGGTTCCCCACCTGTGTTGTATTTTTCTGTTATCTCTGTTCCTTTCCACTGACAATTTGTGCACCAATACTACTCAGCGTTAATTATTATAGCTTTATAATAAGTCTTGTTATCTAATAAGACAGGTTCCTGCGCTTTCTTATTCAGGAATGTCTTCATTCTTGGGCCAAGTGCCTTAAAACAAAAACAGAAACAAAAACACTCTGTTGAGATTTTTGTTGTAATTTATTGAGTCTTTAGCTAAATTTGAAGAGAAATGATACTTTTACTTTATTGAGTCTTTATATCCTTGAACATCAAATCTCTCCCCTTTTTAAGGTCTTTAATATCTTTTAATAAGGTTTTATAATCTTCTCCAAACAAGTCTTGAACATATTTGTCAAGATTCATTCCTAGGAATCTTATATTATTTGTTGCTATATGAATGGTATCTTTTAAAAAATTTCAGGGTTCCCTTTTGTTGTTAGTATATAGAAATGCAATTTATTTTTGAATATTGAACTTCTATCCAGATGGATTGTGAAATTCTCTTATTATTTCCAAATCTTTGTAGAATCTTTTGGGTTATTTTGACAATCATGCTATCTATGAATAATGGGAGTTTTGTTTCTTCTCTAATTTTTATACCTTTAATATATTTTTCATGTCTTACTGAACTGGCTGGTACCTTTAGAATAATGCTAAATATAGGTGTGACAGTGGGCATCCTTGTCTTTTTCCTGATGGTATAAGAACTGTGTGTAATGACCCCTCATTAAGAATGAGTTTTGTTGAGTTTTCTTTCTTTAAAAAAAAAAAATTTGTGGGTGTTAAATTTTATGATTTTTTTCTACAACTGTTGAGATAATTATATGCTAAAAAATCTGCTTATGTTGGGAATTACATTGATAGGTTTTATTAGGCCACCTTTCATTCATGCCTAAGATAACCAACTTAGTCACGATATAGTATAATTTGCTTAAAACATACTGCAGGATTTGTTTGACTAATATTTTGCTTAGGATATTTTCCTCAATGTCTATATGTTAAAATGGCCTGTCACATTCCTTTTTTTTAAAGATTTTATTTATTTATTTATTTAGTGAGTGTGAGTGGGGGGAGGAGCAGAGGAAGAGGGAGAGAGAGAATCTCCTGCAGACTCCCAGCTGAGCTCAAAGCACAACACACGGGGCTCAATCCCGCGACCCCGAGATCATGACCTGAGCTGAAATCAAGAGCTGAAATCAGTCGCTGAGTTTGGTATCAACATATTAGCTTGGTAGAGTGGATATTCTTCCCTTTCTATTCTCTGGAAGGCTAGAATGATCTATTCATGGAAAGTTTATTGGAATTTGCCAAAAGATCATCAGGGTCTCTTGTTTTTGTTTTTTGGCTTGTTTGTTTTTTTAATGGGAAGATTTTTAGCTATGGATATAACAGTTATGGGACAGTTAGAACTTTTTATTCCTTCTTAAGTCAATTTTGCAAAGTTATGTTTTTCTAAGAATTTGTCCTTTTTGGGGTGCCTGGGTGGCTCAGTCATTAAGCGTCTGCCTTCGGCTCAGGTCATGATCTCAGGGTCCTGGGATCAAGCCCCGCATCGGGCTCCCTGCTCAGCGGGAAGCCTGCTTCTCCCTCTCCCACTCCCCCTGCTTCTGTTCCCTCTCTCGCTGTCTCTCTCTCTCTCTGTCAAATAAATAAATTAAAAATCTTAAAAAAAAAAAAGAATTTGTCCTTTTAAGTTTTCAGATTAATTTGCATCTTTTGGGGGCATTCTTTGTATTATCTTTTGAATCTCTGCTGAATCTGTAGTTCTGTTGCAATTTTCATTCCTAATATGTGCTCTTTTAAAAAAATGCTTTTAAGTCATATTCATTTTATTAGTCATTTTCAAAAAAACAACTTTTGGCTGTGTTGACCTGCTCTATTTCTTTGATCACTTTTTGCTTTTTATTTCATCATTAATTTCTGCTCTTTTGTTTGTTACCTTCTTCTTTCTAATTTTTTGGATTTCTTGTTCCTTTCCAACTTCTTAAGCTGGATGCTTAGCCCACTAATTTTAAACCTTTCTTCTTTCCTAATATTAGCATTTAGGACTATCTATTTCTCTCTGTGTCCTACAAGTTTAGATATGTAGCATTTTCATTACCATTAAGTTCTAAGAATTTTCTGGTTTATTGTGATTACTTCTTGTGATCCATGATTTGTTTAGTGATGAGTTTTAAATTTTACACATTTATGGGAGTTGGCTTATTTATTTTTTTGTCATTGATTTATACTTAGTTGCATTGTCAATAGGGAGTATGATCTGTGTGATACTGATTCTGCAAAATTTGTCTGGAATATGATTTATTCACTCTTGTATCCACAGTGCCTAACATAATGCCAAGAATGTAGAAATTGTTTGGTAAAGGTTTGTTGATCTAATGAATGACAAATGAATGTCTAGTGACCACGCATTCAAAGGATTACCTCTTTCTGCTCAGCCAATTTGTCCATTCCATATTCCAAAGTAGCCTTGCAAATAAGCACCAAAAATTTAATGGCCCTCCAAAATTGTCTTCTATCTTACTCCCTTCCTCCTTTGGCCTGGGAAGCAGACACTGAGTGGGTGGGTGAGAGGATGCTTGCAAAATTGGTAGTGTGAGCCCATCAGAGCTAGTCTTAATTACCTAGAACTAGGTAATTGGTTTCCCATTTGTTTCTCCTGTGACCTGGAGGAAAGTACTTCCTCTCTGCTGGTAAGTCTCTAGAAATGCATGTAAAATGACATCTCCAGGGGAAATTCTTATCTAACTGAATCCCTGAGAGTAAATAGGCAAAATGGACGTAAACCTAGTCAGTGGTGAAGCTGTTTGAGTTCCTGATGTGTACTTGTTGTTCTATATGCTAACCATCTCCACTTCATTTTTAACCCTTAAAATAACAGGTGGGTAGTACCTTGGACTTGCCTAAGAGAATATAGGTAGATAAAAACATTTGAATTCTGTTTCTAAAAGGGCATTTGAAGACAAAGGATGAAAAATGCATATCCATTCTGCACTGGTCAATGAATATTGGTTAAATGAATGAATGGATGAACATTCCTTGTTTTGATGAGTACATTTTCTCCCTTTTGAATAAATACCACTTTGGCATGGAAGGAGAAAAGAGTGAATCATTAACTTCTCTGTCTTCCTAAGCTTTTGAGAAGCCTTTTGAAGATGCCTATTAAACAGGTCTTGAAAGAGAGATAGAGGGAAATATTAAAACATTGTTATTTCAGAGTAAATCTCAGGAAAGATGGCAATGTTTATACATAATAACAAGATTTATATATTGCAAGAACATTCACATATTAAAACAATGTTCATATACTGTAACAATAGCCATCCATTGTAATAGGTTGATATATTATAATAGACACTTGACCTCGACTGATTAGAAAGCTGGTAACTCAGTTGTGCTCCCTTTACTTTTTTTTTTTTTTTTTAAGATTTTATTTATTTGACAGAGAGAGACACAGTGAGAGAGGGAACACAAGCAGGGGGAGTGGGGGACAGCTTTCTGCCCACGGGTCTTGTCCCCATGCTTTCATAAAAGCAGGGGGAGTGGGAGAGGGAGAAGCTGGCTTCCCGCTGAGCAGGGAGCCCGATGGGGGGCTCAATCCCAGGACCCCGGGACCATGACCCGAGCCAAAAGCAGACGCTTAACAACTGAGCCATCCAGGCGCTCCTCCCTTTACTTTTTAAGTGGCATCAGGTAAGAAGCCCTTCCTCATCCAGGTCACCCCCTTACCTTGAGTTTTCTCCCTACTTTGTAATAGTCTGGGTCTGCAAAGTCCTGTCCTCATTTTTATGCAGAGGCAAGTTGTGGGCATCTCTAGCCATGTTTATGTCTTTTCCTCTTGCGTCCTCCAGAGGGCCTCCTTAGCTCTGCATAGGTAAGAGGTGTAGACAGTGATGACGATAGGAAACTCATCTGGAGCATAGAAGATTCAGATTCATCAGCCTTTCCAGATAAAAGAGACCTCAGACCTCGCTTTTCAGAGGAGTAAACAGGCTAAGAAAGACTTGCTTGAAGGCAAGTCTAGTCTGGACTAGAACCTGCCTTTCGATCCTTCTTTTTCCCCTTCTTTTAGGAGGTAGACTCTTTCCCTCTTTCCTTTCTTCCTCCTCCTCCTTCTTGACTTGAAGCTGTAACAATTAACCTTGACCGAGGGCCATTTCCATGCCAGGTGCTGATTTAAAGGCTTTAGTTGCACAGGATCCTCCCAAAACGCCAGGAGTTAATGTTCCATGGGGAAAGCCAGGAAACCAAGGCTTTTAGAAGCTAAAAACAAAGAGAAAAACAAGAAAAATGCTTGTTTAAAATTACACAGCTAAAAAAAAATGGGGCAGCAGGATTTGAAATGGATCTAACTCCAAAGCCCGTATCCCCACCAAACCGTGCCATCCTTTGAACTGAGTTACTAAACTACAAGACGCACCATGTCACAGTCTAGCCGTCTTTTTCCCCGCTTCCCTGCCTCCCTCCTCATCTCTTCTACACTTCCATCTTTCGCCTACTCCAGTCCCTTTCTCGGGATTCTCTGCTCCCATGCAGGGAGACTCAAGACTCCATTCCATTGTGGAGAAGGGGGCTACAGAGCAGATGTGGGCTGTTGGGGCTAAGGGTTAAGCTCTTCAGGAACCTGTCGTGTGCTTCTAAACTGGGACTTGATTTCAGATCACAGGTCGATTATGCCTTTGGGTAGAAACAATTCATACAATTTAGAATGAAATTAAATGAGCAAATAGGCTTTGATTTACAGGTATTAAATTTTCTATTGTGGCAAAAGCATAGAACATGAAATTTACCATCTTAAACATTTTTAAGTGTACAGTTCAAGTGTTAAGTCTATTCACATTGCTGTGAAACAGATCCCCAGAACGTTTAAATCTTGCAAAACAGAGACTCTATACCCATTAAACATTGACTGCCCATTTCCCATTCCTCCCAGCCCCTGGCAACCACCATTCTACTTTGTGTTCCTATGAGTGTGACTACTCTAGGTACCTCCTATCGGTGAAATCATACAAAAGTTGTCTTTTTGTAACTGGCTTTTTTCACTTATTGTAATGGCCTCAAGGTTCATCCATGTTAGAGCATGTGTCAGAATTTCTTTCCTTTTTAAGGCCAAATAATATTCCATTGTATGTATATGCCACATTTTGTTTATCTGTTCATCGATGGACATTTGGGTTGCTTCCACCTCTTGGCTATTGTGAATAATGCTGCTGTGAACATGGGTGTGCAAACATCTCTTCAAGACCCTGTTTTCAATTCCTTTCTCTTTTTTAAGTAGGCCCCTACTCGAGGCTTGAACTCATGACCCTGAGATCAGGACCTGAGTTGAAATCAAGAGTTGGGCGTTTAACTGACTGAGCCACCCAGGCGCCACTCAATTCTTTTGTATATATACCCAAACATGGAATTGCTGGATCATATGGTAATTCTATGCTTAATTTTTTTGAGGAGCTACCATACTGCTTTGCACAGTGTCTGCACCATTTTACATTCCCACTAATAGTGCATGAGGGGTCCAGATTCTCTACATTCTCACCAATACTTTCTTTTCCTCCCTCCCTCCTTTTTTCCTTTCTGCCTTCCTTCCTTCCTTTTTATAGCAGCCATCCTAATGAGTGTGAGGTGAGCAACTAGTTTTTGAATGAATATTCTGTGCCAGGCACTGTGCTTAGAGTAGGAGGCTACAAAGGTAAATACAATGTAGATCCTGCTTTCGAGTCGCTCGGTCTTGTGGTTGGACTAGTCCAGTGTTTCTGCAAGTACGCATACCTGGACAAGCATCGGCTGGGACGCCTATTAAAAACACTGATTCCTGGGACTCTCTCTAGACGTCTTGAATCAAGATCTCTATTTATTTTTAAAAACAAGCCTCAAAGGTGATTCTAATACACACCGTTGGGCTAGATCAGTAGTTAATCTAGCTGCACATTAAAATCTGTCTTGAGCCTCTCCAGTGGTTGTGATTTATTTGGTCTAGGGTGGGCCTCTATAATATATTTTAGAGCTTCCCAGGTGATACAAATGTACAGTCAAGGTAGAGAAACATTGGACTGGAGGATTTCTAAATTCCTTTTTGTTGTAATATTCTGCCATTGGCAGCATTTTTTAGTTCAGCAAATACTTATTGACTTCTTTTGTCTGTGCAAGGCTGCGGGTCAGCTAGGGTGTGAGGGTTGACAGCAGATTGGGCTCAAAAGGAAGGCTTGTGTTGTGTCCTGACCCATCCATACTGACTACCAAGATAACCTTAGGGAAGTTTCCAAACCAGGAGAGGGTGAGGATCATGGAATTCTAATGGAGAAAATCTTTAAAGAAGAAGGGGGAGGTTGACCGTGCCAAAGAATACTGAGAAGTAGTAAGGATAAAGACTTAGCATTGGATTTGACATTGTGGAAATCATTGGTGACCTTGAAGGGAGGCTGTAGTAGGATTAAACACCTGGAAGTCTGATGGGAGTGAGTTAGAGAGAGTGGGAGATACAGAGGTAGAGGAGTGATTGCAGACAACTTCTAGCAAGTCTGTGGCAGAGGGGCACAGAGACGTGTGGTGGTCACTGGGACTTACCTGGGGCCATTTGTTTTGATTGTTCTTTATGAGAATTTCCTTCATGACTGCTACTAACTCTTATCAAAAAAGCATTAATTAAGAACCCAGCTGGGCAGACTCTTATGAACAGACTCATGACTCAACCATTTAGAATCAAGGACCACATTTTTTCAGGCTCACCTTATTGTGCTTTTTAAAAAATATATGGAGGTCAAGTTATTCTGGTTGAAGTGAACTCAGAGAGCTCATCAAAACATAAAACTTAATGCTAGGTTTTACAGAACTGCGAAGGGCTAGGGCTTTGGGGGGGAATCAATTGAGAGCCCATACAAGTACCCACATGCAGAGAGGATGGCTGTGTTTTTATTTTTCCTCCTCATTGTCTCTATGTCTTTTTTTCTTTTCTTTTCCCCTTTCCAGTTCTTCCTTCTCCCATTTCCTCCTCCTCCAGCATCCTTAGCATGGCATGTGACCCTTTTACAAATGGAATCCACTCCCCCTTCCCCTTGCACTCACTGTGCTCACCCAGGTATGTCTGCTCATGGTAACTGCTCTTCGCTCTCTGAACGTGCTGTACCTCTCATGCCTCTGTGCCTTTGTACATGCTGTTCCTCACTGACTTTTGTTTCAGGTGTACAATCTAATGATTCGATATTTGGGGACACTGTGAAATGATTGCGATTAGTCTAGGTGCCCTCTGTCACCATTTAAAGCTACATAGTGTGCAATACAATATTATTGACTAGTGTCACATTGCTGTACATTATATCCCCATGACTTATTTATTTTATATCAAGAGTCAGACGCTTAACCGACTGAACCATCCAGGAGCCCCTGCTATAACTTCTTTATCCATTCATTCATTCATTGATGGATACGTGGGTGGTTTCCCTATCTCGGCTATTGTAAAAAATGATGCCATGAACAGAGGGTTGCAAATATCTTTTCAAATTAGTGTTTTCCTTTTCTATGGATAAATACCCAGAAGTAGACCTGGATCATATGTTAGTTCTATTTTTAATTTTTTTGAAGAACCTCCATACCATTTTCCATAGTGGCTATACCAATTTATATTCCCACAAGCAGTGCATCAGGGTTCCCTTTTCTCCACATCCTTACCAACACTTGTTATTTCTTGTCTTTTTGATAACAACCATTCTTATTGTGGTCTTGATTTGCATTTCCCTGATGATGAGTGATGTTGAGCATCTTTTCATGTGCCCATTGGCCATCTGTGTATCTTCTTTGGAAAAATGTCTATTCAGATCCTCTGTCCATTTAAAAATCAGATTATTTGCTTATTTATTTTTGTTATTGAGTCATATGAGCTCTTTGTGTATTTTGGATATTAACCCCTTATTGGATATATGATTTGCAAGTATCTTCTCCTATCCAGTAGACTGTTTTTTTTTAGTTTTTTAAAAATTTTGTTGATGGTTTCCCTTGCTGTGTGTAGAAGCTTTTTTATTTGATATAACTCATTTATTTTTGCTTTTATTATCATTGTCTTTAGAATCAGATCCAAAAAATTATCACCAAGAACCATGTCAAGAAGCTTACGGTCTATATTTTCTTGCAGGAGTTTTGTAGTTTCTGGTCTTATATTCAAGTTTTTAGTTCATTTTGAGTTAATTTTTGTGTATGGTGTAACATAGTGGTCCAGTTTCTTTCTTCCTTTCTCTCTTCCTTTCTCCTTTCTTTTTCCTTTCTTTCTTTCTTTCTTTCTTTCTTTCTTTCTTTCTTTCTTTCTTTCTTCTTTTCTTTTCTTTTCTTTTCTTTTCTTTTCTTTTCTTTTCTTTTTTCTTTCTTTTGCATGTGGCTGTCTAGTTTTCCCCATACCATTTATTGAAGAGACTGTCCTTCCCCCATTCTATATTTTGCCTCCTTTGTCATAAAGTAATTGACCCTATATACATTGAGTTTATTTCTGGGTTTTCTGTTCTGTTCCACTGATCTATATGTCTACTTTTATACCAATACCACATCATTTTGATTACTATAACTTTGTAATATAGTTTTAAATCAGGGAGTGTGATACCTCCAGCTTTGTTCTTCTTTCCAAAATTGCTTTGGCTATTAGGATCTTCTGTGGTTCCATACAAATTTTAGGATTGTTTGTTCTATTTCTGTGAAAAATGCTATTAGGATTTTGATAGGGATTACATTGAACCTGTAGATTGCTTTGGGTGTTATGGAAATTTTAACTATATTAATTCTTCCAATCGATGAAATGGAATATCTTTCCATTTGTTTGTACCTTCTTCAGTCTCTTTCATTAGTGTCTTGTAGTTTTCAGGGTACAGGTCTTTTACCTCCTTGGTTAAATTTATTCCCCATTATTTTATTCTTTTTGATGAAATTGAAAGTGGGATTGTTTTCTTAATTTCTTGTTCAGCTAGTTTGTTGTTAGTGTATAAAAAGGCAACAGGTTTTTGTATATTGATAGTGTGTTCTGCAAATTTACTGAATTTGTTTATTAGTTCTTTTCTTTAAAAAAGATTTTTTTTATTTATTTATTTAGAGAGAATATGAGCGGGGGGGGGCAGAAGGAGAGGGAGAGAGAGAATCTCAAGCATACTCCATGCTGAGCATGGAACCCAATGTAGGGCTTGATCCCACAACCCCCGGATCATGACCTGAGCTAAAATCAAGAGTTGAATGCCCGGGGTACCTGGGTGGCTCAGTTGTTAAGCATCTGCCTTCGGCTCAGGTCATGATCCCAGGGTCCTGGGATCGAGCCCCACATTGGGCTCCCTGCGCCGCGGGAAGCCTGCTTCTCCCTCTGCCCTTCCCCCTACTGGTGCTCTCTCGTGCTTGCTCTCTCTCTCAAATAAATAAAATCTTAAAGAAAAAAAAAAAAAGAGTTGAATGCCCAACTGACTGAGCCACCCAGGCACCCCTGTTTATTAGTTCTAACAGTTTTTTTGGTGGAGTCTTTAGGGTTTTCTATATATAAAATCATGTTGTCTGCAAATAGTGACAATTTTACTTTTTCTTTTGCCATTTGGATGCATTTTATTTCTTTTTCTTGCCTAGTTGCTTTGGCTAGGACCTCCAATACTATGTTGAATAAAAGTGGTGAGAGTGAGCATTCTTGTCTTATTCCTGATCTTAGAGGAAAAACATTAAGATTTTTACCATTGAGTGTGATATTATATGTGGGTTTGTCATATATGGCTTTTACTATGTTTATTATGTTACATCCCCTCTATACCTGCTTTGTTGAGAGTTTTTTATCATAATGAATGCTGAATTTTATGACCATATGATGTTTGTTCTTCATTTTGTTAATGTGGTGTATCACATTGATTAATTTGCAAATGTTGAACCATCTTTGCATCCCTGGAATAAATCCCATGTGATCATGGGGTATGATCTTTTTAATGTATTGTTGAATTCAATTTACTAATATTTTGTTGAGAATTTTTGCATCTATGTTCATCAGGGATATTGGCCTGTAATCTTTTTGTGTGATGTTCTTGTCTGGGTTTGGTATCAGGTTAATGTTGGCCTCATAAAATGAGTTTGGAAGTGTTCTCTCCTCTTCAATTTTTTGGAAGAATTTGAGAAGGGTAGGTATTAAATCTTCTTTGAATGTTTGGTAGAATTTACCAGTGAAGTCATCTGGTCTTGGACTTTTGTTTGTCAAGAGGTTTTGGATTACTGATTCAATCTCCTTGTTAGTTTCAGTCTATCCAGATTTTCTATTTCTTCATGATTCAGTCTTGGAAGATTACATATTTCTAGGAATTTATCCATTTCTTCTAGGTTGCCCAACTTGTTGACGTATAATTTTTCATAGTAGTTTCTTATGGCCTTTTGTATTTCTTTGGTATCAGTTATAACTTCCTCTCTTTCATTTCTGATTTTATTTATTTGAGTCCTCTCATCTTAGTGAGTCTAGCTAAAGTTTTATCACTTTTGTTTATCTTTTCAAAGAATCAAGTTTTAGTTTCGTTGATATTTTCTATTTTTTGTTTAGCTTCCATTTCTTTCTGCTCTGATCTTCATTATTTCTTTTCTCCTACTAACTTTGGACTTTGTTTCCCCTTTTCTAGTTCCTTTAGGTTTATCAGGGAAGGGTCGCAGGGAAACTCCAGGCCAGTGTGCATCCACCCGTCAGGTTTAGGAGGGCAGGGCCACAGGGAGCCCATCTTTTGGCTAACTCCTATTCATTTGTATTAGGTTACAAGCTAAGCTGCTATAACAAAAAGACCTTCAACACACTAGTTTAGATAAGAGAGAATTTAAATCTTCCCTCATGGTACAGTCCAGAGGCAGGTAGTTCAGGGCGGGTAGAGTGGCTTGGCCAAACTCAATATGTGGCTCTCACTTCTGTATCCAAGATGGCTGTCCTGGTTCTCACCATCACACCGACATTCCAGCCAGAGGGAGGAGAGAAGTGACGAGGGGACCACACACTCATTATTTTAAAGTATGACTCAGAAGCTGTGATGCATTATTTTTATTTATGTTTCACTGGCCAGAATTTAGTCACATAATCCCACTTCACTGTAAGGGAAGCTGAAAAATACAGTCTTTAGTTGGGAGAATGGATATTGGAGGACAGTATCCAATTGTGGCAGCCTCTATCACATCATCTGTCTAGATCCACCCAAATATCTTCTCCAGGAAGTCTGTTCCTCCTGCAAGTGACCTCATGCTTTGCTCCAGCATGGCACTTACCATATTTAATTGGAATTATCTGGTCCCTTATCTGGTCCCTACTAAACTAAACAGACATGACCCATGTGTCATTTATCTTTGAATCCCTAGTACCTACAGCAGTATTGGTTCATGGTGAATATATGTGGCCTAAATGAATCCTATTTAGCTTTTTATTGCCACTGGGACTTGGGCACTTTACTCTTTATGGGGGGTGCCAGAGTGGTCTGGCAGGTCAGTTAGTTGGTTGGCCCCACATGCAGCTCCTTCCTCTCCCTGCCTTCCACACTAGAGAAATCCAGGGATTTGCTAGGGACCAGAGAAGGGTGGCTATAAAAGGACAGCTTCTATTCCATGGGCTGGGTAAACACGCAATTCAGAAAAGTGTTTAATTAGTTCAAATATTTATTTTAGGCTCAAGTGATAGAATCCAACTCTTACCAAGGCCAAAGGGTGGTGGGGAGCAGGTGCGGCTATTTCAGCCCTGGGCTGTTTGGGGTGGGCCTTCACTTCCAGACTCTCAGGACATGTGCCCCCCCCCCCACCCCCCCTCAGCCAGGAGACAACATCCCTAGTATCCTCTTCCCAACCCCTTTGGTCTCTCCATGCTTATCCCCTCTTCCTCCTTGCCTTGAGGTTTTACCTTCTCTTGAGCTGTAGCCTTAAGAGTTATTCTCTGGTGTGCTGGGGTTGTCTGCTAGAGACAGGAGCAGGGTGGAGGGGTGGGGGAGGAGAGGAGACATAGTAGGTTGCTCTCACGATGAAATATCTAGATTCTTAATCACCTGCTGGCCTATTGCTTGTAATTTCTTATGTTGAAAGAGCCATCTGTCACTTCCCTCCCTTGTCCCAGGATTCCAGATTAGGTGTATGTGAAGGAACCGTTCCTCTACATCATTGTTCAGTATCAGGACCTGCCCTCACCTCCCAGATTTGGGACATTCCCAGTTCTATGTTCTCATAGCCCCGTGCAATGCCCTCCACACATTTGTTTCTTTTCTATGGCAGTCTTCCCCACTGGCCTGCAAGCACTAGGAGGGCAGGTGGTAGTGGCCCAGTTTCACAGATAAGAAAGCAAATGCAGAAGGTCAGTGACATGCACAGTGGCACCCTGGTTAGTTAGTGATGGAGTCAGAAGTGGGAGCAGGGTTTCTGAACTCAGGTGTGGGGAACAAAACACATGAAGATTTCGTTATCAGGCTCTGGGAGTGACCTGGCAGGGAGTGTGTGTTGCTGACGATAGGCTGATTCCTTGGGGTGAGTTTGCACAGCTGGGCATTCTCACAGGCAGCCCCAGGCTGAGGGTTTTGTCCTGAACCTGAAAAATGGATTGGATTTCCTGGTTGTGCCCTCAGAGGTCCCATTGGAGCCCATTTTCAGGCCGGAATGAAGGTGTAGCTTTTCCCTCCTCTGATGTTCCTCCTTCTAGTGATTGTTGAAAATAAACTTCGTCCTTGACGGGACATCCAGCTCTCTAGGAGGAAAGAGGAAATATAGCTTACTCCGTCAGGCCAAGCACATGGCGTGTCAAAGCCTTTGGAGTTGAGGACACGCTCAAATCAGCCCTGGGCAAAGCCTGGGGTGGGAATAAAGCCCCAGGCATGACAGGCTGAGGCTTGGGGCTTTACTGGAGTTGGAGCTGTCTGCCAGATAGCCTTCAACCCACGGGGATGAGATACAGGCCTCTAAAGGAATGGATGGTTGAACTGCTTTCTTCTGATGCCCTGTGGCCTAACACACTTTCCCTCTTGCTTTCAGAAAACTCCAAGAATGAAGTGCCTTCATTCAAATATAATTTATTTCCATACTCTCTCCACCATGCCAGGCACTGTGTTAGGAGCTTAAGATACAGATGTGAATAAGACCCAGTTCTGGTTTTCAAGAAACTCTCAGTTTGGGAGAGGGAGATGGGCCATATGCAGCTAACTATGTAATTACGGTATGAAGGGCTGTAAAGCTAGATGTGCTTAGCACATGTTGGAGTAGGGAAGTAGGCTTGATGTGCTAGGTTGCCGAGGTGCCAAAAGAAAGCTATGGCGTTTCTAAGGAGGGGCTATAACATTTTGAGGAGTAGAGCCACATGATCATTTTTGTGTCTTGGATGGTTCTGGAGGTTGTGTTTAGCTTGCCGTCAGGGGGAGAGACTGGAGGCTGGCAGACTAGTAACAAAGTTATTTCAATCATTTAGAGAAAATACCATGAAGCCTTGGAGTCTTTGGGGGGAGACATAAAGAAAGAGGGGAATTTGCAAGATTTCCAGAAGGAGAATTGTGTGAGAATAGGGAGTTGGGGGAAGGATTGAAGAATGCCCAAGGTTTCTAGCCTGGGATACTAGGAAACAGTGATGCCCTTAACCATGGTATCAGAAGAGGATCGGGGACAAGGAGATCACAGACCGTGGCACTGAGGGTGACAAGGAAGTCAGGACGTGGGGCAGGAATAGGCTCAGAGGGGACAAGGAGGAGGAGCCTGTGGGGAGATGCAGCGAAGATGGTAAGATTCAAGGGCTGTAGGATTTCTAGACCGTGCTTGTGGAAAAGGGATGGTCTGCGTTCAGAGGAAAGACACTGTCCTTCTTTCTAATTGGAATCTTTTGCACATTTTCTCATCACTTTGAATCAGTATTTCTAAGAACTCTGTTAATGTTTGGGAAACTGAGTTTACTCATAGGAAATCAAACACCACCGGCTAACTGAAGCGGGCCAGAACTTCTAAAGGCACACGATGCTTTCACCCGAGGCACTCCAACACTGCAGGGTGGAATTGAATAACGGCTGTTTCTGTATACCAGGAGAGCCTTTGGTCTGGTGTAGACTGAGCTGCAAACTTGTTTAGTAAGACTCTAAAATCCTAATAGTGTATAGTAACCCGTGGGTTTGATCGTAGAGAAATACCCAGTTAGGAATCGTCGACTTGATATTTGAACACTTCAGTTCTCTCCTGGACTCCTTGAACAGCCTCTGAAACTCTGAGCAGATTGCATGGATACGGAACCAAGTATCACTCACGAGAATCTAGCCCCTTGCTGCACAAAGTTTGGCCCCAGGGCCAGCAGCATTGGCAAGCCCGGGAGCTTGTTAGAAATGCAGAAATCTACCAAACCAGACCCTGAATTTTAGCCAGCTCCCCACTGGTTCATACGCACATGCAAGTGTGAGAAGTATTGGTCTGGCATGGCAAGTTCCAAATACGGTTTTGCACTGGAATCATGTAGCTGACTTTAAACAGCTTTCCAAGCCTCAACCCCAGACATTCTGGTTGAGTCAGGCGGTTCTCTTGGGTGGCTAGGTTTGGGAACCACTGGCCTGTATAGGTTCAAAAATCCTTCTCTGTTGATGGACAAATGGCATGAATTTCAGTAAATGGAAATCTAGTTTGAGCTCCACGTTTGCTTGGTTTCCAATCATGGTAATAATTAAAGCTTCATGCCCTTTAAAAAAAAAAAATACCACGTCGAGGCTGGCCATAAGCAGCTTTGGCTCCTTGCTGTCGGGACAATTTGATGCCTGACACTCAAGAGGGAAGATACGTGTCCTCCCTTCCTCGCCCCCCCATCCCCGACAACTTCAGTGACCATTCATACGCTGGCAGAAGTTGAATGGGCTTGGCCAATTCTCTGCCCATTTTGAAAGCAGCTGAAGTCAGCTGATGTTTACCAAGCACTCTGATGAAAATAATTACCCAAGACCAATGTGCTCTCCATTAGTTGCATAGTTTGTTTCTGTAGAAGGTCATAGCTAGAAGGGGCCTTCCAGAACTCTCCTCCAAGCTCTCACTTTATGGATAGAAAAATAGAATCCACAGAGAGGTGGGAACCTGCATTCCAGCTGGTTTCATCCAAGAGGAAAGGATATTTTTGTTGTTGTTTGGAAAAATGGACCACATATTTGTTGCCTAATTAGCAGCGCAATATGAGCAAGCTTTGTATTCTAAGCGTAATATCAAGCATTGAGAAAAGTGTTGTAAACACAGAAAGATCTGGTTCCTGACTATTGCCCAGGACCCATAAAACACATGGAGTGCAGATGTCCTGGGATTTCAACAAGCGAGTTCTCAAACGCTGAGGTCTTTAATTAAGCAGGTGTTTGGGAAGTAGGTCCTGTGTAGCTTCCAGCCTTGGCTGGGCTTGTCTCGCTGAAAAATGGCATTGACCCAGCCTAGCAGCAGGCCTGAGACTGGCTTCAGCTGGAGGCGTAGGAATGTGCCATTGTTACTTTCTTCTTTCTTATCAAGCCCCGTTAGCTTGAGCAAGGAAGGAACAAAAATGGGCTGGGAAAACACGTTGTTTCACTGGGTAAAAATTTACTACCAAGGAAATGATTTTGCCATTTCCAAAAAAGGCCTTTGGAAAGGTGTTGCCTTCCAAATACTTTTGGATGTTTTCTCCCAGTGTCACCCAGTGAGAATGTTTCCCTTTGGCTGATGGCTGTTCTCACACAAGAACAGAGACATTCCTCTGAGCTTGTGCACAGGGGTTCACGAGGATGACCCCTCGCTTATCCGCAGTATTGGAGAGCAGAAGACATGGCAAGAGGGAAGAGCATAGGTGGGGTAAATGTTGATCACGTTTGGCTCTGGAATTCAGGTCGGACACACGTACTCCTAGGCTTTCGGACATCTGCCATTGTGGAATCGTAAATGGACCCATAGATGCCAAAGTGCAGAGGTGGAAACTGAGGCCCCATGAAAGAATATACCTACCCTATCTGTTTTCACTCTATCCCAGTCTCCTGCCACGTGTCTACCGCTCTAGGGGGAAAAGTCCCCGGCTGTGGTTACGATAGAGCAGATCATGCTTACAGCCCTCTGAGCCCCAGTGCTGTCAGCTTGGTGTCTTTGGTGAATCCCAGAACAAAGCCAGCCGAGGCAGGGGCATGCATCCCCTACCTTTCACAGCTGTTAGAAATAGCACCTCACTTGGGGAAGGGAACTAAAATTTCTTGGGCACCTACCGTGTGCCAGGCAGTGGCCATAGGACCTGGGCACGCGTTAACTTACGAACTCTACTTAGCTCTATTTAGCAGAACACCTGAGGAGGGTCGGGGAGCCTAATGAACTTGCTCAGTGATACCTAGTTATCAAGAGCGGGAGCCTGGATTCACATCCAGCTCTGCCTGCCCCCGAGGTTATTTTTTTTTTACCCACCAGCCCTTTCTGGGGAGGTCTTGGCCCTTTGGTCTTTTTTTTCCCCTCCTAGGCTTTGGTGCAGGCAGAACGACTTGGGAAATGTCCTTCCCGTGGGCATGGATGAATCATTGGTTTTTGTTTTGTTTTACAGTTTTTAAAGGACCTTTAATTTCAATTAGAGTGTGTGCTATGAAAACCGTTTAAGTATTTTCCCTTTAACTCTCAGGAATAAATGTGGACGTGTAAATGCATCTTTGTATATGGTATGTATATTCAAATATGATAAAGAGCTGGCATGCATATGCATATTGTTTATATTCAAACCGATTTATGACAGTACCTTTAGTCTGTTATGCTTGCTGATGGAGCTCTTTATAGAAGAACCCATGAACCAACGCAAAGATTGTGGTCCCTTCCCGCGGTGTTTCTCGAGTCAGCCTGAAAGAGTCCATTTGTTTTGTCTGGGCTGTCGGGCAGTTGCCTTCTGATGTCTTGGGGCCAGTTCCTCCATCTGCCGCCACTGTGAGATCCCAACTGACCTTGATGGACATCCTTTATTCACATTGTCTTAGCACACCTGCCCACGTGAAGCTTTCCATCAGGTCGGGGATGTGAGAAAATCCTAAACAAGTATCCCTAATATGTGGGCCACTGTCCTGAGGCCTGGGAACCCAGTCCGGCCTGCGGCCTCCTGAGAGGGTGGCAAGGAGGTGACTGATCTTGATGACCTTCCGGAGCGAGCAGTTGTTTCAGATTGAGAAGGTTTCCATCGAAGGCCACTCTGGGGACGTCTGATGGAAGAGGTGACAGCTCAGACAAAGCTGCACAGGTCAGCAGAGCTGTGCCACTCAGTGCAGAGGACAGTTTCTTCCTGGGCAGGTGCAGGGCTGGGGCTTCGATCCGCCACCAGGTTCTGGAGGCGGGAGCGAGCTCTCTCCTCTGGTTGCTGGGGCGCTGGCCACGTGGAGAGGGAACGGACCTTGTGCCACCTGGGGAGAGACGAGCCACGGATGCTCTGGTGGAATCGTCCAGGTGCCTGGGCAGCTGCCCAGGACCACAGCTCCCAGGAGCGAGGCAGGGAGGGGGCAGAGGACTCTAAGGAGACCCTCCGTCTGGGAGCGACATGGCTGGAGGGCCCTGCTGCAGGCCAGCTCTCCCAAATGGCCTGGAGGTTCAATAGGACACACACAAACACACACACACACGCACACGCACACGCACACACACAGAGCCACAGTAGAACATAAAGGATGAATGAATCCGTAAGTAAAGGACTGAATGAACCGAGCATTCTTTCTTGGGAGACTCTTCCTAAGTATCCCACGGGAAAGGAACTAGCAGGTGCGGTTTGCAGACGGGGATAATGACACTTACTCAGGTTGCTGTAACTTGTACTTTTCCATTGATGCAGAAAAGGACCCTTTGCCAAAGAATGTCCTTGGAGTGGTTTGATGTATTTTTCCTTCTGTTATTTAAGTCGAATGTATTTAATGTAAGCAATTCAGCTGTGAGCTGGAATGTGTGTTGAGTCTTTCAGCCCCGGTGGAACCCCGCGGTGAGAACATTCTAGTTTCTGCTCCACCAGGTGTGTAAGCTGACGGTGGTTTTCAGGGGGGTTGGTTGTGGGTTGTCTTTAAAGTCCATACACCAGAAACGGTCCTGCCAGCACGCTGGCTGTGGAAACTTGTCCGGGGGGCTTAAAGGCATTCATGTTTGTTGCTCATGTGTTCAATTCATTCATTCACCAAAGAATTACTGAACATTTACTATGGACGCAGCGTCACACCAGGTATGTTTTTCAGGATATAAAGGTAAGACACACCCTCCAAAAAACTCCAGGGACTTAGAGGGTTCTCAAAAAAATATGTATATATTGACAATCCATTCGGTGAGTGAAAGTGGAAAATGTAGAGTTTTGAACATACGTCGACAGAATTGCCGTCGAATCGAGTTAATTCTTTAACTCAGTAAAAGCGGCGGAGTGTTTCAAAAAATGCACTTTCAAGATGTAGTTTCTAGGCTGGACTGTTTTGCACGTGCGTGTGTGCGTGTGCATGCACGCCTGCATCCTTTCAGGCCCCACACGCCCCTGGGGAGCCCCGTCTGGCCCACTGGTACGAGTCGGTTTCTCTCTGCGGGAGTCCGTCGGCATATTGTGTGTGTCGCGAGTTACACAAATACAGAGTCTTGGGAACTCGGTATCACCAAGTCTAATGGCTCTTCTCCCCTTGGGTCCCTCTCACCCTTTAATCCCCTCAAGGCAGGAAAAAGCATGCAAATTCCTGAGGCATTGTTGTTCCCAGGGTAGGGCTGCCATCCATCACTCCCGGCCAGAAAAATGTAACTATGCGCTGGCCGATAGTGACATTATTTATGATCATAGTCTTCGATAGGGATTGGAGCCTGCGTGGCTGCTGGCCAAGCATTATTCTCTGGTTCCCCTGGGAGGCTTTGCCGGGTGGGCAGCCCTGAGGGTGGAATGGAGGCCAAGGGCAGAGGCAGGAGCTCTTGCAGCCAAGAACAGGCTGGGTTTTTGCCACGGAGGCTGCACGTCATCAGCGTGTCGGCTTGGAACGGAGGCTGCCACCACCTTGGAGCCGGGTTCTTGGAAGCTGCGTATTTAGAGGACTGAAGGCTGGTTTCCCGCAATGCCCAGACCTCTGATCATTTGGGGTGGGGCGGGGATTGATGGGCATCATCGGTGTTGACGTGTCGCAGGGGGGTGGTGGACTGTGGTGGTGTCACCTGAACCCGCCTTGGTGATGTGACCTCGGCCATTCCTGCACAGCGGGGTTTGGAGTCAGGGAGGCAGGGAGCCCTGGGCTCAGCTCTTGGCTTGGTACTTACTTGTTCACTGTATCAGCACAATTTTCCCATCTGTAAGATGGGGGTCATGAGTCCCCCTGGCAGGGTTTGTGAGAATAAATATGGTAGCATCTGTGACGTGTGCTATATACACGCGACCTGTGCACACAACACGGGCAGACCGCATACACACGCGACACGCGCACTACATGTGCGTGGGACACGTGCACACGACACATACACATGACGTGCGTACACGGCATATGCCTGCTACACGTGCTCGGTGAGTAGCTCTTAATACTGTTTCCAACTGCGTGTGGTCCTTTTGGAGGAGGCAGGGAGAAGATGTAGCTGAGGCCTCCCCGAGTGCAGGAGTGAGGGGAGCGAAATGCAGGCGCCCTGCTAAAGTACGGATAGGAAAGGGAGGCTGACGAGGAGGGGAGGCACTGACGTGGGATCCGGGGCGCTTGATGGATCCCGTGCAGTGAATTAATAGATGAATGTTTACGGAAAGTCTCCTCCTCCAGATGAAGTGAGAGTGTGTGGTGTCAGGAGGTCCTGTTATAGGATGCCGAGTACTCTCTCTCAAGTGCAGTGCAGGGAGAAAGGGCAGAAGGATTTGTTTCCATGGAAATAGTTTTGAGAACTGAGTGTGTACACCGGATGTCCTGAGGAATGTGCCATGCGTATAGCTTGGTCTCTACGCTCTGAAGCTCTTGATGAGGGAGAAGGGGCTGACTTGGACACAGGTGCCCGCACACTGCCAGACAGACGGCCAGGGGCATTCAGCTGTGCAGAGAGCAGAGGGCAGGAGGAGATCAGTCCCAGGAGCTCTGGAGCAGGGAGGAAGGCTGCAGGGCTCCGTGAAGCTTCGGGAAGGTGCAGGAGCCCCAGGCTGAACGATTCTCGTGAAGGATACAATCAAGTGGCTCCACTCCTAGCTTCCTTTGGCGGGAGATGTTTATTTTTCTTCTGTTATGTTCTCAGAGGTGTTTCTTGGGCAGTTACACAACAGACCCCTGTTTAACACACGCATGAATCCACCTAAGACAAAACGTGTTTCTAAATCAAGTCATGGTTATTATCAAGGTGACCTGTTTTCAGAAAGTGATGGGGCGGGACCTCAGAAGACTCCCCCAGGATGTGTGTTCTCTTCTTGGCCATTTTCTTTTGTGGATTTCTGGGGAGCAGACTAGGTCTGCCCCCTCCAAAAAGGTCAGTGTCTCCTGGTGGTATCCATCAGGGAGGGGTGTCCGTCTCCTTGGATGTAACCTGTAGACATTATCACCTCCTTCCCAGAAGGACAAGCAAGCAGCCCGCACTCCTGGTGGCTCCAGGGCTCTGGATAAACGTAGGTGACGTTTTCCGGAATATGTCTGTGTTACAGATGTGGACGAGTGTGCAACGGATTCTCACCAGTGCAACCCTACCCAGATTTGCATCAACACGGAAGGAGGGTATACCTGCTCTTGCACCGATGGCTATTGGCTTCTGGAAGGCCAGTGCTTAGGTAACAGCTCCCTGGGGCTCGCAGAGGCTCTTGGAAGTTAATGGTCGCCAGGGGTGTTGTGGAATGGGGGCATAACTGGGTGGCCTAAGGGCAGTGGGCTTTTCTTTGGGGGGGGGGCTGTGGAGCTTGCACTGCTCCTTCAAATCAGTTGTGACCCTCACTGTCAATATCATTATCAGAGTTTTTGAATGTAAGTTTTAAGGGCTCCTATTTGAATTTGCCTAGACCTGCTTCCTTTCTATCTTAGTTAGAAATCATACTAATCATACTAAGAGAAGGGAACACTTGCTTAGTCACAGAAATGTTCCAAGTCTCAAATGTGGATCAGTAGATTCTAACACCTCCTCCCAATACCCACCACACTAGCTTGTGGTCTTTTTACTCTGAAGGAATCAATCATCACCAATTGAGAATTTTGTCCCTTGCAGTTGGCATCTGCTATATGATCTCTCTGTTTATTTTTACTGGAGAGTTATTTGCCTTTCTTCCCCTCTGGTTTTGGTTTAGCCAAGAGAATGAATTCATAGCAATCTCTAGCTGTCACTTGAATTCTATTTCTAGGGTGTGATTTCTATGCTGTGTTTTCTTGGAAAAGCCTTACCAGTTTAAGTTCTCTAAGACACTGTTCTCTTGCCCGAAAATCAGTCCTGGAGGAGTGGAGAAACAAATCCAAACAACATCATGGAAACAAAAAAAAAAAAGAAGGTTCTTTTTTCCAAGACTCCCCGGATTAAGACTTGAGTGTCGGTCTGCTCTAGAGCCCTGTCTGAAGCATCTTTGGGGGCTGATAAGCCAGACTAGACTTGGCTTGGTTCTTCTTTCCAGGCGTGCACTGGAGAGCTGGCTGCACATGGGGGCATTTGTGAATATGATGGTCACTGTGCATTTTAACCAACCTCAGCTATTATGGAAAATTTGATGCCACTGATTTGAACATAAGCAGATCAGTGTGAGTGAGTTATTTGTACAGGAACTTAATATGTCGGCTCTCAGAGCTGGAAGGGATGTTAGATATTATGTCATCCAACTTTTATAGAGTTGGAAACCGAGACTCAAAGAGGGGGAACATTTTGAACAAAAAATCTGGCTCCTCTCTCTCAGGCCAGTTTTTTTTTCCACCACAAGGGAGCGCTAGAGAGGACCAGGTGAGCGGGACACAGGCTCCATTTTTGAGACCTTAGGGCCAGGAAACCCTTCCCCACGTGAGGGGGGCCAGCAGCTGGGACATTTCTCTCCTTGGGAGGGCTGTCCTCTTCCACGGGGGCCTGAAGCTTTGGGAGGGATGCTCCTGTAGGCCTAACGTGGTGCCAAATGCTCAACCCGCTCACACTTCATATCCGAAGTGAAGACCTCCCTGGCCTCGGTGACGTGCCCAGCTGCATGCTGGGAAAGGTCAGGACCAGCGACCACACTAGTCAGTGTGCTTTCCCAGCAGGAGCTGCAGAGCGCTCAGTGGGCAGTGTGGTGGGCCGGGTTAGAAGTAGCAGCTGCTCAGACGTAAAACAGGATCACAAGGGCAGGGCACAGCCTCTGAGGGGGCTGAACACTAGCTAAGGTGGAGAAGGGGTCCTTTCTGGCAGTGGGTGGTAGAAACCAGGGACAGAGACAGAATCGGAACTGGTCTCCAGAGCCCTGGCTGGACTCTGGTTCCAAGGAACTGGGATACTGGGGAGGGAACATTTGGAGGAGGTGGGGATAAGATAAGGACCAGTTATAGCTGCAGTCGGATCAACTGGTCACAGCAGGTTACTTGTATAGGTGAGGACTGGGTCTCCATCTGTAGGCTTCCCATTCAAGGCATGCCATCCCAGAGGAGTGAATTCTCTTGCCCATCAGCCCATTAACCTGGAGTATTGGGAAGTGCTTTCCCAATGACATCAGGCTCCCCATTGACTGGTACATGTCAGCAGGGAGGGCATATTGCCCAGCTCTGCTAAAAGGCTCCATTCAGCCCCGGAGCTGCTTGCTCGGGAAAGGCCAGCCATGGCTTGGGAGAGGCGTGTTTATCTGGAGTTTTATGTCTGCTCTGGTGCAAGCAGGAGATCCAAGGCGAACTCTGGCATCCTTGTGTTACTGGATCATAGGTCTCCAGACTGCCGTGCTGCCTTGCTTGTCCTGGCCTACACTTGTTCTTGTTCCCGAGCGCTAGACAGATCATTGTTAACAGAGCTGGGGAGGAGCCTATTGGAGCAAGGCTGTGGATTCCTCTTACATTTTAAGCCAACTTGTCCCTTTCCGGGGCCATGTGACATTTCTACAGAATCTTCGAGTGGACTCTTGTTGGATAAATCTTAGCTTTGAGTATTGGAGTTGGATAAAATCTTGGAGGCTGTCTTGTCCCATATCCCAGTCAAGGCAGACATTTCTTCTAGAACTTTCCAGACAGGTGCAGGTGCTCATGGGACTGAGATGGGTCAGGGAGGGTTTTAAGTGGGTTGAGCCTTAGACTCGGGAGGGTATCACCATCCCTGACACTCAGTCGGTACTGTCTTCTCCTTCCCCTCCCTTCCTGATCCTGCTCTGGAAGCGATGGATGGTCATGATGCTGGGTGCGGCACTGGTGATCGGGAAAAAATGTCTCACCTTGCTAGCGTTTCTCTTTCCAGACATTGATGAATGTCGCTACGGCTATTGCCAGCAACTTTGTGCGAATGTTCCTGGATCCTATTCCTGCACCTGCAACCCTGGTTTTACCCTCAACGAAGATGGAAGGTCTTGCCAAGGTATGCGAGGCCAATGAGCCCTTGCACACAATGTGAAATGCGAGATCCTGTCTTCTCCGGAGTCTGACAGTTGACGTGGTTAGCGTCCGCTCCTGCTCCAGGTCACCGTGGGAAACATCTCAAAAAGTGCTCTGAGTGCTGCTGAGAGCAGAACCCCAGTCATCCGGCAGCTGGGGCTTATGGTTTCATGGATTTGCTTCTCTCTGTGTGTCTCCTTTCCACAAGTCGCCTTGCCAGCTTTCTGGGCTAATCGGAAATTTTCACGCATGTCTTGTAGCCTGAGTTCAGTTCCTGATGCTCAAGAGGGGTGGTCAGCATTCCCCACAAAAACAGAGTGAAATAAAGGCTTTTTTTTTTTTTTTTTTTTTTTGAGAGAGAGAGAGAGTGAGTCAGCAGGGGGAAGAGGGAGGGGCAGAGGGAGAGGAGAGAGAGGATCTCAAGCAGGCTTCAAGCCCAGCGTAGAGCCTGATGCGGAGCCTGACGTGGGGCTCGATCTCACAACCCTGAGATCATGCCCTGAGCTGAAACCAAGAGTTGGACGCTCAACTGACCGAGCCAAGCCGGGCCCCAAAACAAAGGCATTTTCTGAGTTTTACGTGAGCACTTTAAATACTGATACTCGAGAAAAGCAAGCTGCATGCCTTCTGCAGTCTCCATTCGAAGGTTTCTTCTGCTCAGGAAGTGAATGGGGGCTCAAGGCCCGAGGAATTCGTGCAAGTCCTGCCCGCCCCACCCCCGGCCCCCACCCAGGCCTCCAGCCCCTGGCAGCGGCTCTGTCCAGGGTGGAGGTAGCGCCGGGGACTCAGAATGAGGTCTTTGTTTGGAGCCGGCCACCAGGTTCTGCAGGGCCCATTTCCTTGTCACACTGTTTGAGGTCTGGCGGGCAGGCTCCGAGCCAGCTAGCTGGAGGATATTATGTTTCCATTAGCTTAATCGTATCTAAATCATTGGGTAAACAGGAAGGCATCAGCGTTAAAGGGGCTGATCCTGGATTCTTTGTCTTCCCTCCAAAGCTGGTTCTGCTAATTGTTCCAAGAAGTCTCGACTGTGGTCCTCTTGCCAGGAGAGGTAATTTTCTTCTAAGAGCCGAGGCCGGGCCTGGAGGTAGAGGGAGCTGGTAGAACAGGGGCCCTTCCGTCCCCCTGGAGCAGGGAGCAGGCACCTGGTTCCCTTGCTGTTGTGAGAAGTGACGTAGGGCAGATGCAGCCTTCTCTGTGCCCAGGCCGGGGGGTTGGAAGTGCCAGCCCAGACGTCCACCCAGAGACTGGCAAGGTGCTTCCAGCACCTCGCGAGGAACAGCCGTGCGCAGCAGGGCCCAGAGGCCCCGGTGTCCTTCAGGCCTCTCCGGGACAGGCCTGTGAAGGGGAGCAGGTGACCCACCGGGCAGTGCCAAGTCCAGCAGCGCGCTAAGGCCTGGACGCGGGCACCCAGCCACGGGGATGTTGCATCAGCAGGTTCCACGGGTGCCACAGCTGCTCCCTTCTCCGTTGAGCTTTTGTAATCCTCACACCTCGTGCAGGGAAGGGTGCTTTGTGTTCTTTGAATTATCGTCACGTCTGTTAACCTCACTGAACCCCAGCAGTAGCCTGAGGAGATAGGTAGGGCAGGTGCATGTCACCTTGCTTTGCAGAGGAGGAAATCGAAGCTCAGAAGCATTAAGCAACGTGGCCAGAGTCATGCAGCCAGGGGGTGGCAGAGTTGAGAGAACCAAGGCTCCAGGCTTCCTGTCCAGCAGGTTGGAGCGGGGTGTGGCCTGCAACCACACGATTCAGAAGGGCACTTGGGCCCGTGTGGATCCCAGGGGGACCTGTTGTTCTGCAGAGGCAGCTGAGAGCTGCAAGAGAGCAAGACCCGAGCTCCCTCATCCTGGCGTGTCAGCGTGTGGCCAGAAGCCAAGGACACCAGCCCTAATGCCCGGCAGTTCCGTCCTACCTGCACTTGACTCAAAGGCCCCCCGCCACGGCGTTTCCTGGCTTCTGGGGTGCAGAGCCTCCAAGCTCTGTTGGGGAGACTGGTGCCTCGCTGGACCCTCCCTGCAGAGCCCTGTTTCTCTCCCCCACTCCCCCCGACAGCTCTAAGGAAGCAGGAGCTTTGTGGGCATGGGATTAGCCCTCCCCGTGAAGAAAAGCTTCTCAAGCTGTTCCCCTTGAAGCCTTTTCACGCTGAAAACACTCAAATCTGTATTCAGAGCCTTAAGAGGTTTACCCGGACTTTGAAGGGGATAGAAATTTTCTCAGCTGGAACTTTGGTCATTGGCATATGGGGCTTGGGAGAGGGTGTGCTTAAAACGGGTCAGCCAGTGGGAGTGGAGAAGGGGGCTCCTTCCCCCCCTTCCCTCATCCCGATGAGCTATGCAGAATAAATGACTCGTAGGTATTATGGAAAGGCCCCTGACTCATGTTGCGGTTCCAGCTGTGCTCTTGGTAGCTCAGGGACCTGGGCACATCTCCCAACCTTCAAACAACCTTAAGATTATTGATGTATCATTGATGTACAATAAACTGCACTATTAAAGGCACGTTATTTCATACACTTGGCTGTCTGTATACCCCATGCAGCCATCACCACACTCAAGATGATGAAATACTCCATTATCTAAAAGTTTCCCTGTGCCGCCTTGTGGTCCTCTCCCTAACGCACTGAACTTGTAACATGGGGCAGTGGTCCTTGTAAGGATTTGGTAAGTGTGAGATCCTTTTGTAATAATGAGTGACATTGCTTATGACTAATTGTCTTAGCTCAGGCGGCTGTGACAGAATACCAGATTGAGTGGCTTAAACCACAGAAATTTATTTTCTCCTAGTTCTTGAGGCGAGTATTTCAAGATCAAGATGCCGGCATGGACGGGTGTTTATGAGGGCTCCCTTCCTGGCCTGAGGACGGCTGCCTTCTCACCGTGTGCTCACAAGACAGAGGGGCCACAGCAAGCTCTCTGGTGTCCCTTCTTATGAGGGCACTAATCCCATCATGGGGGTCCCACCTGTATGACCTCATTTAACCTTAATCACCTCCCAAAGTCCCCATCTCCAAATCCAGTCACGTTGGGGGTTAGGGCTTCAACATAGGAATTTTGGTGGTGGTGTGGCAAGGAAAGAGAGTTATTATTAGAATGGTCATGGTTATTTATCTGTTTACCTGAAACTTCAAAGTCAGCAGGGGTGAGGGAAGAGCTAATCAGTGATAGAACGCATCAGACGAGGGGAAAGAGCCGATGTTGCCTGGAAATCCTGTGGGGACTGGACTTACTAGGAGGGGTATGTGTGTACATGTATCCACGTGGACAGGATGTATGTACGAGTTGTTTCTACCCTGCCCAACTTGTGAACAACTTGTGAGCAAGGAGGGACATGTGAATGGAGACCCTGGTCCTCCGGTGAACACTCTGGGGTCTGAGCTCTAGATCTAAGAGGTCCCGGATGAAGATCCACGTTGGCACCTGTGAATCTGGTCTCCTGGTACCAGTAGATTTTGTTGCCAGTGCATTTTCTGCCTCGTCAGTGGGGATGTTCTGTTGTGGGAATGGTCAGTGATGTATGTGCTTTTGCTTTCCCTAGACGTGAACGAGTGTGCCACAGAGAACCCCTGCGTGCAAACCTGTGTCAACACCTATGGCTCTTTCATCTGCCGCTGTGACCCAGGATATGAACTTGAGGATGACGGTGTTCATTGCAGTGGTAATGGGCTTTGGCATTTGGAGACTTCCATCTGTCCAAGGGGTGCAGGGGTGAGGGGCGGAGGACAAGGGCTTCCTTTACAGGTGTTTCCTCTCCTTTCCCAGACACATCCCCAGTTTGGGACATTTCCCAGTCCAGTGGGGTCACAGCCACACAAAGCAGAGATGAGTCACTTCCCGAAAGGTGGAGTAGAGTCCCCTCCCTTGTCATTTGACCCTTAATGCAAAAACCAATAGAGCTGCCTTTAGGGTCTGACGTGGGGTTGAAGAGGGAAAGGAGTTGCCCAATTCTGTGAGTTGGTTTGAATTATCTGTGCCTGCCCAGCACTGACGAGTCCTGGGGCTAGCATAGAGAGTGCTTGTCGAGGGAAATGACTTTGGTATAATAGCGTATCTCACAGGGTAGCGTTGGCGGGGGCACTGAATGAGTGAGATCATATGGGTAAGTGAAAATACTTTGTGAACTTCTAAAATCTCTACAAATAATCAGTGCCTAGCTTCAGGACTGGCATATAACGTGCATACAATCAACAGTTCTCAAAGCAGTGAACAAATGATTGAACATTGCTTGAACATTGCATTAATTAATTCGTAATAATTTGTGAGAGCATAATATGGTGGCTTTGTTGATCTTTTATAAATTCCTTCCAAGACCAAGAAGCTATGATTCTCTGCCAGTGCTTTCTTGTGACCTCTATTATAATTTTCTTATTAAACCTTGTAACAAGAAACTTGTAAACTCTTATAAACTCTTGAGAACAGGGATGGCATTTTACTCATATAAATCCCCGTAGCATCCCGCACAGAGCCATGGACAGCTCATTCTTTCTTCCATTCTTCCTTCCTTCCCTTCTTTCCTTGTTTTTTGTAAATACTGGATTAAAGTGAACTCCATTCCGTCCACTTTTGGCATCATGAGCAGCTGTGAGTTAGCACAGTCCAAATTAACGATGCTTCACTGTATTTTTCAAAATAAAGGAACCATACCCCAAGGCGTGAAAATCTTTTTGTCCTGTTGAATGGAAAGTTTCTTAATCCTGGGTTTCACTGTGACAGGAACTGACCCAGGTCATGAATGAAACTTGTCTGGTAGCCTCACTGAGGACTGGGTTGTTCTGGGGACAGAGTTCTCTGAACAACTGAGCACCTCTCCCTGGGGCCCAGAGAGCCGGAGCCCCAAGTATGCGGTTGCAGAGAGAGCTTTAAATGGATTAAATGTTAGTCCCAGAAACTAATAAAATACCTTCAGGCATGGAAAGCTACTTTCTTCCTAGATTTCAGTTCCTCCCATGGCACTTCTTGGGGAATCTGGGCCAAGGGCCTAAGAGGGGGAACGTTTAGCATTATGAGGTGGGATTATTTGTTTCTCCACAAATATTTGTTGAGACAAAATTGTTTCTGCACCTCCACAGGTGTTTATTGACCATCTGCAGAGGTGGTATAGGAGGGTGACTGGACCCAGACGGAGCTGGGTTCAAATTCTAGCTCTTTCCTTGGCCAAGGCAATAGGGTGGTCATAAAGATGAAAAAAGCTGGTGTGCCTAAGTGTCGTTCCATGTTAGTTGACTTTTTCTAGGTGTGAGTGTGAGAGACTTCTGGCTTTTCAGAGAGTTTACATCCTTGGTGGTGTGGCAAGGATTTTCAGTTGACGCACTTTATCCGAAATCACCATCTTCGCCATGTTCACCATGACGCCCCCGTTTCTAAGACTTAGAGTGAGCCCTGGCCCATTTAGGGCCCCTCCCTACCCAACAGGAGGTGGAGGTGGGTGCTGCCCTCTCCATCCGCCCTAGAGCCAGTCCTACTTAGGGGATGCCCCCAACCTTGGAACCCCTCAAATCCACTGATTTTAAGTCCTGAGCATGATCACTCAGGGAGACATTACAGCATTGTGCTGACCCGTCGTAGGATCTGGAGGCTGGCTGGCTGGCTTCAAATCCCAGCTTTGCTGCTTACTCGTTATCTGCGAACTTAGTCAAGCTACCTAACCTCTGTAAGCCTCAATTTTTCCTCTGTAAAACGTAGCTAATAATAGCGCTTCGTTCATAGGGCTGAGGTGAGGATTAAATCAGATGAGGCACGGGGCGCCCGGCTGGCTCAGTCGGTGGAGTGTGCGACGCTTGATCTCGGGGTTGTGAGTCTGAGCCCTACATTGGTAGAGAGATTACTTAAAATGACTTACAAATAAAATCTTAAAAAAAAAAATGAGGGATTTGAAACATTTAACCCAGCCCTTGGTACATCGCAAGCACTCGGGAGCTGCAGGTTTATATTACTGCTTCTACCGGAGGTATGGACCAGAATCTACAAACATGACCGAGATCAAGGGGGACACCCCCTGTTGATGGGCTGGGGCCCGAGCCCTGGGACTCTACAAGGTCCCAGGGGAGGGGGAGGGGAGTTGCCAGAAGCATATCTTGCCTCACTGAGCATGTTTTAACTTTTCACATCAGCATCGCGGTTCCGCTGGCTCTGAACCCCTTGCCTGGAGACCCCTGGGAGAGACGGGAAGGAGTTTCTCCTTCTCTGATGGGACAGGCAGTTAGGCATGTCACACCCAGAATGAGCCAGCGGTGGGGAAGCCGCCTTATTTGCGCTGACACCCTCCCTGGGTGATTCCAGCCACCAGTGGTCTGTGAGTGAAAGAGCAATCCGAGGACATGTCACATGGGGAAACTAGGGAAAGCAAGTTTTCGGGAAACAACAAATGAAAGAAAAACATGTTTTCTTTGGCGCGCCTCTCGAATGAGGCTCAAACGGGGGTTCTGTTGCCAAACTCTGTGTGCAATGAAGAGCTGGCTCTTCGGAACCGCCCTCTGCATCGGCTGCCACGGCCAACATGGTCAATGGCTTTTCCTTCACATCCCCACCTCTGCAGCTGGAAGGTGGCCCAGCTCCAGCTTCCCAGGTCCCAGCGACCTCCTGAGGCCGGCGGGCCACCCAGGGATGATACGCTCGCCCAACCCGGGCCACTCCAGAGTTTTCTCTTTCAAGGAGATTTTTGGACACAAAGACATTTTAATATAATGGACATCCCTGGCCTCCCGGATATATCCCTTTCAGTTGTGACTTTAGAAATAATATTGTTTCTCAACTTTGGGGTGAATAGAGGGCCATTGGCACTGGTAAAGTTGCCCTTTCAGAAGACTGGGCCAAGGGAATGTTTTTTTGGGTTTTGGAGAAGAGCTCTGCACCCGGAAAACTCCAGTGGGCAAACAAATCCCACCTCTAGAAGTGGAAGGTACATTTACCTACTGGGCAAAATGAGTCTGTAATGAGTAGATAATGTAGCTGCGCCAGAGGTAGACGTGTGGGAAGTTTGATGGAGACAGATTTCAGCTCCCTATAGGGAAGAACATGCTAACAATTAGAGCTGTCCAAATGTCGGTAGGCTTCCTCAGTGGGTAGTGAGCTCCCCGTCACCCGAGTGTGCAAGAAGTAAAATGGCAACTTTGTAGCCACAAATGTGCCATCATATGTGTCAGGAGGGTGTGGGAGTTAGAGGAGAAAACCACTAAGCCCCCATCCCCAGGTAGTCTGATTATAAGCAGCAGGTGTGACTTGTCACCCCCAGATATGGATGAGTGCAGCTTCTCTGAGTTCCTCTGCCAACACGAGTGTGTGAATCAGCCCGGCACGTACTTCTGCTCCTGTCCCCCTGGATACATTCTTTTGGATGACAACCGAAGCTGCCAAGGTAAGGCTGTCCAGAGGGGCCTGGCTGGGGGAGGTGTGAGGAGGGGCTGGCTTAGGGGGTCACCTGGATGTCTTCATCTAGGGAAGGTGGCAGGGATGAGGGCATGAGTGGGTTCCAGTGGCTCCCAGAGTGGCAGGCTCTGGCCAGGATGTCTGGCCTTCCCGTCCTGTGACCCACACTTCGGCCTCAGAAAGGACATGGGTACTCTCACTTCTGTCATGAACTCCACAGGTAGAGGTGGCCTGTCCGGCCTCCCAGGCGGATCTCTGCGACCCCTCAGAGGACTCCTCCAGACCCAACCAAGGCTTCTTGTGGCCTGGCCCCACTCATGGACCATGGTCCAGGCTTTGTCACAGCCCCTGGAGAGTAGCCTAGTTAGCATTTCTCTACTGGTTCCCTAGAGAGCGGAAGCCAGGGAAACTCACACGTCTGACTGTGTGTCCCTCAAAGGGTCAGGATCCCAGGCTGTGAAGGCGGTAGGTCTCCTTCAGATTGGCTGCTTGGGTTGATTCCCAGCCCCTGGTCCACCCACTGGGGCCAGCGGAGAGGCTAGGAGCTGAGCCACTGACCCATTTCAGCTCCTTGAACCTACCTTACCTGAACACCAAGCAAGAATTCTCCATGGCAGTGCTGGGCAATAGAAATATCAAGTCAGCTACAAATAGGAGCCATATAGAAATAAAAAGAAATAGGTAAAATTAATTTTAAGAATATATCTTATTTAATGCAACACATGTACAATATTATCATCCCAACATGTGCTCAGTGTAAAAACTATTGATGAGATATTGCATTCTTTTTTTGTACCGCGTGGCCAAGATCTGTGTGTCTTTTCCACTTACAGCACATCTCCCCTTGCACTAGCCCCATTTCCAGGGCTCAGTAGCCACCCGTGGCCAGTAGCTATCACAGCGGACAATGCAGTTCTGCAGTAAAGACCCAGGCTGCCCCCACCACACACACACACACCTGGGAAGCGCTGTCCTATTTCAGCCTCTTATCTGCATTTCAGATATCAACGAGTGTGAGCACGGAAACCACACATGTAACCTGCAGCAGACTTGCTACAATTTGCAGGGGGGCTTCAAGTGCATTGACCCCATCCGCTGCGAGGAGCCTTATCTGCGGATTAGTGATAAGTAAGTCATTTGAGAAATGGGAACATGAGTGAGGGGCCTGGGTCAGGAGGCTGCCAGTGTGGTGTAGAGGAGAGTGCCCCTGCCTGGCCTATTGCCTACCACACACTCATACACACACACACACACACACACACACACACAGGTACATCTGCCCTCCCTTCTTCCGGTCACACATTTACTACCCTGAGCAACACCCATTCCTTGCACTGGAGATAAAGGGATGAATCAGACCCATCGGTCTTGTCCTCTAGGAAAGCAGCATCTAAGAGCCATTCATGGCTTAGCAGGGTGCTTCCTGCTCCAAACAAAAACTGGCAAAAGAGGACAAAGCAGGGGCGGGCGGGGTGTGGGGGGTTGGTCCTTGCAGACAGTTTCCGTCGATGCTAAGAGCTGTGCTTCTAGCAACCCTTTGGTTTCTGGTTCCAGGGTCCTTTGGGGCAGAGCGGAGTGTCAGGCTGCTCTCCCGGCTCCCATTGCTGGTTCTCCCCGGGATCCTCCGGGCTGCCCTTGTCTGTAGCCAGGGACTGACCCAGTTCAATGCACAGCCCTGAGCCAGGGTGGCTGGGGAGGTCCGTGGCATGCCGCTGAAAACTGCCTGCCTCCAGGACCTGTTCCTTCTGACGCCAGCCGCCTCCTTCCAGCTCATGTCCTTGTCCGTGTGTCCTGTGTCCCTGCCAACCTGCATGGGACTTGCCCTCACCTTTACCCACACCCTGGGGCGGCCAGCCTCCCGACCTTTGCGCACCCACTTCCACCATATGGAAGGCATTTCTCCCACCGCCACATAGACGGACCCGCCCCATCTTTCAGATCTTAGCTGCAGTGCCACCTCCCCCAGCTGTTTGTGATCCTCTTCAGCTGCCCTCCGTCATCGGGCCCTCCTCCAGGCTTCTTAATTTAGGAAGCATTCTTTTCTGTGTGACACGTGACTTTTTAAGGGGCCATTTGGCCACCAGGGACATTTTGGCTTGGCTATTTTGATCGGCCTTAAAAAACAAAACTTCCGAAATTATTTTTATACGTTCCTTTATTCGGTGTTAGTCGAGCTCCTGTTACGTGGCCGACACCTGTGCTAGGCACCGTGGTTTTTGCTCTCCTGATAGTGGAGGAGAAAGACATTCAGCAAATTGTCCCATCAGTGAAAACATAACCATAGATTGGGATAGGTGCTATGAGCCGGAGGAATGGGAATTTATAAAAGGAAAATGTAGGTTGGACTTGGTCTAGACTGGGGAGTCTGAAAGCTCCTCCGAGGAAGTGACATTTGGGCTGGAATGGGAAAATGAGTCGATGTTGACAGAGGGTAGAAGAGCAGAGGGGACAGCATGTGCAAAGGCTACAAGGTGGTGGAGAGCTTGATGTCTTCAGGGAACGGAGGAGGTCCAATTGTTGCAGCCTGGTGAGTGAAGTGGGCAGTGATCGGAGGGAAATTGACAGAGGCCAGACCCCATAGGTCTTACAGGCTAAAGTGGGTGTTTAGTTTTTACTCACGTTGCAAGGGGTTGCCATTGGAGAATCTTCAAGCAGGGCAGAGACAGAATCTGGCTTTTTGACCATGGGCGCTCTGGCTGCCATGTAATGGATTGAAGGGGGAGGGACCTATTAGAAGGCCATCCCAGAGGGCCGGGTCAGACCCGATGGTAGCCTGAACGACACGGCTGTGATAAAGGGGGTGGTGAAGGCGGTTGGACTTGGACTGTATTTTGGAGATAGAACCAACCAATGTTTTGAAGAGAGATCAGAAGTTTGGGGAGAGCAACAGAAACGAGGCAAGGCTGACTCCCAGTTCTGCCCATCGAGGCAACGTACCTGCAGCCGTACTTCATCCTGTTGTGAACTCTGACCCCTGGGGGGAATCTCAGGGATGAGGTGAGAGCTCTGAGCGGTTAGGGAGACATCGAGGGGCGTCTCCAACAGGCCTTCCTTAGGAAAGAGAGTCAGTGGTTTCATGTTATGACAATGTTGTTACTAGCGTTTCAAATTAGCCATTTGTAGTAGAGATATTTTTGTCCCTGATTTATTTCTCCTACTAGAAGATGAACTGTTTGAGGTCAGGATCTTACTGATCCTTCCAATTCCAGCGTCTAACACTGTGTCTTATAGTGAATTTAGTGAGTTCTAAGCTCTTGTTTATCAAATGAAAAGATGAAGTGATGTTCTCCACAGACCGTGCTAAGTACTACAGAGAATGTCCAAGGACCACCCAGTTCCTGTCAATCTCATGTGATTTCTTACTTTTAGAATTTTTTTATGAGTATGTATATCTGGGGAAGTGAAAGGCGATGTGACCGGTGACGCATTTTGCCAAATAAATACATGACAGATGTAAAGTGCATTAGAGAATGTGCGAGCATTCTGCAAACCAGACATCTAAGGCTAATACTCTAGTAGCAGGAATATCTGATTGGTCAGAATAGGCCACTCTCTAGGACACAGAGAGCTCACCTACACCCTGGTGAGTTTTTAGACGAGACCCAGGGGCAGAGAGGATCTACAGTTACAGCATTCAGATGTTAAAAATGGGGTAGCCTCCTTTACAGTGTTTTAAGGGAGGAAGTAGGTACAAGGAGCATCTGGAAAGGATTTACCGCATTCTCGCATGATTTCCCTTCCCAACAGCCGCTGTATGTGTCCTGCTGAGAATCCTGGCTGCAGAGACCAGCCCTTTACCATCCTGTACCGGGATATGGATGTGGTGTCAGGACGCTCCGTTCCTGCTGACATCTTCCAAATGCAAGCCACGACCCGCTACCCTGGGGCTTATTACATTTTCCAGATCAAGTCTGGGAACGAGGGCAGAGAATTCTATATGCGGGTAAGAGGGGATGGTCACCGTCTTTAACAATGCTTGTGTTGTTAGCCTGGCGCGTGCTTCTAGGAACAGCTCAGAGAGCAGCTAGGAGGGGCGGGTGTGAAGAGAGAACAGGGGAGTGGGTGGGGGTTGGGACTTCGAGGTTCTGAACCCTATGACTTTCTGGGCAGCTTTGTGAAAACTGCTTCTCTTTTATGAGCTTCCGGATCCTCATCGTCTGCATCATGAGAAGTCAGGCCAAGATGCAATCTTCTGTCCTGCCTGGAGGAGGCACTCACATATCCAGTTATCCATCCGCTCATTTGACAGATATTTATTGCCTACTACACACTTCCAGAAACTGGCCAATATAAAGGCTTGCCTCACGGAAGTGGGCGCCATCTGTGTTGTCCAGCAGAGTTGCCATGGGGGCTCTTGGGATAAATGAATTAAAATGAAATGAAATGAAAAATTAGGTTCTTCCGTGGCACTAGCCACATTTCAAGTGCTCAGTGGTCGCCTGTGGCTGCTCATACAGCTCAGATAAAGAACATTTCTGCCATCGTAGAAAGTTTGACTGGATGGCATATCAGGAAAACATTTTAGAACACACGTCCTAAAATATACTCGCCTCTTTGTTAATTACACACACGTAATCCTGTGCCCCCACGTCACTGAGCTTCATCGCCTGCCACCCTGGGGTGGCCGCGCCTCTTTGGAGACCCCTGCTCACATTTCAGTGTGAATTGGGGCGCTTGTCCAAAGAACGGATTGCCGGGCTTCCTCTCCGGAGAATCTCTTTCAGGAGACGGTGGTTGGGGCCCTAGTGTATCAGTTTCCTATCGTTGCTGTGACAAATTACCACAACTTGGTGCCTTAAGACAACAGAAATTTATTTTCATGCCGTTCTGGAAGCCAGGAGCCTGAAATCACGTTCACTGAGCAGAAACCAAGGTGTCCCAGAGCCGGATTCCCTCCAGAGCTCTAGGGGAGAGACCCTTCCTTGCTTCCTTCAGTTTCCGGCCACGGCCGGCGCTTCTTGGCTTGTGGCCATGTCCCTTTAGTCTCTGCCTCCGAGGTCACACTGCTCTGGTTCTGTGTGTATCAGATCTCCCTGTCTCTCTCTGTCTCCTGTGTGATTGGATTGAGGGCCTGCCCAGATAATCCAGGATAATCTCCCCGCGCCAAGATCCTTCACTTAATCACAGGCCGAGATCTCTTTTTCTTTTTCTTTTTTTTTAAAGATTTTATTTATTTATTTATTTGACAGAGAGAGAGAGACAGCGAGAGAGGGAACACAAGCAGGGGGAGTGGGAGAGGGAGAAGCAGGCTCCCCCCGAGCAGGGAGCCCAATGAGGGGCTCGATCCCAGGACCCTGGGATCATGACCTGAGCCGAAGGCAGACGCTTAACCAACTGAGCCACCCAGGCGACCCCCGAGATCCCTTTTTCTTATAAGGTAATATTTACAGGTTCTGGGGATCTATTTACAGGGCCTGAGATATCTGGGGGCCGTTATTCAGCCCACTCTACCCAGGAACCTGCATTTCTAACAAATACAGCATGCAGTCCTCCAGGGGCACTGTGAAGATCTATAGGCCCATGGAAGCTTCTCCACTTTGAAGGGAGCCGCCTGCCCCCAGGGCTTGTGAGAGGACAGCGTATCTGAGGTCTCCACCTCCCTCTCCCTATCTCCAGGCAGAATCTTCCAGTCCTTGCCTCTGGGGCTGGGATGGTCTAAAAACAGGGGAGTCTCAGAAGCCCCGGTTAGAACAGATTAGAAAAGGTCCCAGGGGCTGGTATCTTGCCTGTATGCTCACTAATATGTTTTTGGCAAGACCCTAACAGGACCAGGTCACTTGTAATAACATAGTCCATGTAGCCAACATGTACAGACCAGTGCAATGGGGCCAAAGGCTTTGGGAAAAGATGGAATGAGTTAAAGGCAGAGGAGCTTCTGCAAGATGAGAAGCCTAGAGCTGTATTTATGTCTGTCTTTTTCCTGCCGTCCAGCAGAAACCCACATCCTGTGAGCCGCGGTGGCCTTGCTGCCCTTGGGAGCATAAGCCTAGCCCATTGGCATTCTCCAGTTTGGCCTCTCTCGTTTGTACAGACACAGCGGGTCCCAACCATAGGGCGCAAAGATTCCCCTTTTGGGGATTTAAAATACCATCAGTGATACGTCTTGCTTCGCATTTTTGCCCCCAAGCAGAAAAGCAGATCCTCAGAAGGTGACCTTGCCTGGGCAAGATTTCACTCACTAGAACACCACCTGCTAAAATCCCTTTAGACCCAAATGTTCCCCGTGTGGCTGACTTGTAAGAGGTACCCAGTGATGGGGCTGGGGGGGGTGGGGAGGAGCAGATTGTCCTACAGGTGAAGTGGGCAGGAGGGAGGACCCTTCCTGGAGGCTTCCTCTTGGACTCGCATTGTCACAGTCGCTAGGGGACCCTTGAAACTCACAAAACTGAGCTGTTTGCTTGTGCGCTCTCAGGACACTAGGAAGGGCCCTCATTCTTTAGTGTTTATTCAGAAGAGGCTGTAAGGACTCCAAGGCTGAAGGAATTTAGGGACTCCTGGCTTCTCTTTCTGGCTGCACCTGGGAAGAGAAAACAGGCTCCGTAGGGGGGCCCTGTGTAGTCGTGGGTATGGGGGCAGGAAGACAGGGAGAAATCTGCCGGACAAGGCGGGCCTCGCACATTCCTGTCTGTCCAAGCTGCAGCTCCATCATCAGGGGACACCCATAGTTGTTCTCCATGGGCTCTGGAGCCAGGCTGACCCACTTCACTCGAGTTCCACAACTCACCAGCTGTGTGACCTTGGGCACATTACCTAACCTCCCCGGGCCTCAATTTCCACATCTGTAAAGAGGGGCTAATAATAGTATTTACTTTAGGATTAGATGACATCATCGACTCAGCCCAGTGCCTGGAACACAGGGTGACTGTTTCTATCCAGCACGTAGGATTCGGCAGAGGTGAAACATTCCGTTCCAAACCTGTGCACACCTGGGTGCCGTCTAGGTTAATCCCATAGGACTGATAGGTGCTTTGAGTTACTGTTGAATTGTCTCCTTCTCCCATAGCAAGTCCAAGCTGGTTTCAGTGGAAAGTTCAACCTCCCTGTCTCTCACTCAGTGTAAAGTTTCCCCCTTCCCCTTCTCAGGGGTGGGGCGGGGGTGGGGGGATGGTTGGCCTCTGCGCCTGCTTCTCCTTCCCGTCCCCCCACTGACCATGCTGCCTCTGGTTCCTTCGTCAGGACGGGTGCAGGTGGTTGCAGATGATGGGAGGGGAGCGTTAGGGAGACCGGGGTCTCACTGGCTTGTTGCCATTGTAAGCACACGTTGGTGCGGTCTCTGGAACCGAGACTCAGACGCTCATGCTTTCCAGGGATGCTTTGTGGATTCTTTGGAGATTTCCCTGAAGACTTTGCACTTTGCATTCTCTGGTGTGGGCAGTCGGGCCCCTTGATGGCCACTTGCCACCCCGAAACTTCCCGCCCTCTCTCTGGTGCTGTGTCTCACCCGGACTTCCCACGGGTGGGGGGGGTGGTGGCGCCTCAGCAGGGCACGTGGGCCACCAGGCAGCTCCGCAGCAGCCCCTGCCCCCCCCACGGCTCTGGGTATCCGGGCTGTCGTGTGTAGACTTCTCCACGAGAGTCGGGCACCGCTGTCTGCCCTCTTAAACACCAGAGGACCCACATCCCTGAACAGTTCTCTTGAAACCCCCCTGGCTTGAGGTGGGGGCTGGTAAGTGTGTTTAATGCAGCATGGCGGTGAGAGGGAGGGAAACAGCTCGGGCTGGGCCACTGCGTCGCAAGTCGTGGCCACAGGAACTACCCAAAGGGCAGCGGCAGCAAATCCTGTGTAGTGCTCGGCGTGGGCCCGGCGTCGCGCCAGCCGCCTCCCGTCCGTCACTCCCTCCCTCCCTCCGACAGTCCTGTGACACAGGGCCTGCGCGACCGTCCCAGCTTACAGACGTGAGCACTGAGGCACAGAGAGGCTGAGGAACTTGCCCACGGCCTCACAGCTAGGAAGCACCTGAGCAGGATTCGCACCCAGGCAGGCGGGTACCAAAATCTGTCCCTTCCCTAACACTTCCCTTTAGGATGTGGCGTCTTTTCCCCTACTCTTCTAGCTTTGGGATTCAGCAGAAACTGAGATAACAAGAAAAGTCTAGTTTAACTTCTAGTCATAGTAGAAAGTGTTCAATAAGTGTTAGTTACTTTGTATTGATAACATTGTTTCTTTTTTTTAAAGATTTTATTTATTTATTGAGAGAGAGAGCACGGGAGCCCAAGCGGGAGAGGGAGAGAGGGAGAGGGTGAGAGAATCTCAAGCAGACTCCACATTGAGCCTGGAGCCCAACATGGGGCTCGATCTCACGACCCTGAGATCATGACCTGAGCCAAAACCAAGAGTCAGACGCTTAAACGACTGAGCCCCCCAGGCCGCCCCAATAGCGTTGTTTTTGCTGTGACGGATGCTGCTACTGTTGACAGGAGGCCGTGAGCTCCCGGGCCCTGGAGCCTTGGCAGCGCCGCTGAGGGACTGGAGCGCGGCGTGGGAGGTGGGGCTTGAGGGCCATTCAGGCTTCCCCACCCTGAGATTTGCGGAGTGTGTTACAAGCACGCAGCAAACCACACACACGCACGTGCACGCACAGGCATGTGTACACACGCGCCCACATGCCCCTCTCACGAGCACTGTTGGCAGCCTGTGGTGGCTGACTGGCCTTGGCCAGCTGCCTCGGGGACACAATTAGGGCCAGAAGGAGCACGGTCATGGGGTTCAGACTGTGCCAAAACACGTTTCCTCCATGACACGTGTGGATCAGGTGGCAGGTCCAAGGGAGGCTGACTTGCTTGCTTGAGTCAGACAGAGCCGTCCCGTGGGTTGATTCAGAACAGCCCCGAGCGTGCGTGAGAGCAAGGCCAAGAAGACGCACGTCGGGTGGGCAGTTTGCAACCTGCTTTCGCTGCGGTCGGCCTCACTCATCCCTTCTTCCAGCACGAACATAAATTCAGCAGCGTGCCATATGCGGCTTTGAGTCAGGCACTGAGAGTCCAGGAACAAACAGGATGTGGCCTCCGTCCCTGAGGAACCCACACCAGTGGGGAGGGGGACATGCAACCAGGCCAACATTTACAGTGTAAGGTGGTGATTCTTCCGTAGAGTCCGTGCGGTGGGTGGTCAGGAAATTGAGAGGTCCTGAGACCTTATCACAGAGCGTAGTGGTCAGAGCAGGGTTTGGGGGGTCAGATACTCCGGTGTCATGGGCTAGTTGGGTGACTTTCTGTAGTGTACTTCACCTACTTACATTGTAGGGTAATGAGGATTAAATAAGAGATGTACGAAAGGTCATGGCCAAACGCCTGGGATCATAAACATCATTTTGCATCAAGGACCATGAAGCCTCCCAATGAGCAGGGGCTCTCGGGAGGCCTCTTTCATCAATGCCCTGATTATGCCCCAAAAGCCTGATGAGTAGTGGAGGTAGCTGTCCCCGGCTCCCCTGTCAGGTGCTTGAGTCCTCCCATGGGCTTATGGGCAGGTCTTCCTCAGGCTGCTGCAGATCTGGCCCCGGGCGGACCTCAGACCCGCTGACCTCTAGGGTTCCTTCCAGATGGGAGAGGCAATGACCCTCCAGAGATCTTTATCGGGAAAGCCCAAGTGAACAACTTGGAAGGTCCCAGTCGTTCCAGTCCCCTCCTGGATCTTGGGCTCTGCAGATCTCCCTCCTGAGGGCCGCCCACAGCTCAAGGTTCTCAACCCTTGGCCTTCGTTCATGCAAACAGTGAAAGCTGGTGAGATGTTTGTATATGTAAATGCCATGGGCATTTCCCTGTGTGGTTGTCCCTTCTGAAACGCTGGCCCAGCGCTCCGAGGTTTTGCAAGAGTCGACAAGGAAGTCCTCTGTGTAAGGAGGTGCCAATTGCGCCAATGCTGACGGGAACAGAGGCGGCGGATGCCAAGAGGAAATTGCATGGGTGTCAGGCTGTGGATAGCCCAGTGCACAGGGGAGGTCCCAGTACCTGGCCAGCACCTACCCGCCTGCCCCGCCCTTGTCATATTTGGGCAGCTCTTGGGGATGTCGGATCTTTATGGGGAGCCCTCCCTTTATGGAGACAGATAAAACACCTGGTGTGGCTTTCAGCAAGCCAGGCTTCTTCATTTTGCAAGCCTGTTGCTTTCAGTCTCTGGGCACTGTGCTGGGCTCTGCAGCTTATAGAAAGTGATAGCCCGGCATCTCCTTATTCTCTCACGCTATGTCCTCTCCAGGAGCCCACTCTCTGGCCACTGCACGGACCCGTGAGCATCTCTCCTGAAGGGCAGTGCTAGGGAGAAGAAGTAAAAACACACAGCAGTCTCTTCTGATAATCGTGTGCCGTGGAAAAGGCCTGGGATTGGGCAGCTCTGCCCCTACTAGTTAGGTGACCCTATGTAATGGCTTAACCTCACTGGGCCTTGGTTTGCTTATTTAGAAAACAGGGAAATAATGAGACATACCTTTAGTATGACAGCCAGCATCCCCAGATTGGGTCTTGTGCTTCTAGATCAGCACTTCTCAATTTTTTTCTTTTTAAGGTTTTATGTATTTATTTGTCAGAGAGAGAGAGAGAAAGCATGTACAAGCAGGGGGAGCAGCAGGCAGAGAAGCAGACTCCCTGCTGAGCTCCTCAAAAGTCTTAGAGCAAGACTCAGTGGAGGAGAAGAGCTCACACGAAATCATTAGGGCCATAGCACTAGGGTCACGGGGTGGTGAGGCTGGAGGGACCCACAGGGTGTTTAATGGGAGCTCCCACAGGGACTGCACGTCAGAACCACCTGGAGGCCTGTAAACAAATTATACTTTCCCCCGGCATTATCCAAACATCCACTCGAGCAGAAAATCTTGGAATGGGTCCCTGGAATTGTTAGTTTAGGAAAAAATGTCCTAGGTGCATTGGAGGCTGTTTGCTTGAGAACTGGTGATCTGGTACAAACCCTCGTTATAGAGCTGAGCCCCTCCCTGAGCAATGAAGTGATAGCCCTGTGACATGCGGTTAGTTCCATCAGTTCCTCATTATTGCATTCAAGATAAGATTTACTGAGCACCTACCGTGTGCCTGGCAGCAGGCTGGGTTCTGGGGGAGGACAGCGGTGAAAAACCTGATCCCAGTCCTGGCTCTTACAGAGCTCGTAGTCTGGCAGGGACTTAGACATCCAACATAGACCGGTTAGTGTGGACGGTGATGCACAGCAATGAGAACTTTCCACCCTGGGCAGACTGGGCGCAGTGGCAGAGGGTCCCAGGGTGACCTGAATGAGGTTGGGGGAAGTAGAGAATGCTCCTCTGAGGAACTGCAGTTCGGGGCAGCCCTGGAGAGTTAGCAGGAAAAAGCCAGGTGGGATGTGGGCAAAGCCAAGGGGAGAATGCGGCACCAAGGGGCTCCAGTTTGACTGCAGGGCTGTAAGGGGAGCGCCCCGATTGGGGCTGCAGAGGCACCTGAGGCCAGATCACCTGGCCGTCTGCTTTGGTGATTGCACGAGAGCCACCCGCCCCCCACCCCCCAAACCGACAGCTTTCCCCAACCTTCTCCCATGTTGCTTGAGCACTTCTTGGGGTCCCGCTCACCTGTCCCCTTACGTCGGCCAGGCCTTGTCTAACTGGTATCCCCGGTTCTGCCCACAGCAAACCGGTCCCATCAGTGCCACCCTGGTGATGACACGCCCCATCAAAGGGCCGAGGGACATCCAGCTGGACTTGGAAATGATCACTGTCAACACCGTCATCAACTTCAGAGGCAGCTCCGTGATCCGACTGCGGATATATGTGTCCCAGTACCCGTTCTGAGCCCCGGGCTGGGGGGCCGCTGACCCTGGCTTTCAACGGCACCAAGGGACAGGAGAAGAGAAGAAACGAGAGGGAGAGTAAAGTGGGACAGATGTTACGCTTTTCTTGCTGACCGTCTCCCAAGGAGTCGGCCCGATGTCCTGAGCCTGCCTATAGCATGGTAGACCCGTCACTCTGAAGGACACGCTTCCCCTAATTCTTACGACGCAGTTATCGGAAAGTATTATTGGCACCCTGACCTGAGATCGACGGTGATTTTTCAAGGCCTTCAGTTTCTTTTCATATTTTTCGAAGGAAATAGATTAGGCTCGCTGGGGTCTGAGTCCATGTTCAAAGACTGTGAACAGCTTCCTGTCACCTCTTCCACGCCTTCTTTCTGTCCCTCGCCGATCGCTTCTTTGCCGAGGCCCCCAGAGAGCTCACCGGGCCCCTTGGCTGTAGCTAGGTCGCTTCTTGTATGCACAGAGAAGGCTACGGACAGAAACTCCAGCAGGATCTAAGGGTTTTTAAAGAGTCTGTTTCCAAACCATGTGTGGCATTTTCGGCCATCAAAGAAGTTTTCGTTGTCCTTAAATTTGTATAACTGTTTAATCCTTTCTTGTGCATTTTGAGTATTTTTTAAAAATTAAGTGGTAGGATTCCTTAAAAAGGCCTTAAGACACATGTTATGTTCTGACTTCCCAAACCCAGTCTCCTCTCCATTTTACCCCAGTGTTTTCTTCGAGGACCCCTTGATCGTGTTTCTTTAGAATTTTTACCCAACTGGGTTGGAAGGCAGAGGTCTCTAAACTGATTAAATATTTGAAGAGATCTTGTGTTTGGTTCATTTTGACTATTGTAGATGATTCAGCATTCGGGGTTGGTTCTAGTTCTCTTTAAACCTGTTTATTGTGCCCTGACTTGAACACTCCCCGGAGAGCTTGATCGTCCTTTAGAACTCAGGCGAGTTGGGGGCGGGGCAGAGGGCTGCAGGTGGGGGAAGGTAGGGGCTAGCATCAGCCTGAATCCTATTTCATTCAATTAGAAAACAGCCATCCCTCTGGCATGTAAATTATTTCTAGGTACGCTTCCAGAACACAAGTGTATTCACGTTACTTTAAATCAGTGGTCCTCAATCCTGACTGCATAGTAGGATAACTCGTGGAGCTTTTAAGAAAAAAACTTGATTTCTTGGGCTTTGCCCCCAGAGATTCTGATTTAGTTGGTTTTTGGTAGGGCCCAGGCTTTGGGACTTTTAAAAATTCTAGTAAATAGCTGGAGTTGAGAATGCATTGTTATAAACCCCATAAAGCGAGGGGGGACAAATATGGCCCTGACTTGGTCACCTTGCCCTCAGCATCTTTTTGGTTATATGCGGGGTTCATCATCCTTTTTCTGATCGGGGACTCTGACTTTCCTTCAAGACTCAGAACCCCAGGCAGGGGCAAAGAGAGTCAACAGTGCAAGTAGGGGTTTCATGCATCCTTCACAGCTGGGTCTTCAGCGGAGGGAAGAGCATCTTTGGCTCCCTTGCACCCAGACGGCATTTCTCTCACCCATACTACTACACACCTGACTTTGCTGTTGGCTGTGGTTCTTTTTTCTCTAACTAAAATGAAGCACATCCAAGCCACTTCCCATCGGGCGGTCAGTTTCAAGGGATGTTTCTAACAACATCAACAACAAACGGCTCAGAATGCCTCGGCTTCGTTGCTTGGAAGAGTAAGGACAGTTTCCTACAGGCTTGCCAGCGCTGGGGGGCCCCCCGGCTCAGCTCTCCGCAGAGCAAAAGAGCAGGAGGTGGTCGTGAGCCTGGGGCTCCCCTCGTGTGGGAGGCTTGAGTGTCAGGGATCGGTGTGGAGTTCGGAATGCTGATGGTTTATGTGAGCTCAGCACCAGGCAGCTCTGAATTTCCGACTTCGGCTCAACCCAGCACAAGGGTAAGGTTTCCTTTAATGTCAGGAAAGGAAGGAAGGCAGCCTGTGTCTTGGTGATTTGAGGACCCATCGGTTCAGAGGTGCCACATTTGGAACCAGACCCGAGTCTTGGGGCTCGCCTTTTATTTGTCCACGTCAAAATGTGGCTTCCTGCTTCTAAGAAAAAAAGGCACGGAGAGACTCGTAAAAGTAGGCTCAAAGGGCTTCTTGGACCTCAGACGGCTCTTTCCAAACATGGTCTGATGAGTTCAGTGTAAATGAATCAGAAGCATGTGGGATCAATTTACCTTAAAATACACTGGGGCCTAAAAATTAAGGGAAAAATGCCCTGGGGCAAAGTGTGTATTGTAAGGCCAAACCCAAAACATTTGGGAAATCGTTATAGAGGCTCCTAGGACCGGAAAAGCTGTTGGGTTCCCCCACCCCTTGGGAAATCTTATATTCACAAGATTGGGGATAAGCTTGCTCTCTGAGTCACAGAGAAGCAACAGGAAGTCTCTGTGCTTCCCCGGAGTCTGATGGGGCTGCCTCTTCCCTTGGGCTCAGATACTTGGGCTCTCGGAGCCCGTGCTTGTCGGCTTTGCCTCATCCCCGAGCTGGGCCGAGAGCCTGTCATATGAGCCCTGCTCTGGACTGCTTCCTCAAGTCCTGAAGAATGAAAGTTCTTTGGTAGAAGGGGCGCCAGGTTACGGGCTGGGACACCTGCAAAAGTCCTTGTGTTACCTCCTAATCTTCTGGGTTCAACATGGATGAAAACATCCATTCAGCTGCCTCTCAGGCTAAAGCTTTGTGATTCCTTGAAATGTACTTGGGGGATGACAGCCAGCATTTCCATTAAACTGCAATTTTAGAGTTTCACAGTGGTTTGCCAATCATAACATTTTCTAATTGGCATGGAATGCACCTACCTGTTGCCTCTCAGGCCTGGGTAATGGACTTAGAAATTTTCTTAGGTAACTGTCTTGGCTCTTGGGGTGTTATTTTTCCAGATGGTGAAAACATTTAAGTAGGTCTGATTACTTCATTTGCAGTGGTTATAAATGTATTTTTGTGGCCTGTTTACTGTAATGTGCATAAATTCTTCAGCTGGGTAAGCCAGGAGCCTGGAGAGAGATGACACGACAAAGGAGCAGGTATTCTCTACTCCACTCTCAACACATGAAATCCTGTTTGCAGAAGGTTTTTGTCTTTAGAGGGGGACGTGCTTTGGTTGAGCAACCACCCACCCAGCTTTGGTTCAGCCGGTTTCTGGCTTCAGAGAGATGAACAAGACAGATACAGTATATGGATAAGAGAGTTTCCCAAGGGTTTATGCAGCCCGCGGGACAAAAGTGAAATACAATGTGATCGGTGCCTTTTAGCAGTGTGAACAAAACGATTTTGGTTAGATTGTCGTAATTATTAAGACATATCTATTTTATACAACTAAAAATTCTTATGAACATCTAGAGATACATATTTGAAATTTAGTATAAGATGCCTCAGCTTACAATTATTAAATACGTTGAAAGAAAACAAAATCGTCAGGTGAAAATTTTCTTTCTTTTTGATACACTTTGTACTTTGAGAACTTTTTTTTTTTAAGATGTTATGTATTTATTTACGTACTTACTTAGAGCATGAGCAGGGGGCGCGGAAGAAAGAGAATCTCAAGCCGACTCAGGTGCTGACTGCGGAGCTTGACCCACGGCTTGATCTCAAGACCCTGAGATCATGACCTGAGCTGAAATCAAGAGTCAGACTCTCAACTGACTGAGCCACCCAGGCACCCCGATACACTTTGTACTTTTTTGTTTGTTTGTTTTTGTTTTTTAAGATTTTATTTATTTATTTGAGAGACAGCACGAGCAGGGTGAGGGGCAGCGGGAGAAGCAGACTGCCTGCTGAGCGGGGAGCCCAATGCAGGCTCAGTCCTGGGACCCCAGGCCCCTCCTGGATCATGACCTGAGCCAAAGGCAGACACTTGACCAACTGAGCCACCCAGGCGCCCCAACAGACTTTATACTTTGAAATGCAGTGTTTTCTTTTCTAGAAAAGAAAAAAAAAGCAAACATTTGTTAAAGCTCTTCATTAATTTGGAACTGGCTGATGCTCATCAACCACAAACAAATACACAGTTTTCCTTCTTATTGATATTCTTGTTCTCGAATTTCTTAGTGCCTTTATTTAACAAATGGCTGATGTCTTCATTAGAATCTGTGAGCAACTGAAAGATTAAAGAAAAGAAAACGAAAAGCCTAGAGGCTTCAGGACAAAGGGAGCACGGAAAGGCAAGATTTATTATCACTTTGGCAGCTCTTGGGAGGACAGCTCCAGTTAGAATCTTTGACTTGCTAATGCTTCCTCATTATGAATCTTTGCCTGCAGCCATCAGTAAAATAAACCATAGGGGTGAGAAAACAGGTTTCAACCTGGGAATCATCTACTAAGTTGCTGATATTGGTGTCTTCTCATAGAGGGGAATTACATGTTCACAGGCAGTGATTAACAGCACTTTTTTTTTTTCAGGAATTTGGGATATTCTTTTTTTTATTCTTTTTTCAAAGATTTTATTTATTTTGAGAGAGAGAGAGAGAGAGAGAAAACACTAGCGGGGGGAGGGGCAGAGGAAGAGAGACGGGAGAGAGAGAGAGAGAGAAGTAGGCTCCCCGCTGAGCAGGGAGCCCAACCCAGGACCCTGGGATCATGACCTGAGCTGAAGGCAGATGCTTCACCGACTGAACCCTCCCCTCCAGGAGCCCCAGAATTTGGGATATTCTTGAGCAATAATGTAAAATGAAGGTAGGGGTAAATTGTACATAGATGCAAACGTCAAGGTCATTATTGATGTGGGAAACAAAGGTAGAAGAAAAATTATTCCATTTCCTTACTACCTACAGCCACTGACATGTCCTTGAAATAGGCAGAGTGACCTTCCTCTAGGGACTCAGCTGCCTCGACGTTAATACTCTGCTAAGGGCGAAAGGCAATCCTAGCCTGACCACCCCCCCCACCCCAAGGATCCTGTAAGTCTACTTTAACATATAAAAATTCCTTTGGAAACTTCCTTTATCTCTAAACCCCCCAAGATACGTGTTGGCAATCAACCTCCAAGCATAAGGCCCAGTGATATACATCTGAAGGGTCTCATGACTGAGGGTTTACTAATCAGTAGTAAATGGCCTTTCCTAACAATAGCAAGCCCCCTCAGGGTCCTGGAAATCTTGTTTCCAAAATATCTGGGAGGCTTACTCTCTCCCTAGACCCCTCCCAACTTGAGTATATAATGGGCCGCTCCTCATGACCCTGCTGCAGCTTTCTGCCCACGGGTCTTGTCCCCGTGCTTACATAAAATCACACGTTTGCACCAAAGACGTCTCAAGAATTCTTTCTTGGCCATAGGCTTTGAACCCTGATGTTCTTTCCTACATCAGTTATGACACTAATTTATCAAGATTAATTAATTAATTATGACTGATTTAGAGCCAGAGAGTCATTGGGTGGCTTGATGTCATGTAAAAGTAGTTTTTTGTTTGGGGAGGATTGACTGGTTTCAACCTAGCCTTTTTTTCTAATTCTTGGATTCACCCTTCTACAGAATGCATCTGGTGTTGCAGAACTGGCTTGTGTCACCAGATAGCAAGTCTACTCTAAAGACTCTAAAACAGGTGCCTTGAATTCTTCTGTGTTTCCTTGTATGAAACCATTTGTAATTTATCTATAAAGAGGAGCCTGGATTGCTGTTACATTTGTGACATATAACATCCCCCTGCTCTTAAAAGTGTTTACCAAAAAAACCATCGTGGGTGTGATACCAGGCTGGGCATTTGCAAATAACATAGCTCTTTACAGTAACCTGTAGTCTTATGTTTTGGGTTTGTTTTGTTTTTTTCTGGTTCCGCATTGAAAAATACCCCATGGAGATTTCCACCCCAAGCCTGGCATTTCCACACAGCATCTTGCCAGTCTTTCTGAAAAGCAGACCCACGCCAGGTCCAGTAACCCGCTGACCTTTTATGTGCAAAGGCACATCGAAATCATAATCTACTTCTTCCAGGAAAATCATGGTTAGTCACGAGGATCTTTTCCGCTCAGAATTTATGCATATTTGGGGAGAGCCAGACCCCCCTGGCCTCCTGCTTTTTTCCCTGTTGGGACTTTGGAATGTATTATCTTCTTAGGGTCCTCCATACTGGTTTTAAAAAATTCCACAGCATCTTTTTCATCATACAAGCCAGGACTTCTCACAAGTAGGTGGTGAAGAGCTCCCAGGTATACTATAAGGATCTGGGGACAATAAGGCCCACCAAAAAGGAGTGGGTTGCCTCATTTGGAGCAACATCTCTAGATGGGGCAGGCCTGGGAGGAGAGGTGGTCGCTCCTTCCCGTTAATACTGCTGATACTCACCTAATAAATACTGGGCTCTTCACAAACATTCCCTACGTGCTTGCATCTTGGGAAACTGTTTCAAGGCGGCTCTGATTCTTAATTTTCACCAGGTTTTACTCAGCTCTTCAACAACCTGCTGAAGGCTGAGGTGGGAAAGAAGGGGTGGAGTGTGGACATGGAGCTGGTGGTCTTATTCTTCCTCTGGAGGTTCAACTCCACTTGCTTGCTGTGCTTCTGAGTAGGGTCACAGGCTTGCCGGGTGGGGGGGGGAGTTCTTTGCCCCTCTGCTCTCTCTTCCCATTTCTTCCCTGTCCTCTCTTCATTCTCCTTTTCCCTTCTCTGACTTGTCCCTCCACCCCCACCATTGGATCTCCATCCCAAGTTGGAAGGAGGGGGTCAGGGCTAGGACCCATCCAGTGAAAGCACAGTGGGATCTGAGGGGCAAAGTACAGCTCTTCCAGCTCCTCTTGTCTTCTCTTCCCAGCACACGGAATTTCTCCCCAGGCTTCAGAGCATCCCTTTCCTGAATAGAACCAGGACTTGCTTTTCTTCTTCTTCTTCTCCTCCTTTCTTCTTTCTTCTTTCTTCTTTCTTCTTCTTCTTCTTCTTTTCTTCTTTCTTCTTCATCTTCTCCTTCTTCTTCTTCTTCTTTTCTTCATCTTTCTTCTTCTTCTCCTTCTTCTCCTCCTCCTTCTCCTTCTCCTCCTCCTCCTTCTCCTTCTTCTCCTCCTTCTCCTCCTTTTCCTCCTCCTCCTCCTCCTCCTTCTTCTCCTGTTGTCCCTGCACAAAAAAGAAAGTATCTTCATCTGGTGATCCAACCCTGGGTCTTCCTTGTGGTTGTTCTTCATGAGGATTCCTTCTCAGGGTTCCTTCTGATCTCCAGTCTCTCCATTCTAGGGTCAATTTCCTTCATTCCAACACCCCCTGTCCAGGGGCCAGGCTACCCCCACTCATTCCCAGAAATACATTAAAAAAAAAATCTTTCTAGCCCTCTCTTTGTCGCTAGTCCATCATGGCATCTAGGGGCTGGACACGGTGCCTAGATTCTTCATGTAATCTGGAGCAGAGAGGCTGGGAAAAACCAGACTCCCTTTAAATACAGGACAGTGCACAGTTTCCAGAGACCAGGTCTCTGTGCCAGCAACAACCCTTCCCTTTCTTTGTAAAACATAATCTAGCACTCTTCATGGATTCACAGATTACAGAATTATTCACCCAAACAATTCCAAAATGGTACGTAGTGTGGCTTTTTGTTTATTGTTTTTTTTTTAAGTCTCAGAGGTAGAATTTCGTGATTCATCAGTTGCATACCACAACCCGTGCTCATTACATCATGTGCCCTCCTTAATGCCCATCACCCAGTTACCTCATCCCCCCATCCACCTCCTCTCCAGCAACCCTCAGTTTGTTCCCTATGGTTAAGAGTCTCTTAGGGGCGCCTGGGTGGTTTAGTCAGTTAAGTGTCTGCCTTCGGCTCAGGTCATGATCCCAGGGTCCTTGGATTGAGCCCTGAGTCAGGCTCCTGCTCAGTGGGGAGTTTGCTTCTCCTCTCCCTCTGCCTTTCCCCTCAGCTCGTGCTCTCACTCTCAAATAAAATAAATAAAATCTTTTTTTTTTTAAAGAGTCTCTTATGGTTTGCCTCTCTCTCTGTTTTCATCTTATTTTCCTTCCTTCCCCCTATGTTCATCTGTTTTGTTTCTTCACTCATACGTGGAATTTAAGAAACACAGTGTGGTTTTATGGATAGCAGCCTTTAGTCTTTTTAGTCTTTTGTATATCCTTGTAACTGCCACCCATACACCACTTTTTCACATTGGAGTTGATATTCGGCTATGCCTTAAAGAATGACCAAGAACTCCTCAAGCATAGGAAGGGAACGGTTCTGGGAGACAGCGTGGTCAGAGCAGAGGATGAAGAGACATGTGTATGGCAGGGAGTGATGGAAGTTGAGGCCAGGCTATTTATGTCCCTGTTCATCTAATTGAGCTTGGACTTAGTGTAGAGGCCATCACTTCACAGAACACTAGTCTGTGGAGGTGCTAGCCAGTGCTCAGATGGAAGAGTTCACTTGTGTAATAAATTGGGGAATCTAAATCTCCTCTTTAAAGATTCACAGTTGACATTAGAAAATTAAAGGCTCTGGGGCACCTGGGTGGCTCAGGTCATGATACCAGGGTCCTGGGATTGAGCCCTGAGTCGGGCTCCCTGCTCAGCGGGAAGTCTGCTTCTCCCTTTCCCTCTGCTCCTCCCCCAACTCGTGCTCTCTTTCTCTGTCTTCTCTCAAATAAATAGATGAAAACTTAAAAAAAAGAAAAAAGAAAATTAAAGGCTCTGAGAAGTTCTGCAATAAAAAAGAAACATGTTTAATTTTGTATAAAGGTTAATCAAACTTACTTGCAAGGGATACGTGTCCCCTGCTAGAACAACTATCAGCATCTCCAGGAACAATTTTCTTTCGAGTTTGGGAATTGCTGTTGTCTGCTGTGGGGAGCTATTGTAGGGGTTTTATTTTGCTTTGTTTTGCTTTTTAACTAGGGAAGGGACATGGTCTTATTTTTAGGAAGAACATTTTGGAAATGGTATGTGGAGATGGGGGAGGCAGAAGTCAAGAAAATTGTTGCGGTTGTTCACATAAGAGATCATTATCTCTAAACTGATCTTTCTAGAGTGAAGCTGACTAGTTTCTTGCTTGAAATTCTCTACTGACTTCCACTCTGCCCACAGGTTAAGGTTCAAACACCTGAACGTGGTTGACACAGCCATCCACGGTCTGGTCCCTGCCTACTTCTCTGGCTCCTTCTCCCACCGCTTGCCCCTCTTTTATAATCAGTTCAGAAACAAACTCCCCCCAACCTGAAAGGCTTATATATTCTCTCCAGATGTTCTTGCTAGAGTTGTCCTCCTTGCCATTTCTCCTCTTTACCCACCTGGCAGATGCCTGTTTATCTGTCAACATTCCCCTCAGAGGTCAGTTCCTCTAGGATTTTTCCAGACCCATGCCTGACACTCCAACTGCCCTGCCACCCCACCCCCTGCTCCTGTGTAGAGCGAATCGCTCCTTGTGCATTACCTGCATCTCCAAAGTTGTGATTACCACACGGAAACTGCAAACTCCTTCAGGACACGGTGTGTTGCTCATCACTATAGACTGAAGGGCTGGCACAGTGCCTGGCACAAAGTGGGGGGGGGTCAGTGTCATGTGAGTGAATGTGATCGTGGAAACTGGCAAGAGAAAATGGAGGAAAAGGGGAAAAATTCAAGAGAATTGCAGTAGATGGAATCAATAGGTCTTGGTGACGTATTGGGTGTGGAGGCTAAGGGACCCCTGGAACCAGGTTAAAAAATACTTCAGGAGGAGGAGTGTTGGTAGTGGGGGAAGATGAATTCCATTTTAAGCCTACTTCTTTATTTTATTTTATTTTATTTTATTTTTTGTTGTTGAGGTATAATTTACATACAGTGGAGTAAATACATAGGTCTCAATGACACGGATACCTTGGACAGAACTTGAAATGACTGTAAGACATCCAGTTGGAGGTATTCCGAAGATGGTCAGAAGTGTGTGTGTGGAAAGAGAGAATGTGATGAGCTCTGAGGGTCCTTCTGAGAAGTGGCCCTGGGGATGAGGAGAAGGTGGCCCCTTGGGGATGAGAAACCCAAGGATCCAGTCTTTGACCTTGATGGGGGATCTGGTCTTTGACCTCGATGATCAAATACGTTCAGTCATCCACTCACAGAGAGTCAGTCACTTCCTTGAGTGAGTGATGGGGTGCCTATCCTCAGTGATTATGGTCTGCACATACCACATATGAGGAAAGAATGCTAAGATAAACAAAAGTGACTCATAGTGTAACATGAAAACTGAAAATTGCACTAACCATGCCACCTAGTAGCTTCCTGAAGCAGCAGAATCATTTTCTAGTCAACCCATTAGGCAAATAAATGTTCTTGGTTGGAGGTTAGCATTCATTTTCCCCCAAAGTATACTGCATTTAATTAAATGTATAGGAAAAGTTCTGTTGACCTAAGGAGTTATGGTAATGTGGTGGGAAGACCTCTAGTCTGGAAGTCTAGACATCTTTGGTTCTTTTCCCAGCTCTCTCTGGAAAAAAGAGAGAACTCTTCTAGGTTCTCTTGACCTAGGGCAAATCACGTGGCCTCTTGGAGCCTGAGATCCTTCTTTTGTGACTGATAGAAAATTTTAACCCTGAATCCTGTATTTACTCAACTTTAAAAAAAAAAAAAAGATTTTATTTATTTCTTTGAGAAAGAGAATGCAAACATGAGCAGGGGGAGGGGCAGAGGAACATGCAGACTCCCCGCTGAGCAGAGAGCCTGACACGGGGCTCGATCCCAGGACCCTGAGATCATGACCTGAGCTGAAGGCAGACGCTTAACCAACTGAGCCACCCAGGTGCTCCTACACAACTCCTCAACAAATTTTTATCGAGCTTCTGCTCTGTTACTGGCTCTGACCTGGTTAAGAATCCCTGCTCTCACAACTCTTTGCTCTGGCCCCTGGCCAGATAACCATCACTCTCAATTCAAACCATGTCTGCTTTCTTTACACCAGAGGATGGAAAAGTGAGCTGGACACCACTCAGTTCTTTATAGGAATTTTGCTCTCTAAAATTCAGACACCTGGGTGTAATTGTGTCAGTCTGGTGAGGCAGGAGGACCACTGGGATTGGAGTTGAACAGAGCTGGATTTGGGTCCCAATTCTGCCACTTACCAGCTTGTGACCTGGAGTAAGTTGCTGAGGTTTTATGAACTTCACTTTCCCCATCTGTTAAATGGAAATAATGCTACCTCCTTGTTGTTTTGAGAAATAAGATGATGCACATAGAAATGCTTGGTGCTTCTCTTCCCTATTATCCAGCAAGCAGCAATTGCCCATGCCTTTTTTCACCTCAAATATTCTAAATATCTAAGCCATTTGCCTGAGCCACGACTCAGTTTATAAACAGTTCCTGGAATTTGGAGGACCAGAGTGGCCCCATTTGCTTAAGCATACCCTTAGCAATTTCCATTTCATTTCAGACTTGAAATCATTTTCACTTTCTTTTTTTTTTTAAGATTTATGTATTTGAGAGAGAGCGAGAGAGAGAGAGAGCATGCATGCATGAGAGGGGGGTGGAGGGTGAGGTGGTAAGAGGGGTAGGGAGAGAGAGAATCTTAAGCAGACTCCCAGCTGAGGGCAGAGCCTGATGTGGGGCTGGATCCCATGACCCTGAGATCATGACCTGAGCCGAGATCAAGAGTCAGACACTAACTGGCTGAGCCACCCTGGTGCCCCAAAATCATCTTCACTTTCTACAAACTGGGAATATGGTTTCTAGCAACATTTCCTCTCTTCCAATACCCTCTGGATGTACCAGGGAGGTAGTTTTATTGAATTTTATTGATAATGCCCCATAGAGACCATATAGGTCTGAAACAATTTAGAGATTATGTCACAAGGTCCAATTACTTTGTTTACAGTGAAGGACCTGAGGTGAGGCTGGGGGATGGACTAGCCCCCTTGACCTGGTGGTAGACAGGCATGTAGGTTCCTTGATTCCTGCTCTAGCTCTTTTCACCTTAGACTGTCCTAAACCATCTTAACTGCTTGTATCTCAAGTAATCTGAAAGCTAGTTACTTAATCCACAGGGCACTCCTTGCCCTTTTGTGTTGAAGAACATTCACTAATTGAGGGTACTTTCATGTCATTTCACAAGACTCAGTAAGGTGAATTCTGGCACTGTGAGGGACTGCAGAGACCACACAGAGGCCAGAAGTGTGCAGCTCCAACTAGAGTTGAGATAGAATATGCATCATCAGAAAAGGAGAGTTCAGAAGGCTTGGGTGGAAAATGGATAGCTACCTCTTAGTCTAAGGATCAGTGATACAGAGAGAGAAGTAGAAAACCTTCCCCTGCGGTGCTCTGGTCTTTGAAGTTAATGTAGGATCATGAGTAGGCAGCCACTGTATGCACAGCTCTGGGTGATGGCAGAGGCAATGTTTGTTGGTCGGGCATGAGGCCTGCCGTGCCTGCCATGAGTCCTCTCCCTCCATCCTCCTTCTCTCTCTGCATTCCTCCCTCCCTCCCTTCTCTCTCCTCCCCTCCTTCCACCCTCTCTTCTTTTCTTTCTTCCCCAAACTTATCTTGAGTATTTTTTATATACCAGATCTTATGCTAGATCCTTAACCCCGACTCTAAAGAGCTTGTGCTTCTTTCTCCTTGGTCATCCTTCAAAGACTCATCTGTCTTACTCATCTCCCTACCTTTTTTTTGCTTTTGTTCTTCCTTCTTTTCCACTTCTCTGTTTTCTCCTTTCACAGGTGTCTTTGTTTTATTGGTAACCCAAAAGCCAGCTGTGGTCTCCTTGGTCTGCAAGGTCTAGATAATATTGCCTTGAACTCCTCATTCCATGCCCTATGGAATTCCAAAGCCCTTCCCGATTTCTGAAAATTCCCATGGGAGGCGGAGGAGCTTTTATTTTCATAGTCACCTCTGATTCCGAACACTGAACTTCTCTTGAATTCACTTGGTTCACAAGGCCTTTTACTACCAGCCCAGTCCCTTGCCAAGTTGACCCTGACATAAAACTCTGCCTCTTGCTTGATTTCCACAAAGACAAGATGAAACAACGCTTTAGCGGATTAAACAGTGTCCTCCCCCCTCCATTCATGTCCACATGGAACATCAAAATGTGAACTTATTTGGAAATAGGGTCTTTGGATATGTAATTAATCAAGTTAAGATGAGGTCACTGGAATAAGGTGAGCCCTAGATCCAATGATGAATGTTCTTATAGGAAAAATAGAGGACATATAAAGATACACAGAGAGAAAGAAGGCCATGTGAAGATGAAGCAGAGCTGGAATGATGTGGCCACAAGCCAAAAAGCACTGAGGATTTCCAGGAGCCATCAGAAGCTAGAAGGGGCAAGGAAGGATTCTTCTCTAGAGCCTTCAGAGGGAGCGAGCTTGGCTTGGCTGACACACTGATTTTGGACTTCAAGCCTCCAGAAATGTGAGAGAATAAATTTCTGTTGTTTTCAGCCAAGTTTGTTTTACTTTCCTATAGCACCCATGGGAAGCTAACACAAACAACATTTTCATTTGGGTGTGTAGTCAGCTTTATCAAGGATTTGAGAGGGGAGATGAGACAGAGAGGAATGCACATTTTAGCTCTCTGTCCCTGCTCTTTCATTGGCTCCCTCTTCCATGCTCAACCTGCCTCCACATCCCTTCTGCCCGTGAAGTCCCCAAACTCCAAATCCATCTTACCCTATGATGCAGAACTCCAACTCTCAAATTCAGCCCCCCAGCCCACCATTCAGGCCAAACCCCTCCTGATGCTCAGCTGCATGAAAATACTTTGCAAGGACTGGCAGCCCCTCTCAGAAGGGAGATGTGGATTGAAAGAGTCACACCTATTCCCCTGTTGGGAGACATATTTCTTTTCTACTTCCTGTTCTTCAGCCTGCCAGAGACAGGCTGTGGGGTAGGCTTATTTACCTGCACCCACCCTTAGAATGGGTTGGGTTGGGTTGTAGAAATCAGAAGGACTTGTCCATCTGTCAGTCAGTAGATGCTGCCCTGGGCACTTTGGGGAGACAATATGAGACGTTGTCCCATCCTTGAGGAACGTTCCAGAAGACTCCCCCTAGCTTTGCTTCTTTCAGAGCTTTGTTCAGCTGGTTTGATCTCTCCCATATTCTAATAACAATCTCTTACATTCTACTTCTTCCTCCTCCCTCTCTATATTTCCTCTTCTATGTGTCTACTTTTAGAGAGCTTTAAAAGTTCTGTCACCCTTAGTATTCTACTTTTTTATGCTTACAAATTTCCAAGACCTGTGGGGCAGTATTTTTTTTTCCAATTTTTTAATAGGAAATAAGGAAAACCAAGCCCAGAGGTGAAGTAAATTGCCCAAGATCAACTGTGTTTAAGTGACAGAGCTTGCCATGCCTTTCTGAGAGTGGTTGTGAGCCTCAGCCATTAACCTGGAAAAATCCACTTAATTTAGACAAGCCATCTTCTTGTTAGCGTGAGAGCTCGGGATCCGTAAGCTTGATTCCATTTAGACACTCTCTGTTTTAAGAACTGATTTCTAGCCTGATTTTAAATTAAGTTTATTCAATGGTTTGAAGAACTCTGTGTTTTGACTCTGGTTTCAGAGAAATATTCTTACTAGGTTACACGAATATTTTGAAACTCAGTCCTTTTTTTTTATTCAATAAAAGTTTGCACAAACAATGCATCCCACAGGAGAAACTTACGCCAGATCCCAGATGTTTAACACGTTTGCTTCAGATATTGGAGTTCATGGCCTCTTGTGCTTGTTAAACCAAAAAATATAAGAGCCTAGAAATGATTTTTAATATCTATGAGTGCTGCAAGGACAGGCTGGATTCTGGGCAACTGCAACATTTCAACAACCCTTTTGATCACAGGTTTTTCATGTGTGCATATGTATGTGTGTGTGTGTGTGTGTGTAATTTTTTAAATGATCCAAGCAGACATTTCAAGGAGGGGAAGCATAAACTCTAGTTTTGACTCAATTTCAGTTCATTTTGGCTGATCTTTGTAGAAATGTTCAAAAAGTTCCTTTCCTAATCCTGACATTGACTCTGACTTGTGATCACGCACCTGGATCTGTCACTTGACCAGCCAACCATTTATTGATGAGTCTTGGGGCTCAGAATGCCATCATACTGATATTAACCCTCATCTACTGGGGACTGACTATGCAATCACTGTGCTATGTCTTTGCTCATGTTGTATCATTCAGCCCTCACACCCATCACCTTCATGGCTGTTACTTTGGTCTCAGCCACCCTCCTCTCATGCCTCCATTATAGTGAGTTGGCTAGCCAGTCTCTCTGCTTCTAGCTTTGCCCCTGCTCCCTGCCGTCCCCTCTCAACCCAACAGCTGGAATGATCCAAATAAACGTTAAATCTGTGCATGTCATTCCTCTACTCCAAACCTTCCAATGGCTTCTCAGCCTATTCAGAATAACAGCAAAAGTCTTTACGATGGCCCATGCAATCTCCTTTACCCTGAACCCTGCCCTATGAGCCTCTTCCCTGGTTTCCCCTTCTCCCTCTCTTTCTCTTGCTCCAGTTGCTCTGGCCCTCTCACTGCTCCTTCAATATGCCAAAGAAGTTTCTTCTGTATGGTTCATTAGTACAGCAGAGGTGAAAGCACACTTATAATACTATATCTATGAAGGTAGGAAAGTGGGAGATAATTTATTTCAAACAATTAACAATAAGTTAGTGATCTATTGGTGGGGATTTAAAAAAATATCTAAAGCCCACAAGAATGCATTTTCTTCCCAACAATCTTTGCTGTAGGAAATTTGGCCAAAGATAAATTTTCCCTTATAAATGGAAGAAGTCAAAGTTAGTGGGGCAAAGCATTTTTATCCCGACAGCATACACTTACTATTGGGAGGTTGTTCATTTTCACCTACTGTACAATGTTAAGGGTTAGGAGCTTTAAGTTATGGGCATCTAGTACCTGCAACTAACTTATTGAACCATTGAATGAGCAATGATACCCAAAAACTAAGGCCTTCTTGAATAGCTGGAAAATAAATCATTTTGGGAGCTGTGTTTCAGAAAATTGGGAATATACCTTTTGAGGAACCAAACCTTTAAAATAGTATTAGTCATTCTGGTGGATTTTAAAAATTAAATTTTATCCACTTTCTTTTTTTTTTTTTTAAAGATTTTATTTATTTATTTAATTGACAGAGAGAGAGAGAGAGAGACAGCGTGAGGGGGAACACAAGTAGGGGGAGTGGGAGAGGGAGAAGCAGGCTTCCAGCTGAGCAGGGAGCCTGATGTGGGGCTCGATCCCAGGACCCCAGGATCATGACCTGAGCTGAAGGCAGTCGCTTAATCATCTGAGCCACCCAGGCGCCCCTTTTATCCACTTTCTTGTATTGATAGCCAGGCTATTAAAGTTTGACTATTAAAGTTTGATTCAGTATTATCATTATAAACATTGGTGGCCACACTCTGCTGTATTATAATACAGTGTATAGATCTGTTTGCCCCTACATTGAATGGCCCCAGGTAACGGTGCTTCTTGAATCCTCAGGTCTTCCTTGTATAATTTTGCAATAGGCATTTAGGAAGGGAAAAAGGAGTCACAAATGGGCAATTTCCATCCCGAGAGTTTTGTAGGAGCCTTAGGTGTGTTGATGCTCCAGAGGGAGAGTTAAGTTTATGTGCTAATTATCATAAGTGAAAGGGCCTTAGATCATTTTAATAACCACTTTCTTCACCATCATCACTATCTTGATGTTTCTGCAATAGCATCTAGCAGCTCCAAAGCATTGGCCACTTTTAGAACTTAGGACCAGAGACTTTGACACACTGTCTGGACCAAACAGAGGGAGAATAACCAAAGAGAATAGAGGGGTACTGGACACAGGTTCCATTCACTTCACATCTGGTTTATAGGAAGCTTATAGGAAGTTACAAAATTGTCATTCAGCCCAAAGATCAACTTAACCTGCCAACGTAAATCTTTATACATACACTCTACTATTGTGAAATGGTCTTAATCATTTTATTTTATTTTATTTTATTTTATTTTTAAAGATTTTATTTATTTATTTGAGAGAGAGAGAGCACATGAGAGGGGGGAGGGTCAGAGGGAGAAGCAGACTCCCTGCCGAGCAGGGAGCCCGATGCGGGACTCGATCCCAGGACTCCAGGATCATGACCTGAGCCGAAGGCAGTCGCTTAACCAACTGAGCCACCCAGGCGCCCTCATTTTAATTCATACTTAAAATAGTGCTTTAGTGTACAGAATGCTTTGTGCTTTGATATTTTTTCTTTCACTCATCGAAGATTTTTTCAGTATCTACACCATTGTCCCACCCTTTATGTAGACATTAGGAGTGCGAAGATGAATATGACCTGTTCCTTCCCATTTTCTTATTTTGATCATCATAATGACCGTGAGAGGTTGCTAGGGCAAAGACTATTATTATTTCCACTTTGCAGGAAAGAGATCGAGTCTCAGGTAGGTTCTTGCACTGCCACAAAAAAAGTATGAAAGCCAGAATTTAAACTCAGGTCTTCTGCCACTAAATCCCATGTTTTTTTCCAGTACCCTATGCCTTAAACAAATACTGAGAGGTGAGCATGCAAAGCAAATGAAAACGTATGTAAATCACAATCAAATGAAAAAGCCAAAGACCCAGCTCCAAAGAATCATGTAGGGACCTGGTTTTTTTGAGAATTCACATTAAGTGTCTTGTGTTTGAGTGACAGAAACTAAACATGTGTTAACTTAGACAAAAGATGTAATTTGTGGGTTTATACCCAGTGTGGCCTGTGTACTAGAACAGTGGAAAAAACAGGGTGCATCTTCCCTCAGGAATGAACGTAACCAAAAAGTCTTGTGCCTTTGGAACCTCTTACACCATATTTACCTCTCTCAGAATATCTACTTTATTTTATTGTATATTGACTTCTCCTTTGGAGATATGTCCACCAAAAGTTCTTCCATCCCTAAAAAGAGAACTGACTGCTCTTTCCTGGTTATAGTTTGGAAAAAAAAATTCTAGAGAAAGATTCTGATGGACACTCCTTGGTTCAGGTGCCTTCTCGTGAGCCAATGAACTCTGACTAAGGGGGTGACATCCTGGGAAAATATAGTAGCCACTTCTAGAAGTACACATTTTTTAAAAAAGATTTTATTTATTTATTTGACAGAGAGAGACACAGCGAGAGAGGGAACACAAGCAGCGGGGAGTGGGAGAGGGAGAAGCAGGCTCCCCGCAGAGCAGGGAGCCTGATGCAGGGCTCGATCCTGGGACCCCAAGATCACGACCTGAGCCGAAGGCAGACGCCTAACAACTGAGCCACCCAGGCGCCCCTAGAAGTACACATTTGAAGTGGAGGACAGGGTGGTTCTCATGATCAGACTCTAAGTAGATGTCTACTTTGAGCACCCTAAATTTAATCCACACATGTGTTTTTTCCCCAAGAATTATCCTATTCAATTTTGAGAAATTAAATATTTTCTGGACTCCATCCCAACACTGTACTGTGTTTAAAGGAGTCAGCGCAATACCAATAGCTATGAGCAGGAAAATCTCCATGTAGAAAAGTTAAGGAATCCTTGTCACATTTAGTCCGGGAAGTGAAGAAGGAAGACAGAATTTGGAGATGGCCCAGAGCAGTGAAAGCAAACTAAAGATAGGGAGATGGTGACTCTAAAGAAGAGCATAGAGCATGACTGCCACAAAATGACATTGATTTTCAGGCATGGTTATAGCCATCTTGGAGAGGAGAGGAGGCAGAACGCAGAGATTCTTGGAGCTGGAAAGGTTATCAGTCTTCTGACTACTCTTTTCGCTCTTCATGTGAATAGATAGATGCAGGGAGAAGTAATCTGCTCAAGCCATAAAGCCTTAATTATTTTATCTGCAAAAATAGGAAAAATTGTGACACTAACATGTGCCTATTCAGGGGGGTTATTCTTCTGAGGGAAATTGGAATAAAGTTACCAGAAATTGAATAGTGCATTTTTTCTCCTGCTGGGCCAACCTTTGCCAGAGAGTAGGTATAAATATGCAGATGGCTGATAACAGGGAGACAGATGACAAAAGTGGGAGATGCCAGGACAGGGGACAAAGGAAAGGTTCTGACTCAATGGGTTTAGAAAGCAGACTTTAAGTCCTTGATGATCTGTACAAAGCTAGTTCTTGTGTAACTTACTCAGGACAGTTCCAATCCTGTGAATCTTTTTCTAGTTATCATATCTGGGGTCTGTCACAACATGAGGGCTTTCTCATGTACCAGACCCTCTTTTTGGAAGTCTTAGATCAGTGAAGTGGCTTTCCCAACATCAATTTTATCCCATAAGTAGCAGCAGTATGGTTTGGGGAGTTGATCTCAACTTAAGGGGTAGGCCTGCTTAGTCAAAATGTTATCTCGTCCCCTATACCAGTCACTGATTCCAGAATGAGCATGTGACCGAGTTCTGGCCAAAGAGGTAGGAAGAGATGTTTCCTGGCGTCTGGAAAAGTTGATCTCCCAAGAGAAGTTTGAGGGAATTCATTCTATCCCCGTCATCTGAATTGAAGAAAGAAGGTCTGATTGTCCCTGGAAGCCGTTCTACAAACATAAGGGAAGTTGATTTAGGATAAAGCTTACATAATCTAGAGCAGAGCAAAAGGAAGGGAAACATTCAACGATACACAATGGGATTGCTAAAGCAATGACTCTGGAGTCCCACCTACCTTTACACTTCCTTTCTGGTTAGCCCACCCAAGATGTAGAGGCTTAAATCAACAGCATTTTATCATTATTTAGCTTCTGAATGCTATAGGGGCAGGGCTCAGTGGGGAAGGCTGTCTTTGTTCCACTAGGTGTCGACTGGGGCAGCTCAACCAGGGGCTGAAGGATCCACTTCCAAGATGGCTCCATCGGCTCTGAGGGTCTTGGCCCTTGGTTCTTTTTGTGTGGGCCTCTCCCTGTGGGTCTCTCCACAAACTGCTGCAGCTTCCTTAGAGCAAGGTGGCTGGATTCCAAGAGCAAGCACGCAAAGACAGCCAAGTAGAAATTGTACAGCTTTTTAGGTCCTATTTCCTTATTTCCATATTCCGTAATTTCCATAGTACTCTCTTGGTCAACCAGTCACTATTGGTTAGCCTACATAAAGGAGAGAGGACATAGAGCCCAACCTTTGATGAGAGGAATTTCAAAGAATTATGAACATGATTTAAGCCACCACACAAGTTAATACATTTCCTTATTTTTATGACCATTTCAGTTGGGTCTTCTTGTTACTTGTGGCTGACAGTATCCTCATTGATACGGTTAGCGTCATCTCAGCGCTTGGCAGCAGAATGTCCCACATTAACAGCTTTCAATTGCAATGCCAATTGTAGCATGGCTTCCAGTAATTTGTTACTAGTAATTGAATACCAAGGTTTGAAACTATTTACTTTTTTTTCTTTTTCTTTTTGCAAATTGGAGCAGAATCAAACTTACCACTATAATAGCAGAAGAGGCATTTATTTCAATTCTAGTAGACTTCTCTGAATGGGTGATAAACGGATGGAATCAGAGCAAGGATATGTTACATGGAAGCATTAATTCTCGGTTGAGAGCTATTGGCCTGGATGCTTCTTTAAATAAGAGTTAGAAGGACCTCTAGATAGTCTGTGTGCTCAGGGTCAAATTCTTTTTCTTCTCCACTAGGCACCTAAGCCAGTGAGGTTAAAGACTTGTGATCACATTTTATATTCTCTTTCTAGTTCTGTTGGTCTTTCTGTGGGCGAGGAAAAGAGTGAAGACATTCTTCTTGGTCACCTGCATTGTCCTGCCCCACGATGAACTCTAACAAAGCAAACAATGTTTAAGTGTCCACTGTGTTCTTAGCACTCCCCTAGGCATTGCAACATAAAGATAAGATGTGGTTCTCTAGGAGCCTAGAAGATAAAAGGCATTTGGAGAACAAGAGGAGGCAACTTAAAGTTGAGTGCTAAAGCAGGTGCATAAGCCAGCCTTGTAAAGAAAAGGAGAGTAAGAGCTGAGCACTTACTGGATTTCAGGGTGCTTCCCTGCCCACAAGGTGCAGCAGCAGATCATGTGATCCTCCCTTCCCCACTGCCTTGGACTGGGCCAAGGTCAACATCTGACCCAGGGGTGCCCAACTGTAAGCTGAGGAAGACCAGCCAGCAACCTGTGCCTTGTGTGTGGAAACATTGAGCTGAGCCTATCAGATGGCTGGAATCTGGAAAGGGCCATGCAGTTACTTCCTTTGGGTCGTGGGCCCTGAGCTCAAAGGTCTAGCAGAGTCGCCCTCAAGGCAGACATTGTGGGACTGGGTGCAGATTGCAGCTCTGAGGGATTAGAGACTCTGAGAAGTGGGTTTGGATGTGCAGATGTGCAGAAAGAAGCAGTCTCTGGAAGATGAGGGGCCGAGGTATGTCTGGTCTACCTTGGGTCCTGTCCTTCCTGGGGCTCATTTGTTGAGATTCCTGAAAAAGTGTGTTCCTTTTGTCTCCTTGCCCAGAATACCATGTTCTCTCTTTTACTTGAACTAATTTGAGTGGGCTTCTGTTTCTTGTAACCATTGGAGCTCTGTCTAGAACAAGTCAAGAATTCATAGAGGAGATGGCGATTTCAATGGGCCTTAAGTAATGAATTGGATTTATATAAACATAACTCCTATGTCTGGACTTCCCAGTTTGCTGACCAAGCCTGTGATTTAATAAAAGGAGCTTGACCTTTAGAGTCACACAAAGCCTCGGGGTCAAATCCTGACTCCTTCATCACTTCCTGTGATCTCAGAAAAGTTATTTATAAAGTTTAGATAATAATCCCCACTCTGCAGGGTTGTTGCAAGAATTAAAAAAAAATATATATATATATATATATACACATACACACCATTACACAGTGCCTGGCATATGATAGGTCAGCAGAGAATGGCAGCTATTATCATTCCAAATGTATTTGGATGGGAGAAGGGAAGTAATTTTTAACCCTGTTCTCAGTAATGCCAAGTGGTTTTGGTTGAGGCATTTTGTATTTCTCAACATTTTTAAGTGGCTTTATATGTTAAGTATATGTATATGTTAAGTATGCGTATAAGCGTGTAGGCATGTGTGCATGCGTATCCATTTGGCAAGGGTGTTGTTTGTTCTCCTGCCCCCTTTTCCTCTTGAAGTTGTATTCACTATGTTCTCGGACTAGTTACTGTTATGAATTAGGCATGTGGTATGAGATGAACAGGGGTGATGAGTTGGCCAGATTGCCAAGCTAGTTCATGTTTTGCAGGAAATGCCAAATTGTTTCCTGAGGGGATGTTTTTTAGGAATGGGAGAGTATGCTTCACTGGCCCTCACAGACCCTGTCCTGTCCCTGGAGTGTTGTCACCTCACCGAGTGATACAATAGCTCTTTAAAAGCCAGTCCATGGAGCTGCTGTCCAGTTTTGCTGGAAGTGTGTTTGCCTTGTTGTTTTTCTTTTTCCTTCTGGTAAATGAAGCTCACATCAAGTAGGAAATGGATTGCAGACTTCCCACATTTCCTCAAAAAATATCCCAACTTCATCCATCCCCTCATAAAGTAGAAGGGTGGGGGAGGAAGCTAGCGAAAGGCAGGGAGTCATGGGGAAAGAAGGAATGTCTGAAGAAAAAAATGACTGTAAAATATTTTGAGGACACCTCCCCTTCCAACCAATGCCTCTAATTTATATAAAGATCAATGTATGCTTCGAACTAACAAATTAAGATGAAATTGTCATAAGAATACATCTTTGGATATGTGGTTCATCTGCCAACCACATTTATTCATGAATTTTCCTTATGGAGTTGGAGCAATTTTAAAGAGAACGAAAGAAAGTCTTGGCATCCTACACTGCCTGGGGATTTTGCTGGGCGGATGAGTTTTCCTAAAACTCTGATGAAAACAAAAGTCACAAATGATAGCCTTCAAATTTTATTTCAGATAGCGAGTTTGAGTTGCGTTTGTAAACAACCACTAATCTTCAGACGTAGTCTTCCGAAGAGTTTTGAAATCTTTCTCTTTTCCTGTTGTGACAGATATTTAGATTTTATGTCTGACCAAAAGGATAGAAAATGTCAAACAGAATTTTATTGAGGGTGTGGGGCCGAATCCTCTTACTTACTGTTGGCCCAGTTAGTGCCCCCTAGTGACTTGAGAGGGCGTCCTGGGCACACTGGCATGGAACTCTGGGGCCACAGTGGGCTGGGAGCACCTCCTCCACCTCACCACAGAAAATTACGGTTGGGGGGTCCCTGGGTGGCTCAGTCGTTGAGCATCTGCCTTCAGCTCAGGTCATGATCCCAGGGTCCTGGGATGGAGCCCTGCATCAGGCTCCCTGCTCGGTGGGAAGCCTGCTTCTCCCTCTCCCACTCCCCCTGCTTGTGTTCTTGCTCTCGCTATCTCTCTCTGTCAAATAAATAAATAAAATCTTTAAAAAAAAAAAAGAAAAGAAAATCACGGTTGGGGGTGTGTGTCAAGAAACTATTACTGTGTAACAGTCACCATTTGCCACAACATAAGATGACAATCATCTCTCATTTCTCATGTGTCTGCTAGTCAGCTAGGGATTAGCTCATCCAGTCTGGGCTTATCTGGAATGACTCCACTCCATGTCTCTCATCCTCCTTGGATCAGCTGGCTGACTCAGGCAAAATCTCCTCATGGCATTGGCAGAAGTGCAAAAGGGTAAGCAGAAACATGAGAGGCCTCTTCAGCTAAGCTCAGAACTTTCACATTTTTGGTTCTGTATCACCTTATTAGCCAAAGCAAGTCAAATAGCTGAACCCATAATCAAAGGGTAGGGAAATATATTCCACTCCTTGAGTGGAAGAAACTCAAAGTCATGGCAAAGACGATAGGTACAGTAAGGGATGAAGAACTGGGGCCAAGACTGTAATTTACCACAAAGAGGTGTATATGTAGGACTGTACCCTTGGTGAGTGAATCCACACAGCTTGTCTGCAACTGTGACAGGCCAGTCTGTTCTGTGGTATTGATGATGGCTATCATAACTTGCTGCTATTAATCGCTCAGTATTTCTCCTAACTCCTTTAATTTTGGTTCTACTTCCCACCCCAAGCAACCTTCTGATGATCACTCAGCCTCCCATGTGGTTGTTTCTGCAGGGTGTAGTGTTTGGACCATAAGATAGAAATGTCTGGGACCTGCAACAATTCTATTCCTCATGCTATATTCAGAGATAGGCCCTATTAATATTCATAGACCCTATTGTCTAGCTCAGCCCTTAGTGAGCTTGACTGAGACTTCTTCTTCAACAGAGTTTAACTTAGAATGCTAAAGGGGAAAGGAAGCAAGTTTCTAAGCTTGAAAAGTGGAGAGTCAGTTTCTTTTCTTTTTTTTTAAAGATTTTATTTATTTATTTGACAGAGAGAGACACAGCGAGAGACGGAACACAAGCAGGGGGAGTGGGAGAGGGAGAAGCAGGCTTTCCACGGAGCAGGGAGCCCGATGCGGGGCTCGATCCCAGGACCCTGGGACCATGACCCGAGCCGAAAGCAGACGCTTAACGACTGAGCCACTCAGGTGCCCCAAGAGAGTCACTTTCTATACTACAGTAGAGTCATACCAGAGGACAACTAAATAACTACCCTCACTTGGAGAGATCTCTACCAGTGTGTAATTTTACCCAAATGTTTGTAATCCTCTATATAACACCAGCACTTTGTCTTTCATAGGGGAAGGGAAGAAAGGTACAATCCATGTAATCTTCCCACTGGGCAGCCAAGGACATGCATGGCAAATCAGAGGGCTTCCATCAGGGAAGCAGAACCATTAGAGTATTACTAATGTAAGAATAAGATCTGACAGAATTGTGGGAGAAATGGGGGAAATAAAGGTCTGGAAATGAGATTAAAGGATCAAAGTCTAACCTGCCCCCAAGAAGCCCTGGTGTAGGTGAACTTAGAGGGTCAGAACTCAGAATGCATCTAGAAAGCTGGGCACACCTAGCCCCTCAAGTAGAATCCACAGAAGAGCTGTGGAAAAACCTTTGGACAGCTGTCAGCTCTGTAGATCCCCGGCCAAGCTTTGGATGTGGGCCTGGGACTCAGGTAGTCAGCAGGGCCAGTGGTTAGGAAGAAGAGTAAGACATGGGGAGCAAGGACAAGCTAGAACCTGACAGCATCTCTGTTTTTCTGCCACTGTAATCATGGGAATCTTTCAAGAGTAAAATCTTTGTTTCATTTGTACCTTCCAAATCTTGTCCAAATTCTTCTTTTGGTCAGTCTAACATAGAACCATATAGAGAAAGAAATTGTGGAAAATGTAGTTTCAGCTTAAGCAAGTTGGCACAGTGTAAGCCACTGTACATGGAGTCCAGAAGAATGCAGAGCATTTTCTTCAGGTTTGAATCATTTCTTCCAACCCATGCAGAGTTCACAGGAAGTAGGGATTTAGATGTCTTTCTGCTTTATTCAGTGAGTCTGGGGGCATTTGTTCTGGAATCCTGAGGCAGGTCCACATGATGTGCTCCACCTGTCTTTCATCCTCTTTGGACCAGCTTTCCATCCAGGTGAGTTGATATTATAGTTGGTAGAAAATCCTCTTTTTTTCTGAATCTTCTCTTTCTTCCTATCCTCTTTTATAACCTTCCTTTGATCCCACTGGTGCTATTCCTCTTGTCCTAGGGGCTGAATATTTTTCATTTAGGCTTCCATGAAACCGTCAGCCTTTGGTGCTATGAAGTTTCATTGATTAACGGGGTTTGGAGGAGGAGGATGGTCATGTGTTGGGGAAGGACTTTGGGGCAAGGGCACTGAGAAAAGAGGCCTCCATCATGTTAGGTCTCTTGGTGGAGCATCTATGACCAGCCATTTTCCCACTTTTACCTTAGCTTTAGTGGGTACTAGTTACCCGGGAAAGAAGATGACGGGAGAAGGAAAAGAAAAAAGAAGAAACTCACCCCACTGCAAACAATCCCGCTTATTCAGCATGTGTCCTGAAGATTAGCATACAACCTCTCTTCTAAGCCTTCAGAGCTTATCTTCTCACTCCTATTTTATATCTCTCAACAAACAGTTGACCTTTGAACAAGGCAGGGTTAGGGGTGCCAGCCCCTTAAGCAGTCAAACATCTGGGTATAACTTTTGACTCCCCCAGAACTTAACTAGTAATAGCCTACTGTTGACTGGAAGCCTTACTGATAACATAAACTGTCAATTAACACATATTTTGTATGTTATATATATTATATGCTATATTCTTATAATGAAGTAAGCTGGAGGAAAAAAATGTTACTAAAAATCATAAGGGAGAGAGAATACATTTACAGTGCTGTACTGTAAAAAATTCATGTATAAATGGATCTGTGCAATTCAAACCCATGCTGTCCAAGAGTAAACTCTGTACTCCACTTTGAGGGACACTGGACCTCCTGCAGCTCACTCAGGGAAATTCTTCAAAGTGCATGTAAGAGATTCACAAGGGCTGATAAAGATGATGGAGATGATGTGATGAATCTGATTTTATGCTAGCTTTCAGGTCAAGATGTCAGCATTCTTTTCTTTTTTTTTTTTTTTAAAGATTTTATTTATTTATTTATTTGAGGGAGAGAGAGAGAGAGCAAGCACACACACATGAGTAGAGGGAGGGGCAGAGGGAGAGGGAGAAGCAGACTCCCCACTAAGCAAGGAGCCTGATGCAGAACTCTATCCCAGGACCCTGAGATCATGACCTGAGCCAAAGGCAGATGCTTAATTGACTGAGCCACCCATGTGCCCCAAAATGTCAACATTCTGATCTGGTGGCCACCTGAGAGAGAGCACAGAGAGCTGTGTATCCATAAAGATATTTATTTGTCCACTTGGGACAAACTTAAAGTCTCTATGACCTTAATACCTTTGATAGATTTTCATGTTCCATGTCTCCCATGCAATCCCTAGAGCAGGAGACAACAATTTTCTAGTGTCTTAATCTATATGCCATCATTTATGACCGTGTTAATCAGGGTATATAAAGCTACCTGCAGGGGGGAAAAATCCACAAATGTTAGTAGTTCATACCATAAAGTTTATTTTTCACTTACATCACAATCCAGTCAAGATTTTTTTTTTTAAGATTTTATTTATTTATTTATTTATTTTTTTTTTAAGATTTTATTTTATTTATTTATTTATTTGACAGAGAGAGACACAGCGAGAGAGGGAACACAAGCCGGGGGAGTGGGGGAGGGAGAAGCAGGCTTCCCGCGGAGCAGGGAGCCCGACGTGGGGCTCGATCCCAGGACCCTGGGATCATGACCTGAGCTGAAGGCAGACGCTTAACGACTGAGCCACCCAGGCGCCCCAGATTTTATTTATTTTTTAACAGAGAGTGACACAGCGAGAGAGGGAACACAAGCAGGGAGAGTGGGAGAGGGAGAAGCAGGCTTCTCGCCAAGCAGGGAGCCCGATGCGGGGCTTGATCCCAGGACCCTGGGATCATGACCTGAGCCGAAGGCAGACGCTTAATGACTGCGCCACCCAGGCGCCCATAATCCAGTCAAGATTAGTGGGTGGTGGTGGGAGCCTTGTTCTTTGAAGTCAATCAGGGACCTGGACTTCCATCTGGTTGCATTTTCAGCTTTAGCAATGGTCTAAGGTAGTCAAAGAATGGGAAGAAGGAGAGAGTGGGGAAAAGACTCACCAGTTCTTAATTGCCTAGACCCAGAAGTGAAATTCTACCTCTGCTCAAATTCCATCAGTGAGAACTGGCCACATGTATGGGGGAATGGACAAAGTAGTTTAGCTTTATGTTCAGGAAAAGGAATGAAAGTTTGGTGAGCATTTATGGCTCTGCTGAAAGGTCACTTCCCTCTGAAGCAAGTGCTCAGGACTTCCCGGTACACCATGGGTACTCAAGATTGTTAGTTGCATAAGCACATGAAAGAACAAATGAATAACTATGTACAGCCTTCTGTTTTCTAGGGCAGAAAATCTGTCTGCTACCCCTTTCTATCCAAATGACCATTTATATTTGTGAAATTTTTTCATGAGTGCTTTAAGAGTTCATATTCTTTTAAAGATTTTTCTTTTCTCATTCATTCCACAAATATTTGAGGGCCTTCTATGTGGCAGGTACTGTGCTAGGTGCTCGGGAAGTCATAATTCCTGTCTATTGGTAACTCACATAGAATGAGTTTAGTAGGAAGAGGGAAAAGAAGCCAACAATTACAATTATTGTGGAGGGGCCATGACAGAGATATGGATGCATGGTGGTGGGAAGGCTGAGGTAGGGTACCTAATTCACTCTGGGATGGGTGTTATGAAGTTTCACCTTCCAGAAGAGGTGATACTTCAGCTGAATGAACATGCATTTGTCAACTGATGACCTATAAAATAGAGGTCAGGGGAACAGAAGTGCAAATTTGGCAATTTAGGGAATAGCAATAAATTCAGAAGGTCAAAAATGTGTGGTGGGGGAAGTGGGAGGTGAGGCTAAGAGGTAGGGCTGGACTGAGTCACCAAGCATTTGTAAACTGCACTGAAGGAAGGATGAATGAAAAGGGATTAGGACAGGGATTAAGTGATTTATCTCTATCAAATGAAAGAATAGGGATAGCAAAATCTAAGCAGCAGTGTTATCAGCGTCAACCCGATGATATTTTTCTCCTCAGATCTGCTCCAACGAATAAAAGACATTAAACATTAAAAACATATTTAACATTAAAAATCAACACAAAAAAGCCACTCGGAATGTTGCAACACTTTATGGGAAGAGTTTAAATGGAAGGACACAAAGAAAGGTGTACAGTATCCTCCATCCCTATCAATGTAGCCTTTTGCCTCTGAAAGCGGAACAGGAAGAAGGCCCATTTCAAGGAAAACAAAGGGAATGGTTTCATTGTTTCAAAGAACTCTATCTGTCAATAGGAGTGGATTCTTCTAAGAAAGACTTTTTAGATGGAAGATGGACTGAAACTAAGAACAATTCAGGGAGTGCTTTCTCTTGGGACTCCTCCATCAGTGAGGCGGTTGTTAAGATTGTTCAGTTAGGGAACCAAGTTCTCAGTCTAGTTTAATAAGTATTACTGAGCATTCACACATTCACTCATTCTTCGTTCATTCAGCACATTCGAGTGACGGACACTTTTGTGCCCTGCACTATGATGTCAGGTGCCCCAGGAGAGTAAAAGATAGGTAAAGGTCCTTGACCTTGAGAACTAACACATGCATCTGGAGGTTGCTAGCCAAGGATTGGCTCTATTTAAGGGTGTGAGATAATAGAAAATAAATATTGATCTCTGCCCCTGGTTCCTAGCTGAGCGCTCCTAAAACTCATGGAAATTTCCAAGCGATAAGAGCACTAGGAGCATCTTTTGTTCTCGTGAGGTGACTCTGTGTGGGCTCCTGGATGAGGGCCAGTCACCAGAAAGACCAAGCCATGATTAGAAACTCAGAATTTCCTACCTACCCCCCGCCCCGTCCTCCTAAGAGGGGAGAGTGGCTGGAAATGGGGTTAGTAAGTGATCATGCCAATGTGAGGAAGCTTCCCAATAGTGCAGGGGTTGGGGAGCTTCCAGGTTGGCAAAGATATCCACACTGGAAGGGTGATACACCCCTACTCCATGGGGACAGAAGCTCCTGTGTTCAGGACCCTCCCAGACCTTGCCTTATATATCTTTTCATCTGGCTGTTCATCTGTATCCTTTATCATATCCTTTGATAAACTGGTAAAATTAAGTAAGCATTTCCCTGAGTTCTGTGAGATGCTCTCACAAATGAATTGAACCCAAGGAAGGGGGGGGCGTCATTGGAACCTCTGATCTATGGTTGGTTGGTCAGAAGCACAGATGATAACCTGGGCTTTTGGCTGGCATGTGATGTTGGAGGGGGGGCAGTGCAGGGAGGCAGTCTTATGGGACTGAGCCCTTCACCTGTGGGATCTGATGCTCTCTCTGGGAAGTAATGTCAGAATTGAGTTGAATTGTAGGACATCTAGCTGGTGTTGCAGAGAATTACGTGGTGTGGGGAAAAACCTTCACACAGTTGGAGACCAGAAATGTCAGAATGAAAGTGTTTTGTATGAGGAGTCAAGAAGGTACAGGGGCAAGAGAAACACAGGAGGAAAGAACTGGGTTTTCCCCTACAACAGGTGGAAAACTGAGTTTTTCTAATACAAAGTGTCAGAGAAAATATATATATTTGCTCTCTCATTTGACCTTTAAGTACAGCACATCATATACGTATATATACATATATGTGCACACACATGTTTTATATAATATATATTTAAGAGCTTTGGAGTCTGAAGTCCAGAATCAATCTTGACTCTATACTTGGGCAACCACTATTTGTTTGACTCTCAGTATTTTCAACTGTAAAACAAGGATAATAACAGTTACCTCATAATTGTGAGGGTTCAATGAGATGACTCATGTGAGAGCTTTGTGTAAACAGTACAGGACTTTGCAAACATTTGTCACAGAGAAATTATCGAAGGTGAATGTACGAGGGCTTTCAAGCAGTGTTTATCAAACTGTGTGCATCGAAACATTAATGGCCCAGGATGGCGACAGGCATTTCTTAAGAAGACAGTGTGTGGTGTGTAGGGGAAGCAAAACTTTACCACCACTCTTTTAGGGTTTCTGGCTGGGGCTGAGAATTAAATTGACATAGATTAAGAAGAGCAAAGCATACAGTGTTTTACATGCTGCACAGCAGCCCTTGTAGGAAAACGGAGATCAAAAGCAGTTAGAGCTGAACACTTACACACTAAGTTGGACAAAGGGTCGTAAATAGTGAAAAAGGGGCTTGAGCTGAGGCAGTTAATGGTGAAGTGACTAGGAAGGTTTGTGTGTATTGATTTCCTTTGTCCTCGACTCCCTGTCTCTGGCAATAAGAATGTTTCTTGTCTCCTGGTACAGGGACGACGTGTTTCGTTTGGGAGTTTCATCTTCTGTTTTCAGGAAGAAAAAGGAAGGTCAGAGCGATCTTGTATCTGCTGTTTCTCAAGTGCTTTTAACTTAAAAAAAAAAAAAAAAAAACCGTTATGCCAAAGTGGCATATTTTGGCCTGCCACACTTCAGGTCAAATAAATTTGGGAACTACAGGATGATACCAAGTAAAACACAGTTCTTAGGTCTGTAAGTGTGTCGTGACCCTCAAGGAGAGTAATTTCAATTTATACCTCATCAGCCATTCAAAAGCTGAGCCATTCAACAGATCATCTAGGAAGTCACTCAACAACTTTCTAAGAACAGTGTTGAGATTCCCAGCACGGGAAGCATAAAAGGGCCATCCCACTCCTTGTCAGGGCGCTAGAGGGGATTCCAGCGTAATATGGGGGGCCAGGGCACTGTAGCAGATGCCTTTAGGATTCCTTCCAACATACCTATCGCTGGCAAGGCGGTAGTAGGTGTAAAGCCACAAAAGTGAAGAGAAGCAGGCTGATTCTAGGTAACAAATACAAGGCAGCTTAGAAAAGGTTCTTCTGTTTCCAAGAAAAGGGTGCAGCCACCCCTCTGGCAAGAAAGACCGCTCCATCATCCCTATACAAAGAAGTTCATCAGGCCAGTAACTTTCCTCCTATACCTCTCTTCGTTTTTAATCTCCCTTCTGACCTCTCAATGCACTCCCAACTCTGCCTGGCTCCGAGTTAGATCTTGCCAGAGGGCGCAGCCCAGAGCAGGGGCTGGGAGTGGCGAGACGGGAGAAGCCGAGGGCGCCAGCCCAGCGCGCTCAGGTAATCGGCGGGGCGGCCCCGCCCCGCCCTGTCCCGCCCCGCCCCGCCCCGCCCCTCGGCGCGCACCTCCGGGGGGGCGGGGCGGACTCGGAGGGACCGGAGGCGGGGTCTCAGGGCGCGGCCGCGCGAGGTGACCGGGGGCCCGCCTCCCGCGGGAGGCCACGGCGGAGTGGCCGCTGCGGGGCAGGAGGTAACCGGCGCCGGCTCAGCGCGGCGTGGAGCGGGGGCGCCCGGGGAGCCGCACGTGGAGACCCCGCGCAGGGCGGCCGGGCGGCAGGTCTGTGGCGGGGAGGGGGCCGCGGGCTCAGGTGCGCCGTGGGGCCGCTGCCGGGCGCGCAGCGTGGCGCGGGCCTGGCGCCGCAGCTGTCTCGGGCCTCGGGGTCGGGCGCGCGGAGGGCGGGGGTGCGGTGCGAGAGCGGCCCCTGCCCCAGCAGAGGAGCTTCTCGCCCCCAGCCTCACCGGGCGTACTGTTCTGTATGGGTTTTCATCTCCTGTAACTCTTTTACCGTCTGGGTTGGGGGGCCCCGGGGACCGTTCCCGGGTCTCCTCAGCGACGCCTGCTCTCGGGAGCCCTGGGCAGGTTTGGGGCCCCTCGACGGCCGGGTTCACCGTGGGCGGGGCGGGGGGGGGCCGCAAGGGGGGGGGGGGCGCGAGACCGGGCCCCCGCCCTGCCGGGGTCTGTTCAATGGGACCCCCGACCGCAGGGAGGGGAGACCCTAGTCCGGCGGGGCTCTGGGCAAAGATGGAGAGTCGGATAAGAACAGGTTCGCTGAGTATCTTTTATCTGTGATGTTCCTGAAACTTTTAGAAGCAGAGAAGGGGTGTGACAATGGTACTTCCCTATGGTTTTTGCAAAACACGAATTGTACACTCAGCTTGATTTTAGATTTGGCTTCTGTCTCTTCCAATTTTTTTTTTTTTCTTCCTCCTCCTTTGCTGTCCCTTCCTTTAAATAAAGGGAAACGGCATGGCTGATTTGTGGGGTATATTGCACCCAGATAGACGTCCAGATATAGGCAAGATAGATGCCAAGCCAAAAACATGGATTCCTTTAGAATACTTAAAATACAGCATGTGAAAGGATTGCTTTGGTTTTTAGAATATTATTCTGATTCTTACTCCAGGTAAGCTTATAGTAGAATTTTTTTTTCCCCTGATTAATATTGTAAAAAGTAGCCTGGAAGACATTGAGTTAACAACAACACTCCCTATTTACTGATTTAATATTTTGATATGTAACTTTATTGTGGTTAAAAACTGCTTCTTCTGGAAGGAAATGTTAATATTGCTTGCCCTTGAGAGCTGGAATTGCAGATTTACCTTTTATCTCTTGTATTTTGTAGTTTTTGTCAATGGCTGTGAGTTACCTTCATAACTGGAGGAAAAAGTCTTCTTAAAAATTTGTGTTTCTTTAAACCCTTCAAGAAAAATATTTCAAAAGTATCTCTTGTATTGGCTCCACTTGAATTATCATTGTATTCATGAATAAAGCTAACATATGGAGAGAGAGAGCACATGGGCGCTCTCTGTCTCAATGGATAAAATCTTTAAAAAAAGGAACCAGATTAATTCAGGTTGAGAGAAAAGGAGTAAGGTTCTTGTAGGACGGCTGGCAGACCTGTTTGGTTGGCAGATGTGTTAGTATTGGGATTTTCTGAAGTCAAGAGTTGTAAATGTTAGAAGCATGGTGGGTTTGCGGTCATTAGTCCTGTGGGAGTGGAAGAAATCACTCAAGTAAATAGAGTGAGAAGAGAAGACCAAGGATGGGAAACACCAACATTTAAGTGATGTAGAGAGACAGCCGTGGAGAGTGAGGAGAAGTCAGGAAAGAAGGAGGAAAATCTAGCAGACAGTAGTTCATAGGAGCCTGGAGAGGAAAGAGTTTTAATCAGGAGAGAAATCTATCTCAAATGAGTCAGAGGGATCTGGAAAATAGGAGCTGGTTAAGGGTGTCCTGGCTTTGGTTAGGATAGGAGGTCATTGATCTCAGCAAACACAATATAAGCAAGATGATAAGGATGGAAATCAAATATGAATGAATTTGAAGAGTAAATAGAGAATGAAGAAATAAAGATAAGGAGAGTAGAGTCCTTATTTTGAGAAACAAAGATTAGAAGAAGTGACAGGGTGGTAGAAGGGAGTTTATAGTCCCGTTTGGAAAGAACGTAAGGACAACAGAATAATACCTTTATGTTAAAGTGCATCTCACAGCATTGTTCCTGTCTCATGGTTAAGTAGGAGAAGCTGAGAGCAAGTAGCTGAGCATATTGAATAGAGCTACTATAAGAAAGATTTTCATCTTCCCCCATTCAAATTATGACCACTATCGTAGTGGTATTTTGGTCTGTTGGGTTCAGGTGTTATTAGTGGTAAAGTGACACTTTAACAAACTGTGTCAGATGGCATTTCACCTAAGTTCCAGTACTGTGATACTCCCCGCTTACCTTTAAGTCATGTGATTCTTTCTTGTCTATCTCCATGATTCTTCTCAATATCTTATGTAGAAATCAGACGTTTTGGTTAAATCAGAATTCATGAGGCATATGTCAGGGGCTTTGCTTCAGTTATTATTATGCATTCAAGGGAAAATGATCTTAGGTGAAAATTTCTTTATAAGGGGTTTTACTTCAATCATCATTGAAAGTTTATTTTTTTGTTGTTGCTTGTTCAGACACGTTTTATGTGTATTTACATTTGGAATATGAAAATAATAGCTAAAATGGAAAAGGCCAATAATCAAGTGTTGGCGAGGATATAAAGCAACTGGAACTCTTGTACTCTGCTGGTGGAAGTGTAAATTGGGAAATCATTTTGGAAAAATGTATCAACAACAGCAAATCGTATGCATAAACTATGTTCAAACTATACCTGACAAAATTCTAGAAAATGCAAACTAGCTGAAAGCAACAGAAAACAGATTAGTGGTTACTTGAGGATGAGGCAAGGGAAAGTTAGGAGGGATGGATTGGAAAGAAGGGTGAGGAAACTTTTGGGGTTGGTGGGTTATTCATTTTCTTGATTGTGAAGATGCTTTCACCAATGTATACATATGTTTGACTCATGAAATTGTACATTTTAAATACGTGCAATTTACTGGAAGTCAGTACTTAAATAAGGCTGTAAAAAAAGTAAACAAAACCGTGGAAGAAAACACACTATATTTTTTCTTTTCCTTTCTTTTCTTTTTTAAAGATTTTACTTATTTATTTATTTGAGAGAGAGAGCACGAGCAGGGGAATGGGCAGAGGGAGAGGGAGAAGTGGAAGCAGATTCCCCACTGACCAGGGAGCCCAACATGGGGGCTTGATCCCAGGACCCTGAAATCATGACCTGAGTCAAAGGCCGGTGCTTAACTGGCGGAGCCACCGAGGCGCCCCTATTTTTTCTTCTAAATATTGTAGTTATCTCAGGGTGTTGGGATTATTGATAATTTTTATATTCTTCATATAGTTTTCAGTATTTTTCGTATTTGCTACCATGACCATACATTTCTTTAATTTTTAAATGAGAAATTATTTCATGCGTACAAAATAGTACTTTTGACCCATCCACAGATTTAGAGAATACAAATAAAAGCCACTTATATCATGCTTTAGAGATAATACGTTGTCAGTATTTTCAAAGCCCTAATTGTATCTTTCTGCGTCTTTTTCTTTCTACACTCCTTGATTTTCTGTATAGTTTTACTACATAAGTATGTATTCATAAATAATGTAATGTTTAGTTTTGTCTATTCCATGACTTTTTTATACATTATATTTATGAGATTCATCGGTGTTGATGTGTTATAGTTCATTTACTTTTTATTGCTCTATATCATCCCATTGTATGACTTTACCACTGTTAATCCATCTCCCTGTTAATGGATATTTAGGGGTGTTTTCAGTTTTCTTTTTTTTAATTTAATTTTTACTTTTTGCCATTAAAAGCTGTTTTGTTATGGCTATTCCTTTTTCCTTTTTTTTTAAAGATTTTATCCATTGAGAAAGAGAGCGCCCACGAGTGGGGGGAGGGGCAGAGGGAGAAGCAGACTCCTGGCTGAGCGCAGAGCCCAACATGGGGCTCTATCCCAGGACCCCGAGATCACGACCCAAGCCAAAGGCAAATGCCCAACCGACTGAGCCACCCAGGCGCACCTGTTAGGGCCATTCTAATCCATGTGTCTTTGCCTAGGAGTAGAGTTGTGGGTCTTCAGTTCTGCTAGATAATACTGAATTGTTTTATAAAGTGGTTGTACCAGTTTATACTTTCACAGGCAGTGTGTTAAGTGTTCACTTTGTTCCCTTCCTCAACATTTGAGACATTTGTACACCATTTGTAGTTATCTGAATTGTTTCTTTTCAACAGTCTGGCAGGTAAGAATTGGGACTCCATTAGTGGTTTAACTTACATTTCCTTCATTACTGATGATGTCGAACCTTCCGTAATTCCTCTTCTATGAGATGTCTGTCTTTTGACTATTTTTTTTTTTACTTTTATAAATTGATTTCCAGAAGTTGCATTTATTTATTTATGGTACTTATTCTTATCAATTATGCATATGGCAAATATCTTTTCCCCAGGCTTGTTTTGTCTTTTACTTTATGTGTTGTTTTTTTTGTTTGTTTGTTTACTTTATGTGGTTTTTGATGGACACATTCTATAGTGTAGTTGAATGTGTCAACCTTTTCCTTTACGGTTTGTGATTTCAGCATCTTGTTTAACACATCTATCTCTTCCTTGAGGTTGTAGAGATATAGTCTGATATTTTCTTCTGAAAGCTTTAAAATACTACCTTTCATATTTATGTCTTTAATCCATGTGCAATTGATTTTTGTGTGGTGTGAGGTGGGGATCCAGTTTCATTTTTTTTCCATATGGGTAATCAGTTTTTCCCAGTATCATTTACTGAATATTCTGGTTTTCCTCCCTGTGATCTATAAGCATCATATGTCAAGCTTCCATATATGTGTGCATATGTTTCTGGACTAATCTTTCTTTGGTCTCTTTGTGTATCCTTGCCTGCAATCTTATTTACTTTAGTTGGGTAAAGAGACATGATACCTAAAAGAATGAGTCATCTACTCATAGTTCTTTTAAAACTAGACTCCCTTTCAAATTAATTTTTTTCTAAAGTAAACTTTTCCCTGGAATATATTTTTAATCTTAAATATCTACCGTAATCAGCTGAGGTCACAAGTAACACTGAAACTACTTTATTTTTTTTATTATTTATTTTTTAGGGGGGAGGGGCAGAGGGAGAGAGAGAGAGAATCTTAAGTAGGCTCCACTCCCAGCATGGAGCCCCACGTGGGGCTTGATCTCACAACCCTGAGATCATGACCTAAGCCGAAACTGAGAGTCCGATGCTTAACTGATTGAGTCACCTAGGTGTCCTATAATACTGAAGCTACTGTATCAGGCTGTCTTTTGTTTTTGCAAATCCTGTCTTAACTCCCTAGAGTTCATTTTAACTTGAGAAGTAAATATAGAATTTTCATGTTGGGAATATAGTTAAGATATTTGGAAAAACCTTCACACTGCAAATAGCTAAGAATGCACATTTAAGTTTTTTTAAAAAGGTACTTAGGAATTAATATGCCAAAATCTAAAAGAAAGCTGAAAATCTGAGACTAAAGGAATCCGTAAGTCTTATTTGCTCTGAGGGCATTTGCTAAACCGGGGCAACTTGGTTAGATTTGATTAAGAACTTGGTGAATTTGCAGGACTGGAGGCATAGTTAGAAGTCAGCCCTGGGCTTATTAAAATACAAGGCAAGCTAACAAAAGACTCTCTGCCTTTAATTCTGGGATTCCCAAAGGTGTGTGGTGGGTGTCAAGGACAAAAACTCACTCTACCTCTTTCAAAGATCTGTAAGGAAAGTTGCCTTGATGCCAAGTAAAACGGGAAGAAAACCTGTCCTTAGGAAATTGTAACCACCAGTCCATGGGTGGTGGTAGGAGCTAGTTCACATCACCTTGGTGGTCCAAAAACATTTTAAGGTCTAATTTTTTTAATATCTTATTTTTCTTTATGTATAATTCAAATACTATAAAATTCACCCTTTTAAAGTGTGCAGTTCAGTGGTTTTTCATATATTCACAAAGCTGTGCAACCATCATCGCTAATCCTAGAACATTTTTATTTACCCCAGAAAGAAACCCTGTACCCATTAGCAGTCACTGCTCATTTCTCCCTCTCCCCTCAGCCCCTGGCAGTCACTAATGTACTTTCTGTTTCTATGGATCTGCTTATTCTGGGCATTTCATATGAACGAAATGATACAATATGTGATCTTTTATGTCTTGCCTTTTTCACTTAGCATAATGTTTTCAAGGTCTATTTATGTTGTAACACAAATCAGTACTTCATTCCTTTTTTTTTTTTTTTTTTAAGATTTTATTTATTTGACAGAGAGAGAGACAGCGAGAGAGAGAACACAAGCAGGGGGAGTGGGAGAGGGAGAAGCAGGCTTCCAGGCAAGCAGGGAGCCTGATGCGGGGCTCGATCCCAGGACCCTGGGATCATGACCTGAGCCAAAGGCAGAGCCTTAACGACTGAGCCGCCCAGGCGCCCCTTCATTCCTTTTTAATGGCTGAATAAAATTCTCTTGTGTGGATATACCACATTTTGTTTTTCCATTTGTTAGTTGATGGACATTTGGGTCATATCTACTTTTTGGCTATTATAAATAATGCTGCCATGAACATTTGTGTACAAGTTTTTGTGTGGCTATATATTTTTCATTCTTGTAGGTATAAGAGACCTAGGGAGTGGAGTTCTTGGGTCATATGGTAATTCTGTGGTTAGGTTTTTGCGGAACTGCTGAGCCATTTTTCATTCTCACCAACAATCTGTGAGGGTTCCAGTTTGCCAACACTTGTTTTTGTCTATCTTTTTGATTATAGCCATCCTAAGTGTATGTGGATTGGTATCTCATTGTGGTTTTGATTTGCATTTCCCTAATAACTGATGGTGTTAAGCACCTTTTCATGCGTTTATTGGCCATTTATCTGTCTCTGGAGAAATATCTGTGCACATCATTTGCCCATTTTTAAATTAGATTCTATGTCAAGGTATGAATTTAAAATGATGCCGTAAGGGGCGCCTGTGTGGCTCAGTTGGTTAAGTGTCTGACTCTTGATTTCGGCTCAGGTCTTTTTTTTTTTTTTAGATTTTATTTATTTGACAGAGAGAGATACAGCGAGAGAGGGAACACAAGCAGGGGGAGTGGGAGAGGGAGAAGCAGGCTTCCTGCTGAGCAGGGAGCCCGATGTGGGGCTCGATCCCAGGACCCTGGGATCATGACCTGAGCTGAAGGCAGACGCTTAATGACTGAGCCACCCAGGCGCCCCGTCGGCTCAGGTCTTGATCTTAGGGTCGTGAGTTCAAGCCCCATGTGGGACTCCATGCTGGGCATGGAACCTGCTTAAATAAAATGATACGGTAAACAAATGCAAATGTTCTCTGAGAGTATATTTTCATCTTTGGCTGTAAAGAGTTCTACAAGTAAAGTTTCAAGGTCACTGAATAATTTGTTAAAGATAACCAAGTGCACAGGAAATAAGACAACCTGAATAAGAATCAGCCAAAACAACAGATAGAAAAACTTACAAAAGCTTACATATTGGAATTACCTGTCATAGATTATTAAAATAAGTATGATGGTGGGGGGCGCGCCTGGGTGGCTCAGTCAATTGAGCGTCCGACTCTTGATTTTGGCTCAGGTCATGATCTCAGGGTTGTGAGCTCCATGCTCAGTGGAGAGTCTGCTTGAAATTCTCTTTCCCTCTCTCTCTGCCCTTCTTCCCTCCCCCCAAATAAATAAATAAAGCTTAAAAAAATAAAATAACTATGATGGGCTATATTTAAGGAAATAAAAGACAAGTTCTTTTGTTCTAGCTGTTTTTGAGATTTCCTCTTTATCACTGGCTTTGAGCCATGTTATTATGATGTGTCTTGGCATGGTTTTCTTCATACTTCCTATGCTTAGTGTTTGTTGAGGTTCTTAGATCTGGGGTTGGTAGTTATCAGATTTGAAGAACTTTGGTATTATTTCTTCAAATATTTTTTCTTCCTCCCCCCATCTCTTTCATGGACTTCTATTATGTGTGTATTAGGCTGCTGGAAATTGTCCCGTGGGTCACAGATTGCTCTTTTGTCTTTATTCTTCTTTGCTCTTTGTTTCATTTTGGGTAATTTCTTTTATTTTTTATTTTTTTTAAAGATTTTCTTTATTTATTTGACAAAAGAGAGAGAGGGAGAGCACAAGTAGGCAGAGAGGCAAGCAGAGGGTGAGGGAGAAGCAGGTTCCTCGCAGAGCAGGGAGCCTGATGCGGGGCTCGATCCCAGAACCCTGGGATCATGACCTGAGCCGAAGGCAGACGCTTAACGACTGAGCCACCCAGGCACCCCTTGGGTAATTTCTTTTAACTGTACCTTCCAGTTCATTAATCTTTCCTTTTGCAATATCTAATCTGCTTTTAATCCCAGCCACTGTATTTTCCACCTCAGATATTGTAATTTTCATCTTTAGAAGTTGGGTCATTTTTTGTATCTTTTATGTCATGTCTTAACTTTTTGAACATATAGAGTTAGAATGGTTTTAATATCCTTAACTGTCTGTGTCATTTCTGGGTGGGACCCAGAATTGATTGATTTTTCTCATTATTTTTATTTTTATTTTTTTTGCATGTTTGGTAATTTTTTATTGGATGCCAGAATTTTACTTTTTGTGCTGGATATTATTTAGATTTTTATAACATTTGTTTGATTTGGGACATGGTTTTTTTGAAAATGGTTTGATCCTTTTTTTTTTTTTTTTTTTTAAAGATTCTATTTATTTGACAGAGAGAGACACAGCGAGAGAGGGAACACAAGCAGGGGGAGTGCAAGAGAGAGAAGCAGACTCCCCACTGAGCAGGGAGCCCGATGCGGGGCTCGATCCCAGGACCCTGAGATCATGACCTGAGCCGAAGGCAGCCGCTTAACCGACTGAGCCACCCAGGCGCCCCGGTTTGATCCTTTTGAGTCTTGCTTTTTAAATTTGTTAGGTGGAAAGCAGACTAGTGTTCAGGGCTATCTATTCCTCACCAAGGAAGCAAGACCCTTCTGAGTATTCTACCCAATATCCTGTGAATTGTGTGGTTTTCCCGGTTTGGTGGGTGGGGACAGGCATTATTACCAACCTTGGTGAGTGTTGGTATGCTTTTTGTAATCTTTTCTGGTGGTCTTTGCCCAGACTTGTAATTTGCTTGCACGCATGCTCTGATCAGTACTCTGCTGAATACTGGAGTGGGACCCTCTGCTGATGTCTGTGGTTCTCTCTTTGTGCACCTCTCTGCCCTCTACTAGTTGGCCATGCAAACTCTGTCTGCCTTATTCTTATTCACATAAACTTGTTTCCTTTGCTGCCTTCCTCCCCCATAGTCCCCAGTTCATTTTGGATGAGTCAAGGCCATCAACTTTGAGGACCTTTTCCCCAGAAGTAGTAATCATTTTTAACCATCCTCCCACGGCCCTCTCACGATGAATGTAAAGTATTTGCAGGCTGACTAGGGTCAGAAATGTGGTTTGATGAGTTTGTTGAGTTTTTATATGAGCTGGTTGTTCTACTTTGTTCCCTTCTCTATCAACTACATATTAGCTGAGTTCCTACTATATTCCCAGCATCATATAGGGTGCTGAGTGTGAAGTAGAAAGTGAGTATAATACTGTTTCTGAAAAGTTTATATTCTAGAAGGGGAGAGAGAACAAGTGTCACAAATGTCAAGAAAAATATAAAATTCTTTTTTTAAAGTTCACTAGATGTTTACAAATGAGAGAAATTAATATGGTCTGAGTGGTCAAGGAATACATTCTTTAAACTAGGGCTGAAAAGGGATTTTGAAAATGTATAAATTTTTAAAAAATATTTATTAGAGAGACAGAGCACAAGGTGGGGGAGGAACAGAGGGAGAGGGACAAGCAGACTCTGCTCTGAGTGCAGAGCCCGACATGGGGCTCAATCTCACAACCCTGAGATCACGACCTGAGCCAAAATCAAGAGTTGGATGCTCAACCATCTGAGCCACCCAGGCACTCTGAAAATGTATAAATTTTTAAAACAAACTAGTTACAAGATACAATGGAAGAAAAGATGCCATTTATGAGAAGCATACACTTAACAGGAAAAGTTCTGCATTTATATGAAAAAAACTGTAAAAACTCCCAAAGATACAAACGCAGACTTAATGCTCTGGGTAGGCATACACAACATCTTAAGAATGCGGGTTTTTTCTAAAATCATTTATAAATACAACAGAGTCCCAATGAAAGTACCATTAGATTTTTCCTCCTGGGGCTAGACATATTATGAAATTTATTTGCAAGAACAGACAAGCAAGGATAGTTAGGAAAACCTTGAAATTGAAGAGCAGTAAGGATGGGAAGCTAGTCCTACATATGAAAGCATATTATTATAAGCTGTTACAATTTTTAAAATGTGGTACAGAAAAAGACAGACCAATTGAAGAGAATAGAAAATACAGAAATAAGCCCAATTGTGTGTAGAAATTTAGTCTGTAATAAAGACAGCATTCTAAAATCATTGAAGAAAATATGGAATTTTAAATAAATGGTGATTTATTCGATACCAGAATAGCCAACTGGGAAAGGTAGGATTGGATCTACTTCTCATATTATACACCAGGCTGTTAGTATGGAAAGTAGTAACTTCATACGAAGTATTGGAAGAAACCATGAGTGAAGTCTTTTATGGCCTATGTATGGGGAAAACTTCCTTGTGACTCCAAATCCAGAAGCACAAAGGGAAAACATAGGTAAGTATAACTACATGTGTGTGTACCCAAGCACTCATATGTTCCTATATATATGTGTACAAATATTTATATATACACACATTCTCTCTCTCTCTCAGTAGAAAATACCATAAAAAGACAATGACAGACTGGAAGAATGCTTGCCACTTATATCATGGACAATGTATTAATCTCTCAAATATATAAAAATACTCTAAAACGGAGGCAGAAAAGGACCAATAGCTTTATAAAAAGATGGGCAAGAGATAATGAACAGCAAGTTCATGGAAACAAATATAGATTAGCCTTATATGAAAACGTGCCCACCCTCACAGTGAAAGAGATGCAAATTAAAACAACACGAGATACCATTTCTTTCCCATCAGATGGGCAAAAGTCCAGCATTTTGACAAATAATTTGTTGGTGACTGTGTTTGGAAGCCGGAGCTAGTATATTACATTGAGAATATGCAGCTTATGACCTGCTGAAGGGGGAGGTGCAAGCCACCTACCGGGGCTGGCAGGTAGCTCCCTCATCATCTAAGTTCCCACTTTGGGGAAGTGGAAACCCCTGGGGTCGTTTTAATTGAAGGCGCAATTTCAGTACACCCACACAAAGGAAGTAAAGTCAGAAGATTTGTTACTTACAGATCCCAGAAACAGAAGTGGGGACGCAGAGATGAATTAAGATTCGCTATGAATTGGTAACTGTTTAGTCTGGATGATAGGGGTTTTCTTATACCATTTTATCATCTTCTGTGAACATTTGAAATTTCCCATGAAAAATGTACAGAGTGTAAGTATGCATAAATGAAGAGAGTGCATTTGGAAGTAAGTCAGTGAGGCCAAAGTGGGCAGTTGGATGTGAAGTTCTTAGACAATTTTATGTTCCTGATTAATTTACAGCAGACTCCCAGGGTGCCTGACTGCCTCAATCAGTAGAGCACGTGACCCTTGATCTTGGGGTTGTAAATTCAAGCCCCATGTTGGGTGTAGATATTACTTAAAAATAAAATCTTTAGGGCACCTGGGTGGCTCAGTTGGTTAAGCGTCTGCCTTCGGCCCAGGTCATGATCCTGGAGTCCCTGGATCGAGTCCCGCATCGGGCTCTCTGCTCAGCAGGGAGGCTGCTTCTCCCTCTGACCCTCCCCTCTCTAGTGCTCTATCTCTCTCATTTTCTCTCTCAAATAAATAAATAAAATCTTTAAAAAAGATAAAATCTTTAAAAAAAAATAAAGCGGACTCCCTTTATTTCCAGTTTACGTTATATGTGGTTTAGGTAGCTGGTATCTGTGTGTGTGTGTAATATAGTGTTTAAGATATATTTTTCTGTTAGTGTAATTCTAAATGTTAAACCAACTTATACAGTATGAAGTTGTTTATTGGCCCCATTATAGGACCTTTGGATTACCAAAAGAATGATTTGGAGGAAGTGAAATTTTTCTCACACTTTTTATGAGTGCCATATTTTCTTTTTTTTTTTTTTTTAAGATTTTATTTATTTATTTGACAGAGAGAGACACAGCGAGAGAGGGAACACAAGCAGGGGGAGTGGGAGAGGGAGAAGCAGGCCTCCCGCGGAGCAGGGAGCCCGATGCGGGGCTCGATCCCAGGACCCCGGGATCATGACCTGAGCCGAAGGCAGACGCTTAACGACTGAGCCACCCAGGCGCCCCGAGTGCCATATTTTCTAGGAGATTTTGCTTGGGCATTGATTTGGGTGTACCTTGCAAAAAAGAAAATTGAGGGTGGAATTTTTCTTTTTTTTCCAGATTTAACATTGGGATTGTTCAGTTAGTGATTTTTGAGTATGTCATTTTAATAACTTATAAGGTAATTTTGTATAACTACATCATACAGAATTACATATAAGATGAAAAACCTAGCTTCCTCTAAATACTTTTGCTTTGTATTCCTCATTCATCTTAGAAAGACAGATAATACAATTTATTTAGTGATACCTAATGGCATTAAGCATGATCATGTTAACTTGTTTTCTATTCTACAAACAGATTAATATTAAAATTGGAAGTTTGGATCAATTGCTGAGTATTGGAAATTGGATGTAATGGCAGCAGAATTTATAAAGAGTTGCTGTAGAGGATGTTTCTATGGTGGAACAGAAGAGCACAATTGTGAGTTTGGCTTCTTTTGACTTCAACAAACATGTATTTAATGTCTTTTTTATTTGTGGCTTTTTTTTTTTTTTTAAAGATTTTATTTATTTGACAGACACAGTGAGAGAGGGAACACAAGCAGGGAGAGTGGGAGAGGGAGAAGCAGGCTTCCCACCAAGCAGGGAGCCCGATGCGGGGCTCGATCCCAGGACCCTGAGATCATGACCTGAGCCGAAGGCAGACGCTTAACGACTGAGCCACCCAGGCGCCCCTGTGGCATTTTTTAATACAAAGATAATGAGACGTATTTCCTAACTTCATGGGGGAGACAGAAACATAAATATGAGGCACACTAGGTAAGTATTAAAGTACCCTGGAGCATGGTGGGAGAGAGAGAAATTCAACATTCAACCCCAGAGACACCCTGGGACATCACCACCAAGAGAATGGCATTTGGTATAGGAGTCTAGAATGGATTTCAGCAGCTGGGTCGGAAGAAGGAAGGAAGAAAAGGTGAAAACTGGACCTGAGTATGATAGGTGGATAAAATTGTACAGGCAAAGGCAGGGAGAGAAAAGTGTTGGGTGTGTTTGGGGACAATATACTCTGGCAAATGTTTTCATTTGAATAAAGACAATTTCTAGTTTATGAACAGTACCTTAAAAAATGCCTTTTCACAAATGAAAGACTAATGGAGAAGAGACCCATTATTTCATCAAGACCCCATATTTATAAAGGACTCCTGGAGAGTTCCCTTTCAATTGCATGGTCTCCTCATCTCTTCAGAGTTACGATTGGAACTTTATTTTTCTCTGGCTTTTTCTTGTATTCCTTCATCTAGAGCATAGCTTTCTAGTATATTTGAGTACGAAGGCTTCTTTTTGCATTAAAACATTTCATAAATTCCTACACAGTAGTTGTTGTACTTTCATTTCTAAAGTCAACAGACAATACTAATTGTACATAAAGATGAACTCTGGGTGTCCCTTACCTCCCCATCCTAAGTCACCAGCTTAGGAATCATATAGCATTTGAGATAGGGATGAAATGGGTCAAAGAAGCTAGCACAGGGAGAGTTGCTATTATATTAGGGTAAAAATACATTTTATTTTGTGATTGGGTGAATTTTTGTAGACTTTGAGACCTTCAGCTTCTTTTCAGAATTCTTTTATATATTTAAGACTGATGTTAACCACCAGTACTGACAACAAGAATTGCTTTATTGACAGTATTTTACTCGAAAGCATCGTGGAATTAAGTACAAAATAAACTTGTTTTCCATCTGTGAACTCTTTTGTGGGAATGAGTTTCTTTAAAAACTGCTTTTACCATTATGATAAGCTAATATACTTTGGCAATAGTGTATTAATTTCTCAAATATTGCCTGGACAGAATTAATGTAGATTCCAGAAGTGCTTGGTAGGATCTACGAGTAGTAGTTTCTGTATCTGCAGTTTGATTACGTAAGTACCAAAGCATGCTAACTTTAGATTATTATATATAACTCTACATTCATATTTGTGATTTTTCTTTTCTCTTCTTTTACATGCAGTTTCCAGGGAGAGAGACATTAAAGCAGTCTCCGAGAGTCAGAATACACCTGTCTGTGTCCCTCCTTTGACTGCTGTTTCGGTAAAGCCTCAGGTTGGCTGTACTGAGGATTACTTACTTTCCAAATTACCATCTGATGGCAAAGAAGTACCATTTGTGGTGCCCAAGTTTAAGCTATCATATGTTCAGCCCAGGGTACAAGGAACTCCTTCACATCTGGAGGGACTTGAAGGTAAACAATGACACGGCAGGATTTAAGAATCAACACATAGCATTTAAATGCTATTGTTTCTGTGATTTTGCTCTTTTATATCTTGAAAGATATAAAATTATTTTATGTATAAATTTTTATTTTGTATGTTTTGCTTTTTCTGTAGAGGAACTTAATGTATAATATTTTTGAAAGGTCCCATTATGAAATCTGACCACAATCAACACATTTGTATGTAGATGTGGCCTTTTAAAAAAAATTTTTAAATCAATTAATTAACATAGAGTGTATTACTAGTTTCAGAGGTAGAGTTGAGTGATTCATCAGTTGCATACAACACCCAGTGCTCATCACATCATGTGCTATATTTAATGTCCATCACCCAGTTACCCCATCCCCCCACCCATCTCCCCTCCAGCAACCCTCAGTTTGTTTCCTATGGTTAAGAGTCTCTTATGGTTTGTTTCCCTCTCTGATTTCGTCTTATTTTATTTTTCCTTCCCTTCCCCTGTGTTCATCTGTTTTGTTTCTTAAATCCACGTATGAGTAAAATCATGTATATATCTTTCTCTGACTGACTTATTTCGCTTAGCGTAATACTCTCTAGTTCCATCTACGTCCTTGCAAATGGTAAGATTTCTTTTTTTTTTTTTTTTTGATGACTGAGTAATATTCCAGTGTATATGTAACTTCCCAGTCTAAATAGCCACTTGAGTGAGATAGATTCATTGGGTAAATTTTGGCTGATGTTGTTAGAGGCCAGTGGAGTAATGATGATAAGAAGAAACAACATGTAATTCTTGTATTTTAAAAATAATTTGCTTTAGTCCATTGAAACACTGTCACAATGTTTTTTCCCCCCTCAAAGTTTTTTATGAAAAATTTCAAACATACAGAGAAGTTGAAAGAATACAACAGTGAATACCCATATATCCACCACATCAAATCGATCGTTAATATTTTACCATACTTAATCACATATCTATTTATCCATTCCTCTTTCTGTTATTAATCCTTTTTGAGTTGGGGGTGGTGGAGAACACATTTCACAGTAAATTGCAGACATTAATACACTTCCTTCTAAATACCTAAGCATATATGTAATTTACCAGAGTTCACTATCTGTTTATAGTTTTCTTCTTTTGACATAAACCTTATACACAAAGAACTGCCTCAGTTTTAAGTTTGTTTTTGTTGAGTTTGGACAAATGCATGTAACAGTGTAATCCAAAATCCTATCAAAATCTAGAATATTTTTCCAAATATGTTTTTCTGCCCCATCCTTTCTTCTCATTCTGGGATTCCAATTAGACATATGTTGGACTTTTTTATATTGTTTTATGGGCCTCTGAGACTTCTTTTGCTTGTTGTTGTTCAATGTTTTTTTCCCCCTCTCTTCTTAAGATTGGATATTATTAATTTTCAAGGTCACTGTCTCTTTCCTCTGTCAGCTCCATATAGCTGTTAAGCCCATCCAGTGAATTTTTATTTTAGACATTGTGTTTTTCAGTTGTTGAATTTACATTTGGTTCTTTTTTGTAGATTCTGTTTCTTTGCTGTGATTTCGTTTTCTTTTTTGCATTATTGTAAGCCTATTTTCTTCTATGTCTTTGGGCTTTAGTATCTTTATCTGCTAACTCTAACATCTGAGGCTCTTAGGTTTGGATTCTGTGGTTTGTCTTTTTTTGGAGAATGGGTCACCTTTTCATGTTTCATTGTGTATGGAGTAATTTTGGATTGTATTCTGGGTTTTGGATGTTGTGTCGTGGACACTTTAGAATCTGTTATACTACTCTGAGACGAGAGGGTTTTGGTTTTTTTTTCTTTTCCTTTTCCTTTTTTCTTTCTTTTAACCAGGCAATCAGCTTGGTTGGGCTATGCTGCAAATTCTGTCTTTGATGGCAGCTCTTATCTCAGCTTGGTTTTTGTATCCTTAGTTGGAGTCTGCCCCCCATATGTGTGGCTCAGGGATCAGCCAGATATTTGAGCAGACTTTATTCACAGAATTCCGGGCTTTCTCCTTTCCAAGATTCCCATCTTACTTTCTAGCAGCTGTGGTTGCTCTGAACTCTGCCGTCTGGTTCTTCAGGCCAGAAAGAGTGTGGATTTTCCTTTGTCATTTTATCTGCCCCGTGCAGCGCCAACTTTGGCTTGTGCTTAGGCTAACAGTGGCCATTCCCTTTCTTCCAAGAGTCCGTGCTGTCCTGAATATGCCCTGCTTCTGCTCACTCTCCAGTCCCTTCAGGGTTTTTGTTCATTTTGTTTTTGGTCTACAGTGTACTGTTGTTATCTATAGGAGACTTGGGTTTGGTAGGAGTGATTGACCGACCTTCCTTCCTTCCCTCCTTCCCTCCCTCCCTCCCTCCCTCCCTCTCTCCCACTTCCTTCCCTTCCTTCCTTCTTCAAGGAAAGAGGAACCCTGTGCTTGGCCCACCACCTTATTTTGCACATCAGCAGTGTCTCTCAAGAACAGTGTTTAAAAGCTCTTGGCTATGGTGTACCCTGATCATTGGTCTTTCTCTTTCTCTTGTACTTGTTAACAGGATTGGGATTAAACCACGTAAACAGTTTTGCAGTCTGTTTTATTCATATCACACATTGTGAACATGTTTTCATACTCATTGCTTTTTAATGGCCCCATAGTATTAAATCTATAGATGTACCATAATTTATTTAATAAATTCTGTATTCTTAAACATTTAGGGCATCTTATGTATTATTTTCATAATCAGAAAATAAGAAATAACCTACCTGGCAATGTGTGGTAGTTCTTCTTTTGTCTGTTTTATTAGATCACTAGAACACAGATTGCTTTTTGGTTTGAATGAATGAGGAAATTGGTTTACACTTAAATTATAGGCTCAAAGAGTATGTGGTAAAGCCATCTGATTTTGATCATATTGGAGAGAAAGATGACTTTATTAGAGTCAAGAAAGTGTTCTTGGTGTCTAACTCCAGAAGTCAGACAGGCGCATGCTGTATGTGTATGTGCTTGTGAGTAGTGATGGGCTGACAAGGAAATTTTGAGAGGGAGATAGGGCAGACCACTGTCAGTAATGACTGAAATTATGTGTCAGGTATTTGAAATGTGTTTTGTTTCATTGCTTACTTACTGATGGGTCTGATTACAGCCGTTGCTTACTGCTTTGTAACACACAGATTCTGTCATTAACATCTTACTGAGCTTGCTTTATACCTATCCATTAAGAGAATGCATTTTGAATAAATATTGAAATTTTAAATAGAGCTTTTGAGAGGTATAATATAAATTACTTTATGTTAATTTTATAGCACTGTGGTTCTCTAAATTGAGAGAAGTTCCTCTTGAACTTTAAAAATGATATCACTATATACCGTTTGAGGGGAAAATTGGAATCCTGTAAAGGAAAAATGAAATCAGAATATTCTTTTTTTAGGTATAACCTATAAAGGTAGTGAGTCATCTTTGGTGCTCTACTCCTGACAGTATTCTTGTTACCATGAACAGACTTGTGTCAGTGCTTGTGTGCTGAATGATTTAAGGGTTAGCTTCTAAGGTGCACAGGCTCCTTACAAAGGTCCCTGGCATCATAACTCCCTCTTGGCACCCCTCTGCCTATGTATTGTGCTTGGATTACACACATAGTTATTTGAACTGGGGTGAGGATAAGATCTCACCTCATAACCCTATATTTTATTTTTCTTTTCTGAACTCAATGTGAAGCCACCTGTTTTATAGTTTAGCTTAATTCAGAAAGTATTGGTTTATACTGTGGGTTCTATTTTAAATGGATGAAAAGGATGAAAAGATGGCAATAATTTAAACACTTAAAAACTTTATTTTATGGCTCTATATTATTTCCAGTGTAATTCTTAACTTTGAAAGGAATTTGATCTGTTGTTTTGCTCTTTTTAAGTTGGAAATACGCACATGTAGAAAAAAGGAGCAAAACAGAAATACGTAGCTCTGTGATTTATTACAAAGCAAAACACATGTATGGTTGCTGCTCAAGTAAACAAATATGTATCGCCAGCAATACAGAGAAGCCTCCATCTTCCCTCTTTTCCGTCACTCCGGAGTAATCAGCGTCCCAACTGGGACAATTACTGCTTCTTTGCTATTCTTCCTTTTCACCACCTAAGCACATATCCCTGCATGTCGTGGTTTAGTTTTTTCTGTGTTCTGACCTTTATGTAAATGAAATGACATAGTCAGCATATAGCCTTTGTTTATGGGTTCTTTCATTCAACATTATTTTTGTGAGATTCATTCAAATTGTTGTCAGTAGCTTCAGTTAGTTTCAATATCTGTACACTATATTTATTGTATTTATTAAAAAACAGATTTATTTTTATTCTAAGTGGCATGGGATACAGTCGTGTTTCTGTATAGCGTACAAAGGTTGTTTTTATGTAATAGGTGTATACTACAGGTCCATTTTGCTGTTGATGGACGTTGAGTCTTTTTCCAATTTGGGGCCATGCTGGATAACGATGCTTATGCACATTCTTGTACGAGTCTCGAGGTGCACACGTGCGCGCATTTCAGTTGTGTGTGTGTCCCAGAATGACATCGTCATGTCACAGGGTATACGTATCTCAGCCTTCATAGAGGTTGGCAGACTGTTTTCTGCAGTGATTGCCTTAGTTTATATTCCCGCGAGCACAGTTTGGTAGCTCACATTGCACTACTCTTGCCAACACTGGGCTTTTGTCAGGCTTTTTGATTTTAACCATTCTGCTGAGTCTGGAGTAGAATCTCCTTGGAGTTTTTAATTTGCATTTGCCTCGTGACTAATGAAATTGAGCACCCACTCATATTTTTTGGGTGTTTGGATAGCCTCTCTTCTAAAGTGCCTGCTTGAGTCTTACAGCCAATTTATATTTGGGCCTGCCTGTCTTTTTCTTACTGATTTGTGGGAATTCCTTATATGGTCTGGCTATGAGCCCTTTGTTTGTTCTCTTTCCTGCACGTGTCTTCTCCCACTCCATGGGTTACCTTTGCACCCTCTTCAGTAGTCTAGAAAAATGGAAAATTTCAATTTTAATGTAGTTCAGTGTATTAAAATATTTTATGATAAATGCTGTGTTCCATTTAAGAAGTTCTTCCCTGCTCTAAGGCCGTGAAAATTGTCTTATAAATTTACTTAAGTATACAAGTTTTATTGGTTTGCCTTTAACATTTAATTTAGACCCACAATCCACTTGAAATTAATATTTTGTGAATTTTTTTAGTTGGGATGAAGGTTTTTTTCTATATATCAGTATCCAATTGTCTTAGCACCTTTTAGTGAAGACTGTTCTTTCTGCACCACTTTTCAGTGCCACATTGATTTTAAATCTAATGTCCACAAAATAATTGGTGTCTCTTTCTGTTCTACTCAATCTTATTTTATTGTGCCAGTGTTCTGTTCTTAATACCCAGTAGCACAGATCTTTTAATCTTGTTTTTCTCCTTAAAGATTCTGTTCGGTTATCTAGGTCCTTGGTGTTTCCATATAAGTATTTTCTAATCACCTTTTTGTTGAAATCTGACTTTATTGCATTGTGGTTAGAGAACATTACTCTGTGATTTCAGTCCTTTCAGAGTTATTGAGAATTGCTCTGGGTATCTCAGCATGCGGTCAATTTTTATAAATGTTCTGCATCTTCATCAAAAAATGATAATCTTTTTACTTAAAAGTTGTTCTTTGTGTAAGTAGAAAAATGAAAGGAAACTCAGATCACAAAATACAGAATTGTTTATGGGGCAAAAAAAAAATGCTAAAAATTTACCAGACTGTCTTGAGAGCAGGGTTCATGGCTGATCCCTGGCAGAAGATTCCATGCAGAGCTCAATAAATGTGTGCTTATTTTTTTATATTTCAAACACATGTGATTTGGTGTCACTTGAGACAAAATTTTTTCCTCTGCCTTGGATGCCCCAGCTGTTAGCTAATAACTCCAGGAAAAGCGTGTTATAAAACTTTAGACTTACTTTCAGGATCTGCCAGAGCATCTTTTGGAGATCGAAAGGTAGAACTTTCCAGTTCATCCCAGCATGGACCCGGCTATGATATATACAACCCATGCTATAGGTATCAGCACGTTTCACCCGATTTGAGCCGGCGCCTTCCTCCTCGTTCAGAAGCAGTGAGACTGTATGGATCAGGTATGAAAATTTTTTTGTGTGTTTTCTCTTTGTGTTTCTCTTTAACAAATGTAGAAATCAAGTTAAATCTAAGACCCTGGAAGAAATGATTCTTCTTATCAAAAACAAAAAAAAATAAGAGAAAAGCAGGCTTTCAGAAGTGATATGATAAACATTATGATGTCTCTGTGGTATTCTATTTAATGGAAAAATTGAAGGATTAATTAATTATGTGTATTGGTAGTTCCAAATTCTATTTTATTTGTCCTTCTTTGAAAAGTTTCATTTTTTGTATATCATCTATCCATTCAGAAATTCTACAACAGATATTTATTAGCTTTTTTTTTTAAAGATTTTATTTATTTATTTGACAGAGAGAGAGATAGCAAGAGCAGGAACACAAGCAGGGGGAGTGGGAGAGGGAGAAGCAGGCTTCCCGCGGAGCAGGGAGCCCGATGTGGGGCTCGATCCCAGGACCCTGGGATCATGACCTGAGCCGAAGGCAGACGCTTAACGACTGAACCACCCAGGCGCCCCTTTTTCCTGCTCTAGTCAGTGAAAATTATAAATTTACAAACTCATGAGATTACAGATGTAAACAAAGAAAACAGAAAATGCCTACATGATCATAGAAGTTTCTTAGTTTAATATTTGAGGACTGTATCAATTTTAGACTGTCATACATATCTGATTCACAAAATTCTGTGTTTTAGGTTTTTAATGTATATAGCTATCTCAACAACTGAATTCAGGGTGAGGTGCTAAAAACAAGGCAGAAGTATTTATTTAAATATTTATTTCAGCACTGTGTTAGAATACATAGTTAATATACCGAGTTCCATTCTGTAAGAATCTTCTAGTTTATCTCTCTCTGTCAAATAAATAAATAAAATTAAAAAATAAAGGGGGGGTGCCTGGGTGGCTCAGTTGGTTAACTGTCTGCCTTTGGCTCAGGTCATGATCCCAGGGTCCTGGGATTGAGCCCCCGCTTTGGCTCCCTGCTCAGCGGGGAGTCTGCTTCTCCCTCTCCCACTTGTGTTCCCTCTCTCTCTCTGTCGACTAAATAAAATCTTTAAGAAAAAAGAATCTTCTAGTTTAGGTGGGAAACTAGAAATATAAACTAGAAATATGGAATTCAGTATTTTTTTTTAATGTAGTAAATGCTCATTATGTAGATGAATTGCATTTAGCACAGAAAACCTACATTCTCTTATTAGAGTATTCCTATGGAATGGAGAAATGTAATGTAAGCAAAAAGAACGAATTTTTCCTGCTTGATATTTGATGTGGTTGTGAAAATGTGTTGTTTGATTTATGTTGGTTTCTGTTTAGAACAAAAGTAAAATAATTGAAAAAAAAATTTTTAACTTTAGTAGACTTTATTTCTTAAGTAGTTTGCATTAATATTCATGATGCACTCCTATAGAGATTTAGTTCATGGTGATTAAGTAAAATTCCAATGTTTCTTCTTCTTTAATATAAAGAAATTTTTCCATGTCCCTTCATAGTTTGTGATTTAAGGACCAGCAAACTTCCCAGTTCCCCTGGACTAAGCAAGTCTATGTTTGATCTTACAAGTTCATCTCCGCGGTTCATGCAGGTGAATTACTGATATAAATTTAATTGTATACGATAATTTATTTTCAAGCTAAAAATTGAGGAATGTGTGAATTACGTTAGAAGCAACATGTGTAGATCTTTTGTAGATAAATCTGTGGTAATAGCTGAAGAATAAACACTTAGCATTTCCCATGTGCATTTTTTCACTCAGCTGAACACTAAAAGGCAGTCTTTTTTTAAAACGAATCTTACATCTCTCAGTTGGTAGGTACTCAGGCAATCTTGAAGGCAGTTGGAATTTAAAATGGTATGGTTAGAAGTGCTTATTGATTTAACCTTCCTTATTGAAGATAGCTACCTACTTAGTAAAAATTAGTATTTCTATTGAGATACAGGATTTTAATTATTCATTAATATTAACACAGCATCCTCCTGTTTTTGAAATAGAATAATTTTTTGATGTTTAAAAAGTTTCTTTTAAAAGTATAAATAAATTGTGATTATTATTAAAAATTAGAAAATATAGAGTTAAGCAAAGTAAAAAGACAAATCACCTATATTCCTGTAACTGAGGATAAAAGCACCATGAAAATACTGTTATATATACTTGCCGGCTTTTTTCCATGTGAATGCATATGCATGTATTTTATTAAAATGGAAATGTATTCTAAATAATCGTTTGTAATCCTCAGTCGAGTTAATTTTTTGCAGAATTACTTCTTTATAGCACCAGCTCTTGAACGTGTATCAGAATAGGTTGGAGAGCTTGTTAGAATACAGGCTGCCCGGTCTCACCCCCAGAGCTTTTAATTCAGTAGCTCTGTACTGGGGGCTTCAGTTTGTATTACCAACAAGTTCCCCGCTGATTTTGATCTTGCTGGTTCAGAGGGACCACACTTTGATGACTGCTACTTAACAGGTTTTTAGGTAATAGGACACTTCCAAATGTATTCTTATTTTTATGGGTACTTTCAAGTAGGAAACATAAGCCTCTTTTTCCTTATTATAAAACCAAACCCCAAACAACAAAGGCTTTCCCCATATGTGATTGAGTAAGCTACTGAAGATTTTCCTGATAACACACACAGAAAGCTTTTCTCCCCCTTTAGTGTCTAAAAGAGGGACATTCTGACCAATAACACTTTCAACATGGTTAGCATGCAGTTTGATACTAGGGTGGGTGTTGGGGCATAAGTTTCAGAATCTTTAAAGTTTGATGTGTGATATCGGACTTAAGAACAATTTTTATCTCTAGAGACATGATTCATGGTCCAGCATGCCTAGCACTTCTTCTTCAAGGAAAAATTCCCAGGGCAGTAACAGAAGCCTGGGTAAGGAATAAAGTGCCTTCTTTTTATATTCTTTTTTTAAGTGAATTATTTCTACCTAATAGTAATTTGAGCAAATATATGGTAAAGTAAAAAAGAAAACCTGCAGGTGGTTATATCTGTTATCTGCATATGAATACTCAGATCAGGTGGCCCATTTTTTAGTGTTCAGGCATGAATGCATCTTTAAAAAAACACAAAACAGGGCGCCTGGGTGGCTCAGTTGGTTAAGCCACTGCCTTCGGCTCAGGTCATGATCCTGGAGTCCCTGGATCGAGTCCCGCATCAGGCTCCCTGCTCGGCGGGAAGCCTGCTTCTCCCTCTGACCCTCCCCCCTCTCATGTGCTCTCTCTCTCTCATTCTCTCTGTCTCAAATAAATAAATAAAATCTTTAAAAAAAAAAAAAAAACACAAAACAGTTAAATGCCTTTTGTTTGTTTTGAAGTATTCTGGTGAAGGAAGTTCCAGAAGCGTCCAGGATTAAAGCCATATCAGTGTTATTTGGGAAAGTTTATCTTAGTTTTAACTTAAGTCTCTCAGACTATATTTGAGTTAAGTTTTCAAGCCATGTACTTTTTATAGGAGGTCTTTCCCTAGCACTCCAATAATAACATTGAAGTGTGATTTTTGTCTTATTAAAGTGGCAACTTAAAAAAAAATAATAATGGTATTTTTCAGTTGTGCTCTTAAAATTGGATTGTATCAAAGCGTAATTGGATTAGAAGGATTGCATAGCCTTTCAAATGTCCTTGTCCTTTTACAATTTAGATACAATTACTCTGTCAGGAGATGAAAGAGATTTTGGGAGATTGAATGTGAAAGTGGTTTATAATTCTTCAGTAGAGCAGATCTGGATCACAGTTTTGCAGGTAAGTTAATTTAGTTAATATCAGCTTTTCTTACAAAATTGAATGTTTTCATTATAAACATCTGTTACTCTCTCTGTGGAACAGGACAATACCTCCTTTAGAATTTAGGATTCTGTGGTATTTTGCAGAAAACAATATTTTGAAAAGACTCTAAAGAAAATAAATCTGTAGGTCTGATGGAATTGTGGTTTTAACCTCAAGAAGGAAATTGATATGATGTCTGGAACATTAAATGTCAAATTATTTTAATGTAGATGAAACAAAAGATCTCTGTACACTAATGTTTACTTTTTATAGTTTTTATTTAAGTCATTAACTCAAGAAATACATCAAATATTTGTATTGTCAGGGTCCTCTGTAAAATTCAAACTGTATTTTTAATTTTTTTAGTGCAGAGATTTAAGTTGGCCTTCTAGTTGTGGAGACACTCCTACTATTTCAATAAAAGGAACACTAACATTGCCCAAACCCGTGCATTTCAAATCTTCAGCAAAGGAGGGCTCTAATGTAAGTGGCTTTTTGTGTTTGAATTTCTTTTTGTGGGGTTTTTTTTTCATATTTGTCACTTTAAACTATGTGAAGAATTGGAATGAGAAAGTGTTTTATTTTGGGGAAATTGCAAATTACATATTCCTTGCTTTTTAAACACAATTTTGTGCCTCAAAAATACTTGATATTTCATTGTCCAATATTAAGATGCATTTAAAAAGAAAATCTTAATCACTAAAGTATATACAAAATGAACAATATCTAAGGAGACTACTTTTCTTGTATGGAAGGAAAATAAATGTCTATATTTTCATCTTCTTTCCTCCTAGCCCACTTTGATTTTGAAGAGTAATTGCATGATTGTAATGAATTTCTTTTAAGTATTCCCAATTATTATAATCGGAAGACTTGTGATCCTGTATTTGGTTTTACAGATTTTAGATTTCACATTAGTTTAAATACATCTTCATTTTTGTCTTCTCATATATGTTGAAAGGCTAGTGTTTTTCCATGCAAATGAAAGGTGTTTTCTGTAAGGACATATGATTTAAAAATAAGGTAATTCAGATAACTAATAACCATGAAAAAATTTACTCTCACTAGTAATTATAGAAATAAAAATTTAAATTACACGTTGCTCTCTCTTTCTTTTTTATCTTTCTTTGCTTATTAAAATTAGGAAAAAATTTGTAGGGTACTCTAGAACAGAGAACTTTCTGGAAATTATTTTTACAAAACACATCAAAGCCTTAAAATATTTATACGCCTTTACATAGTAATTCTACTTAGAATGTGTTCCATGAAAATAATTTAAAATGCAAATAAAAAATATATAAAGTATTCTTGGCAATTTTGTTCATAGGGGAATAACTGGAAACTATCTAAATGTCTTATATAGGGGAATGGTTGAGAAAATTCATGGTATATATACCATGGGCATTATACTTTCTTTGGATTGCTGTAACAAAGTACCACAAGTTGGTTGGCTTAGAACAACAGAATTTTCTCTCTCACAGTTTTGGAGAAAGTCCGAAATCAAGGTGTCAGCAGTGAGGGAGAATCTGTTCCATGCTGCTCTCCTAGCTTCTGGTAATGGTCAGCAACCTTTGGCATTCCTTGACTTCATTCTGTGCTTCCATCTTCACATGCCATTTTCCATCTGTCGCTGTGTCTTCACTCCACTATGACCTCACCTTAACTTCACCAGTTACATCTTTAAGGACCCTATTTCCAAATAAGGTCACTTTCTGAGTTACTGGACATCAGGGCTTCAGCATATCTTTTTTGGGGCCAAAATTAAACCATAACACCATGCGATCGAATACTTAGGCAGCTATAAAAAATAATGTTTAGGAAGAGTTTTTAAGGACATGGAAAAATGTTCTTAGTAAGTGAAAAGGCAGTAATCAAAATTGATGAACCTGGGGCGCCTGGGTGGCTCAGTTGGTTAAGCAACTGCCTTCGGCTCAGGTCATGATCCTGGAGTCCCGGGATCGAGTCCCGCATCGGACTCCCTGCTCAGCGGGGAGTCTGCTTCTCCCTCTGATCCTCCCCCTCTCATGCTCTCTGTCTCCCATTCTCTCTCTCAGATAAATAAATAAAAAATCTTTAAAAAAAAAAAAAAATTGATGAACCCGTCTTAGTATCTCACTTTATGAAAATACACATTATAGAAAGTCAAGATGGAAGTAAGTCTTAACTCTGGTTATAATGCTGACATTCAAGATGAATCCTTCCTGTTTAATTCAGAATCACTTTTTGATTTTCAAATAAAACTAAGTTAACTTAGGAAAAGTTGGGAAAATTTGTTCTCATATTAAAACTTGCATGGAATCTTACTTTTAAAATTTGTTATTATTTATCAACTTGTTTACCCCTATTGTAGCAAAATGTGAAGTGGACCAGCACACTTGCGTTAGGTGTAAGCTCATTGCATCTCAGTTTAAAAACATTTTATGTATACTAAATTGTTGGTGTGATCCTGTGGCTCAAGACTCTGAGAGAAAAAGATAGCTTTGGTGGTTGGGAGGCTCTCAGAAACACAATTCTGACTCTACAGATGTAAGCAATTACAATAAAGGTGAAAATGTGGGCACAGTATCTAAAATATTGATGTTAGTTGTCCAGATATCTTGTCTTTTCAAAAGGCAAAAGAAAGCTCCTTTTCTTTTTTTTTTTTTTTAAGATTTTATTTATTTGCGAGAGAGAGAATGAGAGACAGAGAGCATGAGAGGGGGGAGGGTCAGAGGGAGAAGCAGACTCCCTGCTGAGCAGGGAGCCTGATGTGGGACTCGATCCCTGGACTCCAGGATCATGACCTGAGCCGAAGGCAGTCGCTTAACCAACTGAGCCACCCAGGCACCCAAGAAAGCTCCTTTTCAAAAGAGTGCAGTAAACATGGGAAGAAGGCAGTGTAGAGCAAAATCAGTCTAATGTCAAGAAGATGTTAGACCATGGTAAGCCAAGGCTTTTAAAATATTAGGGGTAATGAAAGGAACATTTGAAAATACTCTGAGCACAGAAAACCCTGACTTGCTTGCCTGGGGTGGATGCTTATGAGAGAAGGTAGCGCTTTTCAAGACTGATTTCCAGATTGGAAAGAGTGAAGCAAACATCACTGAAGAAGAAATCAAAGCCCAAAGTAGGTGGGAAGAACATTAGACAAAGAATAGAAGTAATTCATGTGTCTTAATGTGAGCAATTAGATTTGGGGTACTTACTGAGAGAGCACACATGAGATTCTTAAACCACTTATTAACTGTTGAAAAATTGTGGTGAATAGCAGGAAAGAGACCCCAGAACCAAAGATGGGAAACAACCCAATTTTTAAAAAGGAGAAAAGCTATATTCTGCTTAACTTGGTGTTGATGTTGACCTGAATTCCTTAGTAATTAAAAGGATGATTCGTGAAATTAAGAAAGGCAATATTCAGGATAAATTCTGGAAAAACAATTCATGGTCATTGTCATTTTAAGTTACATTGAAAAATATTTTTTTTGTTGTAAAAAAATTCGATCTTCCTTTCCTAGATCATAAAATGTTATTTTCATTTCTTTTGTATCGGTGTATCTTTTTTTCAGTCCTTCTATTTATATATTTTTTATTATTTTCTTGTGTTTTTTTTAGACTATTGAATTTATGGAAACTTTTGTATTTGCTATTAAACTCCAAAGCCTACAAACTGTAAGGCTTGTATTTAAGATTCAAACCCAGACTCCCAGGAAGAAAACCATCGGAGAATGCTCACTATCACTCAGAACTCTCAGCACACAGGAAATGGATTACTCTTTGGATATAATGCCACCTTCAAAAATTTCTGTAAGTGATAGAACTATTTTGTGGGTGAGTTTTGGTTGAAGTGTAATTTGAACACTCTAGAATACACTAGAGGATCAGGAAGGTTCTCAAGAAGCAATAATAATAATAATGTCATTGTTAAATAATACTTTTTAAGTAATTGATAAAAGGTTAACAGAGACCCTTTGCCTTCTCTATTGCAAAATAACCTTAGGGTTACCTTCTCCTAGTACATTTTATTTAAATGTTTCATACTTGAGGGAAAATAATCCTGAAGTTAGTTAGCTGATAATTTAGGAAGAGCAAGAAAGAATCATAAACTCCAAACTCAGAGATTGCCTTAAAATAGATTAGGAAGGTGCATGAGTAAGCTAAATATCTGTCCATAAATTGGGTAAAATGGAGGTTCTTACAGTTGGGGTGTTGTTTGTTTGTTTGTTTTGGTAAAGAACTTGATTATCTGTACTGCATATTGATTTCTGAGACCTGATTTTAATTCTCTTAACTAGCCAGCTGAACACTGTCTTTAAATTGTTTAGAAATCCCTAATAATTTAGTTCTATAGTTTTGTGTCGGTAACAGTTATAGAAATTGGTCATAAGCTTCTATAAGGTCAAACCTATATGTGACTTTAAGTTTATATGGGATTTATATTTTACCTGCCTTCACAAATATTTAATATAACTTTAAGAGAATCACATGGGGAGCTTTACATGCCCACACCTAAACCAATTAAATCAGAATTTTGTGGGGGTAGGGGGCGAGGAGAGCTGGGGTAGGCCGGAAGCATCTGTAGTTTTCAGAAGCTTTCTGGGTGATTCTACGATGCAGCCTGGCTTGAGAACCACTGAATTAGAGGGGAATTAAATTAGAGATTAAAAAATAAAAAAAAACAAAAGATTTCTCTAATTGATCAAGAAGTCACATTTTTAATAGTTATTTCTTGTGTATTATTTTCTGTCTCCATCTCCAGTGTGTTCTCTGTACAGCATTTATTACAACTTAGAATTCAGTTACTTGTTTTAAACAAAACTAGGCTCAAGCTTCCATCTGTTTTCTTCATATTTTACTGTGCTTAGTAAGGGCCTGTTATATTCTTGGCATTGAGTATTGGTACATAGGTAGGTATGAAAGAATAAATGATGAATGGAAGCATGCTATATTAGATTATTTTTATATTCTGTTTACATATAGCAAATTTGCTTTGTAACTGACAGGAGTTTGTCACCTGCATCTTTGAAATTAGCTTGGTAGACAGTAATCTGCAACCGTATTTTACAGAAGGCACAAATGTGCTGTTCAAGTGGATAATTCATATATTAAAACTTTAAAGACTAGTAGAGTATATCAAAAGATAACTTAGCAAAGCTATTTTCTGGGGAGTTGAGATGTTAAAATCTTATCTGCCTTGGAGAATCTGAATAAATGATTATGGCTAAGTTTCCACCAAATTATTTCATGTATTAGAGGTCTTACAAACATTTGTGTATCTGTTGTGTGCTAGGTGCTAGGGATACAAAAAGATTGATGGCCTGAAAGAAGAGCTATACTGGACTGGTGAATTTATGTTACTCAGGATGAACGTTTCATTTATTGGCTAATGCAAAAATAGTAAGCTTTGTTTCCTGTGTCAAGGAGGAAAATTGACACTCTGATGGTGAAAGTGACAGAGCCAGACTTACACACTGATAACTATGTCACCACAAACAGCAGAAGTTTCGTGTAGAGCTAATGTTTTCCTTGGTACAGAATTGTTGACCTTGACAAATAGTAATGGAAGTATTTATTTGAGAACCCAGATTTCTGTGTTGAATAATGTGGAAGAGGTTCGCAGGCAGAAATAGCTGGTATTTACACTTAACCACACAGCTGAGGTGGTGTTAGGTGACTTAATGCTCACACCAAACTTAGGAGCTTTCCGCTCTTATTATCCCTATCGTGGAGACCAACACATTGAAGCACTTGCCTGGTTTCCTCCAGCTGGTAGTTGGTGAGCCAGGATTGGAACAGAAGCACTGATTCCAGGACCGGCTCTCTTAGCTCGACTGTATATCGCTCTCGCCAAGGAGATAGCCTCCAACATCACCAGATCATGGTTTCCTCCAATTATGCTTAACTTGTTACTTTCAACAACAATTCTAGGAAGGCTCAGAAAGTTTTCTTTTCTTTGAAAAATGATACATTATTCAGGACCAGAGATCATATCTTATATCTTCCACAGTTTTGTGCCCATTAAAAATGCACTGAATATATACCTGCTGATTGATTGGAATTTTAATTTTTTGGTGATTGGGAGATTGACAGCCACTTTGAATAGTTTTTCATGATCTAAATTAATATCCTGGAACATAATAAGTAAGTTGAATTCCAGAATGACACTGGCAAGTTAGGAATGGCCAACCCTTTGCCAAATGCTGCTCGGTTTTGTGAGAGTGAGCTCTACGAGTGTGTAACATTGAGGGAAGTTTTTGCCACCATTAGGTATTTTCATAAGTATGATCACATTATGGGTACAAAACCATAATAGGAACATTTTATCCATAGTTTTCTTGTTTTGTGAACAGTAAGTAATGTCCTTTTTAATCTATTTTTTTAAATGCCGAGAACAGGAGCATTTTTTTTTTTTTAACCAGCAAAGACTTTAATTTATTTTAACTTTTCCCTTCTCTGTATCTCCTTCATTTCATTGTTTGCCTCAAGTTTTCTTTTGACCTTTTCCTTATTATTTACTGCCTCATCACTTTCACTAGCTCACTTCTTGCTGACTTTCTTCTTTGGCTGGCTGTCATTCAGCATAGTAATTCAGCTGTTAGCCCACACATTTGTTCCTTGTAGTAATCCTTTTTCTTCTGAGTTGGGTAGCACCTACTGTCATGTCTACAATTAGAAAAAATAATGGTGATTTTCATATGGGAAACTTTTTATTGTAGTTTGTGTATTCTTAAAAATAATTCAAGTGACTACATTTAAGTGTTTTGGAAGTGTGCTTTTTTGGTGTTTATTTTGGTGACATTTTCTTTAGTACAGCTGTTTGGGAATTTAATTTGTGTTCAATTTGAATTGTCTTTTGACTGCCCTGATTTTGAAGGATCAAGGATGTAGGTGTGACTTGGATTTTCAGAATCCATGAAAAGTGAGTACCTCATATTTACAGAATTCATGACATTTATCCTAACCATCTTTTAGATCATAGCTTTGTGTGTCAATAAAAAGCAGTGTTTTCAAAACTTCTAACTGTAGCTCTTTATTTCTGAATTTTTGAAATATCCCCAAAACCTTATTTTTAATTATCAAATGGCACTTTTTTGATACCCAGGTTTGCCATGCAGAACTTCAACTGGGGACTTGTTTTCAAGCCGTAAATAGCAGAATTCAGTTACAAATTCTCGAGGCACAGTACCTCCCAAGCTCTTCAACACCTCTCACTTTGAGTAAGTATATCCGTGGTTCAAAATGGAATCTTCAGAAAATATTACTAAAAGGTAGTTTATCCTACATTTCTTAATAGTGGACTTTAAAATCTTAGATACTTTTGTTATTTAACTTAAATACTTACCTTTTAACTTAAAATTATTAGATTTCAAATTTTAGCCATTGTGCCTACTTTAATCCATGGTCGCTTGGTTTTTTGTTTTGTTTTGTTTTTAAAGATTTTATTTTTTGACAGAGAGAGACAGCAAGAGAGGGAACACAAGCAAGGGGGAGTGGGAGAGGGAGAAGCAGGCTTCCCGTGGAGCAGGGAGCCCGATGTAGGGCTTGATCCCAGGACCCTCAGATCATGACCTGAGCCGAAGGCAGATGCTTAATGACTGAGCCACCCAGGCCCCCCTTGTTTTGTTTTTTTATTAACATATAATGTATTATTTGTTTCACATGTATAGGTCTGTGGTTCATCAATCTTACACAATTCACAGTGCTCACCATAGCACATACCCTCCCCAATGTCCATCATCCAGCCACCCCATCCCTCCCACCCCCCCTCCACTCCAGCAACCCTCAGTTTCCTGAGATTAAGAGTCTCTTATGGTTTGTCTCCCTCTCTGGTTTCGTCTTGTTTCATTTTTCCGTCCCTTCCCCTATGATCCTCTGTCTTGTTTCTCAAATTCTTCATATCAGTGAAATCATATGATAGTTGTCTTTCTCTGATTGACTAATTTCTCTTAGCATAATACCCTCTATTTCCATCCATGTCATTGCAAATGGCAAGATTTCATTTTTGATGGCTGCATAATATTCCATTGTGTGTGTGTGTGTGTGTGTGTGTGTGTGTGTGTGTGTGTACACACCACATCTTCTTTATCCATTCATCTGCATGCTCGCTTGGTTTTTATCCATTTGATGCTATTCCTTATTGATCTCATTAGTTAATATAGGTTGAGTGTCCAGAGGACGGTCTGATATATTTCACCAGCCTAGATAATTTATCCTTTCTCTGGTTCGCCCTTCGTTGAATGTTCTGCTAACTAGAAACTTAATTAAAAAAACAAAACAAAACTGAAAATATCAAACACAAACCTTGAAACACTTTTCCTTCCCTGTGCCTTGGGGCACAAGAAGGGTTCTACTTTGCGTTGTGTAGGCTTGGTTCACATGGCTGTTCCTAGAGCTGGGGGTTTGTGGTCAGTTCTACCTGAAGGGCTAAGAGTGGGGTAAGAGTGCTCCTTTATTCTGCTACAAGAAGAGAGAATATTGGGAGGCAGGCAAAAGCAATGGATGTCCACCATAACTACAAAGACTGAAAATAAATGCAACTGAGCATTCAGTTCAGGAAGCTAGGAAAACAACAGCAAACACAAGGGAAAGTAGAGGTAAGGAATTAAAGGTAAAGTTGAAGTTGATAACTATGGAGACAACAGCAAAAGACATAATCAATAAAACCAAAAGCTTTTTCTTTGAAAAGATCAGTGAAATAGACAAACCTAGAGTAAGCTGGATTGAGCAAAAAATAAAGAAAACATGAACAAGGAAGAGGATAACATCTCAAATTCAGAAGAGGTTCGATAATAAGATAATACCATTTAAGACTATACCAATTCATTTGAACATCTATATAAAATAACTGATTTTCGGAGAAAAAAAACTGTTGAAATTCGCTTCAAAAGAGGGAGAACAGCTGAAAATGATAACCATGTGTAGGTAGTTAAAGAATTGCCTCTAATAAAAGCACCAGGCCAAGATGATTTTACTGGTGGAGTCTACCAAACTTTCAAGGAACATTTAATTCCTGTTTTACATAAGCTATTCCAAAGCATGAGAAACGATGGAAAAAGTAACTTTATGAGGTGAGCATATTCTCAATATCAAAACAGAAAAGACAGTGCATAGAAAAAATAGCTATAGACTATTACCACTTATGTAGATAGATGGAAAAATCATAAAATAAAAATAAGCAAATAAAATCCAACTTGGCATGAAAAGAATAAATTACCAGGACTACATTGGGTTAGTTGTAGGAAACAAGGATGTCAGTACAGATGTGGTCTATTACATTAAGAGGTGTCTTTCTTTAATCAACACTGCTAATTGGGGTTATCCATGATCTGCATTTTGTAAATCTAATGGTCCGTCTAGGTCCTCACTTTACAGCCCCCTCCTTTCTGGGAGTTCCCTCCTCCCTTTCTTGCTGCCCTGGCAGTTCCAGCTCTATCCCATGACGACTCAAACTGGTCAGACTGCCCTCTCTGCCTGAGCTGTAGGCCCCGTGTGTCTGCCAGACGGGGGAGGATGCTAAGGTGGAAAGCTACATAAACCTGAACGTTAGCCGGTGCAGTTACCATCTTTTAAGACTTGACACTCCTCCAGTTTCTTCCTGCGTTTGTCAGTCTTTAATGTCTTTTTTTTTTTTTTTTTTTTTTTTTTTTTTTTTTTTTTTTTTTTTTTTATTTTTATTTTTTTTTAAGATTTTATTCATGTATTTGATAGAGAGAGAGAGAGCACAAGTAGGCAGAGCTGGAGACAGAGGGAGAGGAGAAGCAGGCTTCCCGCTGAGCAGAGAGCCGGATGTGGGGCTCGATCCCAAGACCCTGGGACCATGACCCGAGCTGAAGGCAGATGCTTAACTGACTGAGCCACCCAGGTGCCCCCAGTCTTTAATGTCTTGAACAGTGGTTTTTTTTGTTTTGTTTTGTTTTTTAATATATTTTTCCCAGAGTTTATAATTGTTATCTATGGGAAGGTTAGTTTGTACAACTATTCTACCATTACTAGAAGCTCTCCATCTCAATTTAAAGAATAGATTTTCTCTAGCAGGCCTATGTTTAACTTCTGGAGTCTCAAGCAGAGAGTTGTACCTGCATAAAATTGGGAAATAAATCCCTCCCACTGTCCAAAGAGTTGGCCCCTCTCTGTTGTGTAATACTTTTCGGTGTGTACTCCCCTACTGCTGATTGTTATGTATGCCTGCAATTTCCAGTCTTTAATGGCATTCAGGTTAGAGGAAGATTCAGTTCATTTGAGGTCGCTGTCGTTCTTTGTAAAGTGTGATTAAAATGATAAAGTTTACTAGCAGCATTTTTACTGTTACGCCAGTAGCTCATCAGGTCTTTGTAAGTGGCTTATATATTTTCACACCAAATACAATATATAGGTATATATCTTTGTATGGGATTTAAAAATAAAATTTTACATATCAAATTTCTTATTTTTTAGGTTTTTTTGTGAAGGTGGGAATGTTTAGTTCAGGAGAGTTGATTTATAAGAAGAAGACACGCTTACTGAAGGCCTCCAATGGAAGAGTAAAGTGGGGAGAAACTATGATTTTTCCACTTATACAAAATGAAAAAGAAATCCTTTTTCTCATTAAGCTTTATAGTCGGAGCTCTGTAAGAAGAAGACACTTTGTGGGGCAGGTTAGTAGTGAGTTTCTATCTTGAATTCTTTCCTTGAACTTCTCTGTGCATTGAAACAGTTGGTTAACAGAAGGAATATAGGGTAAAATTGAAGTTGAATAGAGTAAAATTCTACAGCATCATAAATTAAAATTTAATGTTGCCACAAAAATGAAATCCTGTCAGACTTTGCTTTCATACAAATAGTTGGAATTTCTGTGCAGTTAGGTTTCTTATCTTAAAAATAAGTCTGTTTCTGAGCTTCTCAATTATAAATACTATAAGAAAGATCAGTTTTTCCGTACCATTGACTGGTTAATGGTATTAATGCTAAGTATTTATTTTTCCTCTATCCAATACCATTTATTTATTTATTTATTTATTTATTTATTTATATTTTTTAATATAATTTTTAAATTTAAATTAATTAACATATAACATTATCGGTTTCAGAGGTAGAGGTCAGTGATTCGTCAGTCTTATAGAACACCCAGTGCTCATTACATTATGTGCCCTTCTTAATGCCTGTCACCCAGTTACCCCATCCCCCTAGCCCCACCCCTCCAGCAACCCTCAGTTTGATTCCTATGATTAAGAGTCTCTTATGGTTTGTCTGGCTCTCTTATTTCGAACACTAATTATTTAAATCAAAATTTTTAAGGCTGCAGATGTCCAACTTACTTCATTTTGTTTCATGTTCAGTTTAGTGTTTAACTCTGTATGCTATTAACTGAACTGTGTTAGATTCGAATTCCTAGAAAACATTAGTTTTGGCAGTGGTCATGATGGTATTTAGATAGTTGATTTTGGTGTCTGGATTACTCTATTTAAAAATTCTTAGTAGTCCAGGGGCGCCTGGGTGGCTCAGTTGGTTAAGCGACTGCCTTCGGCTCAGGTCGTGATCCTGGAGTCCCAGGATCGAGTCCTGCATCGGGCTCCCCACTCAGCGGGGAGTCTGCTTCTCCCTCTGACCCTCCCCCCTCTCATGTGCTCTCTCTCTCTCAAATAAATAAATAACATTAAAAAAAAAAATGAAAAAAAAATAAAAATTCTTAGTAGTCTGTGTAAGACAACATAACACTTGCTTACTTGCCAATCCTATGGGGACTTGTTTCCTTTGTAGTGTCTTTTACTCTGAGCAGATTAATGGTAGCTGTCCATTATCTTTTATCTTAATTATGATTGTTTGACTTCCATTTAAATTCTAAAATATACATTATTGGTTTAAAAGCTTTTGCTTGATAACAAGATGTTATTAGCAGTCTATGAAATCCTCAAATTATATGTGGATATTCAAAGATTGATAATAACTCTTTGACTCACTTCTTCATGCATTTTACCTAAAATATTTGTAAAAAAAACTATAGTTTTGTACTTCATTTATTCCTATTTGGGAAGGAATTTGGACTCAAGAATTCGTATAAGTAGCATACTTTTCAAGGTCTTGAGGCCTATGAAGTGCGTTCAGTTAAAGTTTTCCTATATCCTCAAGCCCCGGTTATCATGTATGAATGGAATGGGCAATTTCCTTGACAGGTGATTTTCAAGATAACTTTTTTGGTGATTCCACTTTCTTGGTTGAGAGTCTAGTTAAGAATTACAATTCTGGAAGGGATCTTGCTGGCTCTCTGTTCCTGTGGCTTCTCTGGTATCTTGGTTGAGAGTCTAGTTAAGAATTACAATTCTGGAAGGGATCTTGCTGGCTCTCTGTTCCTGTGGCTTCTCTGGTATCCATGGTGGGGGAGCCAAATGCAGACTCAAGGTCTCCCACTCATATTAGCCAAAGAACTCTGGTGTTACCTGTTTCATATATTAGGTTCTTTGTAAGATTTTATTTAAAGGAAAAGTTCTTCAGACTAGGAAATTAAGGGGAAAAAGTTTGAAAATCAGTGACCTGCTCCAATTTCTTTATTTAAAAGAATTAGAAACTGAGTCTCAGAGAAGTTAATTCCTGTTAGTGCTAAAGCTGAGGTGAGCATTCAGGCTTCATATTCCTTGTCCCCCTTTGCCTCTGGGGAGGTGTGATGTCTTATGTCTGCATAATGCTCTGCACTTGTTCTCAAGTTCATTTATATCTATTACCTAAAGTTATGGTTTAGATTTCAGTTAAAAATCACAGCTTTATCTAATGTAAAAAGTCCTTTAAAATGTACATTTCTTACGAGTCTAACTTAAATCATGATTAGTCTCCGTTTATTCTCACAAAAATGATTTTGAATGGTTGGGATCAATTGTAAGTTGAGCTCATAGATTTATTCAGTAACGAAGGATACTAATTACTGTTTTGGGAGAAATGATTTTAGAATATCTCACATCCAGTTTTGAAGTTGGATTGGATCATATAACATTAGTCTTCAGAGTGACTAAACAGGTTAAGTGTTTTGACATATTTTTGGAAAAATGGAAAGATTGTTTAATTGAAAAATACGTGAGCCAACCTTCCGCTGTCTTTCATCAGTAAGAGGAATTAACTGAACTCAGTTGCTGTTCTCGTGTTAAGTTAAATGATTGTACTCTTCCTTTACAGATTTGGATAAGCGAAGATAGTAATCACACCGAAGCAGCGAGTCAGTGGAAAGAGACAGTTACAAATCCAGAAAAGGTTGTTATCAAGTGGCACAAATTAAACCCATCTTGAAGACATCACACGTTAATTTGGTGAAGAACTTGACATTCTTTTAGAAGACACGATTTCAATTTGCTACCAAGGAGGAGAGACAAATCAATACATTTGTCAATGTATTTATGGAGGTCATAATTACAATTGATAATGGATCTTATGGAAAATTAAATTTGATAAAAAAATGGGGTGAATTATATCGAATATCCAAAGTAAAGGGAATGTTTTAAAACTTGCCAAAATAGGCAGTAAAATAAAGAATAGTATGCTGGGGCAACTAAATAAGTGATACAATCAATGAGAATTTCAACCATAGGTCGTTATTGCTATATTATGTTTATGGGTTTTTTTTAAAGCTTTACCTAGATATTAAAAATTTAGTATATCAAATCTCTGTTAGTACTGTTAGAATGTAGAAGACTTTACTACTGATTATTTCAGTGCTAGTCATTATTGATTAGATCTTGACTCCAGTGTTTACCTCTTGCTATATATTTTCTCGTAGAAAGGAAAAATGAATTAAACCGCTTCAACTCTTCTGTATTTGGGGAAAATTTGTGCCCTGTTTTTCTCATTTCTTACCCATAAGGTGTCATATTGCCACTTTGTAAATTATTTATCTCCAAGAAACTTCAAATCTAGAACACTGTATTTTGGCAAGAATAAATGAAAACACCAGAAGGTTGAAGTTAAATTGGAAACCTAGTGTATACACATTTTGCTATATGTTTTCCTCTCTCAAGTATTTTACCCTTTGTTTTAATTGGAGTTGGAGTAAGATTATCATCCATATGGTCCATCCTAATTAGCAGAATTAAATGAGCTTAATTAGCAAGTTCAATATTTTATGATAATCATTTCCTTTAGTTTTTTAAAATATAAACTATTTGTTCTATAATCCATGACATTATTTTCCCATGATTTTAAAGAAACCACATTGTAGTAAATTCTTTCTGTTTTTTTTTTTTTTGTGGGGAGGGGCAGAGGGAGAGTCCTGGAGAGAGAGAACCTTAAGCGGGCTCCACGCCCAGTGCAGAACCCAATGTGGGGCTCGATCTCACGACCCTGAGATCATGACCTGAGCTGAAATCAAGAGTCGGATGCTTAACCAACTGAGCCACCCAGATGCCCTGCAAATATTTTCTATTGCAGTTTCTCTCAGGTACTCGTTAGAAGTCAGTATGTGGGCATAATGTCAGGTTAGTTGGCTATACAAGCTATGGCCAAAAAGAACAGCTGTTTGGAGAAACAAAGAATGCCATCTTTGATCTTGGAAAGTCCGACTTTAGTTTTGCTAATGAGTGGACCAAGTGCTCTGTGATCATGGTCTTCCATTTTTCTTTCTCTCTTACCTTGTTCTACAGATGCCAAGAGATAGATGGTGATATTTTAGGCCAGAAGATACTTTGGTATAGCTTCAGCATACCCTCTTCATTCTAGTTCTTATGGTCTGCATATCTCATTAAGATTTTCTCAAATAAACAATTCCTCTTTTCCTAGGTACCATGTGCGCAAGGTACAAAATATACGTAGTTTATGTGTCCTTTGCTTCCACTCCCTAGGGTTTATGTTATACAGTTGATAGGGACTCTCTAACACTGCATTTGGAAATAAATTTTTTTCTTAGATTTGTGAAAAATGGCATATTGGTCAGTACTCACATGAACTTTCAAGAGAAATCACCTTGTGTGGTAGTGTTTTAAATCTTTGAGACAAATGACTTTATTTTTTAGAGCAATTTTAGGTTCACAGCAAAATCGAGAGGAAGGAAGTACAAAGAGTTCCCAGATACCCCTTACCCCCACATACACACAGCCTCCCCCGTCATCAGCATCTCCCACCAGCGTGATAACATTTGTTAAAATCAATGAACATACATTGACACAGCATTATCACCCGAAGTCTGTAGATTACATTAAGGTTCATTCCTGGTATTGTCCACTCTAGTATCATACAGAGTAGTTTCACTGCCTTAAAAATCCTCTGGAAATGCACCTATTTTAATAGCCACCAAATAAATGTATTGGCTTTTAGATAATAAATAACAGACGTTGTTTTAAAAAAAATCTAGAATTTTATTTGGGTAATTTTTTTTGTGTTCTATTAAAGCTCTCAATTCCTAAATTTATTATAGGTAGTCATGTATTTAACTCAATTTTAAATTATTTAATTTTTAATATTTTTGCAATATGTATATAATGTATAATTTCAGAGAAAGTGTGATTTCTTGGTTTCTTGTATGTCTTAGAATCCTAGGTAAATAAAAAAAAACCTTTTCATTTAAAAGACTTTTCAGTTAGGCTAGTATTGACACAGCTAAGTTCCCAAATATTTTAATTAGTTTTACTTAAGCCTTTTTCAGGTGTAAGAGGTACCGAATGCAGAGCTTTGCATGAAATATAAAAAGAAACACACTCTTCTGTTAATAGCTGTTCATATTATGAGAAAAACATTAGAAGCTGGTAATAAAAAATGAGCTGGTAAGCAAAAATCACTTGTCTTTGTTTTTGCTTAAGCATTTCTTTTTTTTTTTTTTTTTAAGATTTTATTTGTTTATTTGACAGAGACAGAGACAGTGAGAGAGGGAACACAAGCAGTGGGAGTGAGAGAAGGAGAAACAGGCTTCCCGCTGAGCGGGGAGCCCGATTCAGGGCTCGATCCCAGGACCCTGAGATCGTGACCTGAGCCGAAGGCAGATACCTAATGACTGAGCCACCCAGGTGCCCCAGCTTAAGCATTTCTTGACCTTTACTCACTTATAACAAGGAGAAGGGAATCAAAGTGATGCTGGATGACCAGAGGAAGCCATGGAAGGGTTCCCATGGATAGCTGATAGTTTGTACAACTCATCCCTTACATTGTGCTTATTTATAAGCTTTCCAGTTGATATAGTTGGGTAGCTGCAGCCCATGTCAAAATACGTCATCACTATTTGGCTTTCATTTGGTTTTGCATGATTTTTGGTTTTTTTTTTTAGCAGACCTCCTAGAGAAATTATCATTGAAGTATATCAGTTCCAGCACTTACGAGACTGTTAAGAAGGAACCAGTGGGATTTTGAACATGTAATTGTGATCTGAAAATAACCTAAAATGAACTTCTGCTTGAAAGTAGTTATGTGAATTGCTCCGATAATGTACTGAAACTATATTTCCCAGCAAAAATTTCTATTGTTTGTTTGATCAAATCATTGCTTATTTTTTAAGGATTTTAGAAATTTTCAGTAAATGTCACCATTTTATATCATGGCAGTAATGGATACTTTTCTTTTTTTGAAACTTTTGTAATAGATATTTCAAAGGATATATATTTCCTTTTGGTATTTGGTGAGGTATATTGAGGGAAGTACCAGATAAAATATCTCTATGTACACTGTATTAGGGTTTTTCAGAGAAACAGAACCAATAGGATGTATGTATATCTAAAAATATATATATTTTTTAATTACGAGAAATTGGCTCTTGTGTTTATGGAAGCTAAGAAATCCCACAATCTGCCATGAAGGCTGGAGACCCAGGAAGGCCAGTAGTCTAGTTCAGTCTGAATCTGAAGGCCTGAGAACCAGAGGAACCAATGGGATGAATCCCAGTGTGAGGGCAGGAGAAAAGGATCAATTCCTTCTTCATCTCCCTTATGTTCTATTCAGGTGTTCAGCAGACCAAAAGATGCCCACCCATATTGAGGAGCACGATTTACTGAGCCCACTGATCCAAATGCTAATCATGTCCAGAAACATCCTCTTAGACACACCTAGAAATAACGTCACCTGGGCACCCCTGGCCAGTCAAATTGACACATAAAATTAACAGACATCTACTAGTGTTCTCTTGATGGGTCAGCTGAAATTAGTGTTCAACAGTCAACCTCAAATGCTTGAAGTTTTGGTTGAAACATTTGAGTTGAGGAAAGAATTATGAAAAGTAAATGTATATGAAGTACCATATCCATGTTGAAATAGAGGTTTAGTGTTTCAAAGATACTGAAAGAGTTAATGTTGCCCTCCAAAATTGGATATTTTGTCTGAAGACGAATGCTGCCTACATTTTAAATCATATCCTGGTAGAATTTTTTTAACTTGGCAATTACTGATTTTTAACTTTCTCATGTATAGAAAATCTGATCTCTCAAATAACTATTATTAGTTAAAACTGGTAACTAAATTATAGAACGATAACTGTATTAACTGTATGACGATATTAAACTATAGGACTCTGATAATAGCAGTAGATGTCCAGAAAGAAAGTTCTATATGTCTTCTCAGGTGGCTAAAAGGTATCTGATTCCATGCAGAGCTAAATCACTGAGTAAGATATGTCTTTAGATGAAGATGGGGTTTATTCAGTATTGATTTTCATATTCTCATGCTGTGGAATTTGTTTTCTGAGCCACCATTCTTTAGTTTCTGAGGCAGGAGGATGATAAAAAATATCTGTTCATGATAGAACTAGATTTATTTTAACAGATTTTGTTGACTGGGCTCTTACTGTCTTTTAGTTTAATTTCTGGGTCTTTAATATTTCTTGATTAATGCGCTGTATGGAGACTTGATCTTGAAACAACTAAATTTTTAAATGAGCTATTTTATACACTTAATAATTAACTGTAAAAATATCTATATAGTACTTTTTGCAAAGAACTGTTGTAGGTGCTTGCAGGGACAGAGATGAATAAGCCATCACTCTTTACTCTGGGTTTTATATTTTAGTAGGGAAATAAAATAGTATAAAGCAGGATTGTAGTAAAAAGCAGGATTTGAGGTATGGACAACATGCTTTAGAGGCTCAAATAAAATCAAATGCAGCTGAAGGAATTAGCATCTCTGATTTTTTTTTTTTTTTTAGTAGGCTCCATATGCAATCTGTTGGAACATCCGACGCTGAGATCAGGAGTCACACAGCCAGCCAGGTGCCCCTGCAGATGAAGGAATTAGGAAAACTTTGGTAAATCTCTGATTTGGAACACCCAAAACCAGGCAGATTGGTGGCACTGTTATTGGTCACTCTGATTCTGCCTGACTGGGAGTCTTGCTTTATTTATTTTGTCAGCTGAAGTCACTGTGAAAAAGTTTATATTTCCTTCCACTCTCTTCTGACCTTCGGCCCACCTGCTCCTTTCTTGACTCTCAGTGGAACATCTTATTTCATGCCTCACAAAGAAAACAGTGTCAGGCATTCTTTCCACTTTCACCATCATATCCACAAGCTTATTTTTATCCACATCCATCCTCCATGATGTTAGAAAGTCAGTCAGTTCTTGTGAATTCTGAATCCAGTCCTCTGCTTTTCCAGGGATCTCATTCCATTTGTTATACCTATTTTCTCTACTATTCCTTGAGTCCCTCCTTCTCTACTGGGTTCTTCTAGCGTCATTCCAACCTCCCTGGTGCATGCGTGACTATCTCAGGATAGGTGGGTGATGTGTCCAGTGGAAAGAACCCAATGGATATCATCTTGGGGATTAAGTCTGTACTGATGAGGAAGCTGTGGAGACACCATAATGCAGGGAAGTGCAGCATGATCCTCGTGAAGCACCCCCACCCCCACACTACCACAACTGAGCCTAACTGCAACCAGTGGAGATTTCCAGAAGCTCTGTTTTCACTCTCACTGGGGTCTTTATTCTTTCCTCACTTTCCCTCTCCCACCTGACCATTCCCAAGCCTTCCTTTCTGCTTCTTCAACAGGCTTTAGTAACTAGTAGAGAACAATGCCAACAAATTCCTCCAGTGTAAACGAACTCAGGGAGTAGGAAGTTTATTTTCTCAGCACAGCCTCTCTTAGGTCACCTATACTTCAGGCCTCTCTCTGGTCTATGTCCTTCTTTAAAAAAGTTCCTAGACTTCTCACCCTGTTCTAGATTCTGCCTTATTTGGTCTCCCCTTTATAGATAATTTCTAACTGTTCTATTCTTGGCCTAGTCTCTTCTGTCTTTCATCCAGACACAGCACTGAACTTCATTCTGAAGTCTTAAATGCTTTTCAGTTATTTTTTCTTTATTACTCATCAACTTCCTTCCTTTTTTTTTTTTTTTTTTTATTAGAGAGAGAGAGAGTGCATACTTAGCTGGTGGGGGAGACGGCAGGGCAGAGGGAGAGGGAGAGAATCTTAAAGAGGCTACATGCCCAGCAAGGAGCTGGATGCGGGGCTTGATCTCATGACCCTGAGATCATGACCTAAGCCAAAAATCAAGGGTTGGAGGCTTAACCAACTGAGCCACCCTGGTGCCCCACTCATAAACTTTCTTAACGATAGAACTCTCCCTCCTTGAAATCACATCTTTCCTTAGCTTTCATATTATGCTCTGTTTGCTATCTTTTTACCTTTCTAGCCTTTCCTTTTCTTTCTTCTCTGTTGGCTCATCTTTGTGCACTTTAAACGTTAGGACTTCTTGAGGACTCAGTCCTAGGCCCTCTTCTCCCACTCTATGTTATTACTCGGGGCAATCTCATCTATTCCCATGGCTTCCCATCTACTGGCCAAAGGCTGCCAAATTTTTATCCCTGCCCTAGTTTACTAATGAGCTCCAATATCATTTGGCTAATGTGGACATCTTTTCTAGAACATATACCAAACCAAACTTTGGATTTCCCATTCTACCACAGACTGGCCTGCATTGTTCCGCCATCTTAATAAAAAGAGCTGTCATCCACCTGGTTAGTCATTACAGAAACCTAGGAGCCACCTTGGAACTTCTCTCTCTCATCGCCCATACTCAATCACCTTATTCAGTAGTGTGTGTGCTGTGTATATCTTGAATCCACCCACTTCTGCATCCCCAGTGTAACATCTCTAGTCAAAGACAGCATCACCTCCCACCTATAAATTCTGCACTCTCCACCCCGCCCCCCAAGTTGGTCTTCCTGCCTCCTTCTGGTTTCCCTCTAAACCATTCTCCACCCAGCAGCCAGGGTGATACATTTTAAATACAAATACAATGGTCACTCCTTAGTTACCATTGCTCTTGGTGCGAAATCCAAAATTTTTCAATCTACAAGGCCCTTACATTGTCTGAGCTCTTCCTTTCATTCCAGCCTCATCTTTCCCACTGATCTTTTTTCAGTTCTTAGGAGGCAGGACGCCCCTCCCTTCTAAAGGATTTCACACACATCATTTCATCCACGTGCAATAGTTTTCCTCTTTGTGCTTCCCTTTGCTAATCTCCCCCAGCCCCCCCACTTAGGTGCTAGCTTAAAAGTCTGTTCCTCAGAAGTCTTTTTTTTTTTTTTTTTTACATCTTAGGCAGTGTTAGATTCTATTTTTATATGTAACTCTCCTTTATTGCTTTTATCATAATTGTGATTGAATAATTACATAATTTTCATTCAATTCAGTGCATCTTCTCCAGTGCAGTTTCCATGAGAACGGGGTCATGTTTGTTGCTGTGTTCCTGAGGCCAGCATAGTACCTGGCACGCAGGAAGTACATATCTGTTTATTCATTCACTTAGCTGATAAGGCAGTGTTTTGAGTGTTTGGGGTAGAGCAATGAATAAACAGAAAAAAATGAATGAACTCATTGAGTCATGTCTTATTGCACAATATGGTGGGACTTGAAGGCTAATATCATCCCGTTGAGAGAGAGAATGCTGGATTATTTACCTTATTAGTAAATTTACTTTTAAAGTTCATTGACACATTTTTTTTTTTTTAAGATTTTATTTATTTATTTGACAGAGAGAGACACAGTGAGAGAGGGAACACAAGCAGGGGGAGTGGGAGAGGGAGAAGCAGGCTTCCCGCTGAGCAGGGAGCCCGATGCAGGGCTTGATCCCAGGACCCTGGGATCATGACCTGAGCCGAAGGCAGACGCTTAACGACTGAGCCACCCAGGCGCCCCAACACATTTCTTAATTATAGAAAATAGAAATACGATAGCCTCACACTAGGAGTTCTGGCCTAGAAAAAAAAATTCTGAAATTCTCAACAGTGTTTATAACATATGATTCTATTCAATAGCATTTAATTTGAAATTTTGTAGATTGCTGAGATATTAATCAGATTTTACCTTATTATTGCATGATAACAGCTTACTATGTATTATTACCAAGCACAAAAATTATATTAATTTATTTAAAACATTTATTTTCTGCAGTTAAGTTTGATTCCTGTATAAAATAAGAAGGGTACTTAGATTGAAAATTTCCTGTATGATGTAAATAACCTATTTAAGTTATTTACCAGCCCAAACAGGATTCGAATGACTTCTGTAGAAAAGAAGACGAGCAGAAGATTGGATCGTTGACAGGATAGAATGAGAGATTTGGAGGGCTTCTGCGATAGAATTTTTTTTTTTTAATTTTATTTATTTATTTGACAGAGAGAGACACAGTGAGAGAGGGAACACAAGCATGGGGAGTGGGAGAGGGAGAAGCAGGTTTCCCACCCAGCAGGGAGCCGATCCCAGGACCCTGGGATCATGACCTGAGCTGAAGGCAGATGCTTAACCGACTGAGCCACCCAGGCGCCCCTCTGCAATAGAATTTAAGGACAGGATTCAGGGAAGAGGCTGTAAGAGAAGCAAGCCTAACCCCACATATGTCTCAGTGCTAAGGACAGGTTCTCAATGGATAATGAGTCTGGAGATGAGGAAGGTGGGGAGGATTGCTGAGTTACGTTTTCTTATTCGTAATGGAAAAGGAGCCCTGGGAAGGAGAACAGATTGGCAGCCAGAAGGAAGAGAGGCCTCAAGGAGGAAGCAAAGCTTACGGAAAGCAGTTAAGGACGAAGTGGGAAGGTAAGGATGTCATCCTATGAGGTGCCTATATGCTTCCTGATACTGTATATTCTTTCTTCTTTTTTTTTTTTTTTTTAAAGATTTTATTTATTTATTTGACAGAGAGAGAGAGAGAACAAGTAGGCAGAGAGGCAGGCAGAGGCAGAGGAAGAAGCAGGCTCCCCGCTGAGCAGGGAGCCCGATGTGGGGCTCGATCCCAGGACCTGAGCCGAAGGCAGCGGCTTAACCCACTGAGCCACCCAGGTGCCCCTGTATATTCTTTCTTCTAACATGAGACACCTTGTAATTCAGATTTCCTTCAGAGGAACATATACAGAACTGTCCCTCCCCCTCCTTTCCTCAGCCCTGTTCCCTTCCCTCCTTCCTCCCTCCTTCCCTCCCTCTTCCTACTGTTTACCAAAACTCACGCTCGATTTTTGCTTTCTTGATAGAAAATCTGAAAATTAGTTTGGCCTAAGATAGTAAAATCTTTGACTCTTATGTCTGGAAAAGACCTGAAGAGTCCTCTAGTGTAAATGCCCATCTGCCTACAACATAGGGATATTTATTCAACAAATAAATATTGGGTAGCTAACAACATTGTGCCTCTCATTTTAGGTGCTGGGAATGCATCTAGTAAGCCCCCACCCCCGAGAGTTTATATTCTAGTGAATATATCAGAATGTACAGAATATTTCCAAATAAAATTTGATGGATTTTATGCAGTAAGTGAGCAAATAGAAGATCAGAAAATCTGTTCCTGGTCTTTCCTTCTGTATAACTGCTTCATATACTGATCGTCATCCTTCAGTTTCCTTCTGTATTAGTTTACTTCAAATACTTATGTTCATATATTGTGAGTTACTGTCTAGGGTTTTTTTTAAAGATGCATTTAAAGATACTATTTTCCGTAAGTTACTCTGAGCTAAAACAGAACATAGAGAGATGTCCAGTGACCATTTGAAAAGAACCACCTCAGAGTTCTTAACCCAGGCAAATACTGTGATGATTTTACGAACAACCCACTTGCAAATAATTTTTATCTGTGCTGCTTGTGTGTTTGGGTTTTCTTGGCTTTAAAAGACAGTAGAGATGAAGTTGATTTTCTAAATGTGATTTTGTTTTTACTGAGTTAGGCAAAAAAGACAGTGGACATCTTTGTATTGTAGGAAATTATTTTCAGAGTATCTGAAAGGGGCAAAAAGAAAATATGTTTGATTTTCTGCATTTACTTTGTGTGTGTGTGTGTTCGTATTTATACACCTCAGTGTAGTCAAATGTCAATCCTTTGCTGGCTTTTTAAAAAAAAGATTTGTTTATTTATTTTAGAGAGAGAGAGCATGAGTGAGCCAGGGGAGGGGTAGAGGGAGAGAAGCAGACTCCCTGCTGAGTGGGGAGCCCAACGTGGGGCTTGATCTCAAGATCCTGAGATCATGACCTGAACTGAAATCAAGAGTTAGACACTCAACCAGCTGAGCCACCCAAACACCCAATCCTTTTCTGGCTTTTAAGGCTGGAAGCTAAAGGAGGGAAAGGCAAAAGGTATCAAAAGCATTTTCTTAAAATGGTAAAACTAGATTGTTTATTAACTAAGTACAGTTTCTCCTCTGGGACACTGAAAAAGTACTTGAGTCTTTTCTGAAAGTATTTCATTTCTTTTTTTCTTTTTTTTTTTTTAAGTTTTTTAATTTTTATTTATTTGACAGCAAGAGAGGGAACACAAGCAGGGGGAGTGGGAGAGGGAGAAGCAGGCTTCCCGCCAAGCAGGGAGCCCGATGCGGGGCTCGATACCAGGACCCTGGCATCATGACCTGACTCAAAGGCAGACGCTTAACAACTGAGACACCCAGGCGCCCCTCATTTCTTTTTTTCTTAAAGATATTTTTATTATTTTAAAGCCTATGGGCAAGGCAGAAGGAGGGTGAGCTAAGGATAGTGGGCTTTTGTAGGGAAATGGTGACATCAGGGGCCCAGAAAACCACATTAGGCAGTAGGATTTGGCTTATGGGTGTGTGTCTGTGTCTGTCCATGCACCCTGCACACATGTCCTTTATCTTGTAGAATTAGAAAAATGACATCTGTTTTCTTGAAAGGAAGGGGAAGAGATGATTCCAACAGGATTGGAAGAATGAGGGAAACATTATGACAGATTTGATCTACAGTCAAGTTTGTTTCTTTTCCCAGTCCAGAAAAAACTAAGCTTGAGAAATAACAAAGGGAAAAGTTTCCCCTTTCCTAGTCCAGGAGAAAGTAAGTTGCAGAAACAAGAAAATGGGAAAATGTTTGGAATGATGCGTTTGTTTATTTGGCTTAAGAGAATATGGTTCTGATGGGCAGGAGTTGCTCATGCGTCTACATTCCATTTCCGCCATGTGGATATTAAATAATACATGCTCTGGGGGTTCCGATTCCTGGTTCCTTCTTGAAAGCTGAAAGTGTTAAAACAAATTTTTTTTCCCCAAATGATCTTACCTGGGTATGTGAAACAAGATAATAGTTTTTGACTTGGCTTTTCTTCTTCCCCTATATGCCCAGGGGTGTGACACACTTCTGTCACTAACAGTGAGTCACAGTGGCAATAATTTGCACCAGCTTGTGAATCTGGAAGAAGCCCTCAGGGTGATTTATCGAGTTATTGAAGTAGGTAGACCACAGTGAAATTCATACACATACCTAGGCTATGAAGTTTTCTGATTTTTTTTTAGTTTTTTTTTTTTATTGTGGTAACAGACACAACATAATATTTACCATCTTAACCAATTTTCAGTGTATAGTTCATTAGTACTAAATATATTCAGAATGTTCTGCAGCCATCACCACCATCCATCACCATAACTCTTTCCATCTTGTAAAACCCGAACTCCGTACCCATTAAAGGGCTCCCCATTTCTCTACCCTCTCCCAGCCCCTTGCAACCACCATTCTACTTTTTGTCTCTATGATTTTGACTATTCTAGGTCTCTCATGTTAGTGGAATCATACAGAATTTATCCTTTTGTGACTGGATTATTTTACTTAGCAGAATGTCTTCAGGGTTCATCGTGTTATAGCATGTGTCAACATTTCCTTCCTTTTTATGGCTGAATATATGCCTATATATACCACATTTTGCTTATTCATTCATCCCACAGTGGACACTTGGGTTGCTTCTGTATTTTAGCTGTTGTGAATAATGCTGATACAAACATGGGTGTACAAATATTTCTTCGCGATTCTACTTTCAGTTCTTTCGTGTATATACTCACAAGTAGACTTGCTGGATCCAGTAATTCCATTTTTTCTTAAAGATTTTATTTGTTTTAGAGATAGATAGAAAGAGAGTGTGAGCTGGGGGAGGAGCAGAGGGAGAGAGACAAGCAGACTCTCTGCTGAGTGCAGAGCCAGCCGCGGGGCTCAATCCCAGGAGATCACGACCTGAGCCGAAATCAAGAGTTGGATGCTCAACCAACTGATAATTCTATCTTTAGTTTTTTTTTTTTTTTTAAGATTTTATTTATTCATTTCAGACACACAGATGGAGAGAGAGGGAGAGAGCATGAGCAGGGGGAGAGGCAGAGGGAGAGGGAGAAGCGGGCTCCACGCTGAGCCAGGAACCTGATGTGGGGCTCGATTCCAGGACCCTGAGATCATGACCTGAGCCGAAGGCAGACGCTTAACCATCTGAGCCACCCAGGCGCCCCCTATCTTTAATTTTTTGAGGAACCATCATACTATTTTCCATAGCCACTGTACCATTTTACATTCCTATCAACAGGGTGGGAACAACAAAGTTTCCAATTTCTCCACATCCTTACCAACATGTGTTATTTTCTGTTGTTTGTTTTTTTTTTAATCATAGTCCTAGTGGGTATGTGGTGGTATCTCATTGTAGCTTTGATTTGCATTTCCCTGATGATGAGTGACGTTGATTATCTTTTCATGTGCTTATTGGCCATTTGTATGTCTTTCTTGGAGAAATGCCTATTCATTTTTAATTTGGGGTTTTTTGTTTATTTAGTTTTAGGAGTTTTCTATATGTTCTGGTTATTAATTCCCTATCAGATATATGGTTTGCAAATATATTCTTCCATATTGTGACCTGCCTTTTACTGTGGTGATTCTGCCTTTTGATGCACAAAATTTTAAAATTTTTATGAAGTCTAATTTGTCTGTTGTTACTTTTGTTGCCTGGGCCTTTGGTGTCATATCCAAGAAACATCGCCAAATCCCAGGTTATGTAGTTTTATCTTTAGGCAGTTCAGACATTAAAATGTAATTTAACCTTTTGAATTTTTCAAAGCCCTTGTTCCTTTTTTTTCTTCCAAATTTTTATTTAAATTCTAGTTAGTTAACATAGTATAATATTGGTTGCAGGAGTAGAATTTAGTGATTTATCATTTACATATAACACCCAGTGCTCATCACAAGTGCCCTTCTTAATGCCTATCCCCCATCTAGCCCATCCCCCATCTAGCCCATTCCCCACGCACCTCCCTCCATCAGCCCTCAATTTGTTCTCTATCTTTAAGAGTCTCTTATGGTTTGCCTTTATCTCTCTCTCCTTTTTTTTTCCTTCCCCTATGTTCATTTGTTTTGTTTCTTAAATTCCACATATAAGCGAAATCATGGTATTTTTCTTTTCTCTATTTCACTTAGCATAGTACACTCTAGTTCCATCCACATCATTGCAAATGGCAAGATTTCATTCTTTTTGATGGCTGAGTAATATTCCATTTTATATATACATATACACACACACACCACATCTTCTTTATCCATTCATCAGTTGATGGACATTTGTCAAAGCCCTTGTTCCTTATTAATGTTTAATATTAATAATAACATTATTAATATTTTTTCAGTCCTAGGAATGAGGAAAATAAACAAAATACATATACTTTATTTTAAAATCAAGATGTTGGAAGGTTAATCTTTTGGTCTTTGGGCCACATTTGGGAAAATTCAATTTGATTACTCAAATTATTCCTTTGTAAAGTAGAAAAACATGTTTCAAGACCTTGTGTAATTGCTGTTGCTTGCCATAAGAGAGTAGATAAGCTTGGGTGTTGCTGGAGAAAGGAGGTGGGAATAACGGGGAGACCAGCACTGCTCAGGACAGCTCCGCCTGAGTGAAGTCTCTGAGGGCAGCATCTGGGCACCCAGTTTTGCAAGGCTAGAATGTTCATTCTGTCAGAACACTAATGAATTTGGACAATTGGCTCAGCTAACAACACTTTCCAAAGGCTGATTTACAAACTACAGTACCAGTTTACTAATTTATAAAGGGAAGATAGTCCCTTCCATTGACAGAAGTATTATGTCTGCCTTCACAATTAATCTGTTTTGTGTCAAGGCACCTACATAATTTTATTTTGGAAGCCAGATGATTGTGTGGAGAGCATGAAATCAAAGCAAAGGGAAGTGGATTGTAGACAGAGCTATTACCCAGGCTGTGGTGTGGCCCGTTTAGCACTGTGCCCCTAACGGGGGATTGCTGAAGATCTTTACCATCTGTGTCCATTTTTATGGTCTTTCTCCTGGACTCACACAGTTCTTTCTGCCGCTTTCCCTTTTGCTATATACCATTCTAATCATCCTCACCTATTCAGAGTCTTTGGCTAGGCAAGTTTTCACTTAGTTGAAGTTTCAGCTTGCTGCTAAGTTATAATCCCTTTTTATGATGTCTCTCAGACACCCAGGTCCTCTGAAGTGTAGTTTTAAGAATTCCCCTCACATTTTGGTAATACATAAATGTATGTCTGAAGTCTCCAGTTTTTAATTTCTGTTTTATCGGTGGCATTTGAAGTATTTAACACAGTTCATTATTCTTCCTTTTAAAAACACTTGTCTTCATTTTTGAGGAAAAAAAATTTTTTTTTTTTTTTTTTTTTACCCATTTATCACTGCATTAGCAGGGGTAACTCTAAGCACTGTATGAGCTTTGAAGGAAATACGGCACTGTCGTCCACAGGGTAAGGAAACTAGATGGGGCTTGTATTATGCTTGTTTGAGAGGCTTCATAGCACAGGGAGGGTAAGAGAAATTTATCAGTGCAGAATTCGTCTCTGGCTTGTCAGAGAACATCTCCAGTCATCCTCCTCCTCCTCCTCATGTGAATCTGCATCCCAAGAATATGGCATTTTGAGGTTTGGATGGCTGGAGCTCAGCTCAGACAGCTCAAATAATGATCAGTTTTCCGAAGATAGTAGGGAAATTGTTGTTATAAAACACCTGTCTCATGTTTGTGTGCTGCTCACATTCCAGCAAGATTTCCATTTTTATTACAGGGTCATTTGAAAGTATTCAAAGTGTACTTTTGATACTTCTTCTCATCTTAGTTTACTTATCTGAAAGTGATAGTGCTCTATTATTTCTTCTGCCTTAGGAAGAAAATGATGAGGGCGCCTGGGTGGCTCAGTTGGTTGGGCGACTGCCTTCGGCTCAGGTCATGATCCTGGAGTCCCTGGATCGAGTCCCGCATCGGGCTCCCTGCTTGGCAGGGAGTCTGCTTCTCTCTCTGACCCTCCCCCCTCTCATGTGCTCTCTCTCAAATAAATAAATAAAATCTTAAAAAAAAAAAAAAAAAAAAAGGAAGAAAATGATGAGAAACAGCTTTTTCATTCCAAGTATGGTATATAGCTGTTTTGAAAGAAATGTAGTCTTATATTGGTATTATGTGTTAAAGATTGAGATTCCCTGTTCTGTCACAATATTTTCTGCAAGTTTCAGGAGTTTTCCTTATTATGAGAATATTAGTTCATAATATAAAATTACAGATTTTATACTTACAAAGGTAAATTAGTTTATATGTCCATACATTTGAAGGAGAGCGATTCCTTCATGCAGTGCTGTCTTTCCCCCTTTTGTGGGGTGGTGGTACTGAAAGTTACCTGAGAGCAATTTATCATCTGCATTGTTAACCAACATGGCAGGGAGGTCATTATCTGTTTGGCATATTACTGTAGTGTTTGCTAGGGAAGTTACAAGTTCTCAGAGCTAAAGCTACTGAGGAATGTACTTACTCTAAGATGAACTGTCCTTAGGATATGGCTACAATTACGAGTACCACTATCTGCTGAGTTTCCAAATAATTTTGTCATGGAGATGGAGAACCAATGAGAAAACAAATACGTACAAAATTCTAGCTTCCAAGCATGGAGGAAAAAACAAGAGTAAAACATCACTTATCACCATTGCTAATTGGTTTTAAGTGTGATCATGTCCGTTTGAAGAGGTTAATGTCCATAACCAAAGAAAATTATAAACTATAAGTACATGAGAAATAGTTTATCTTATAAAGATATGTGACTTAAAATTAATCCTGTCTAGAAGTGGCTTTTCAAATCAACCAGTGTGTACCGAGTATCTATTATATGTGGGATCCAGAGAAGACCGTATCTCTGTATTTTTTTAAGTTTTATAACTAAATCTATGTGCCAGTCATTTAAAATTTTTAATTTTTAATTTATTCAGCATGTATTTTCATCCTGCCTCACATACGTGTCTATGACAATGAGGTGGGAAGGCTCAGCTGATTTTCAAGTAACAGAATGATCATTAATGGTTAGATAGCTTCCAAACTGAGTGTGACTCAAGTTAAATAGCAGTAGTTAATATTAACCAAGAGAGATTAATTACATGCCAGAAGTCTCTTCAAATAGTCTTTCTTGAGAAAAAGAGAAGTAATTTGATAATATGTAAATCCATATTCTCTGGGAATGCTTATCTCTTATTTTCTCAGGACACAGAATAAGAGACAGACTCTGATAACATCTCAGTACGTGGTATCATTAGCTCAGGTCTTAACAGTTTATGTATGAATGCCTCGTTTACAGTCTTGCCCTTTGGGGCTATGCTCATGCTGCTTTCCAGTGCCTTCCCCTTTCTTCTCCACTTTACCTACCTAATTTCTACATACTATGAGAGTCTCAGCCTGGAATCACTTTCTCTAGGAAAACTTCTGTATTAGGCAGGGTTCTCTGGAGAAACAGAATCAATGGGATAATTCCTATTTTAAAATATTATTAGTTATTTAGCCCATCTGATTGATTTTAGAGCCATGGAACCCTAGAAGCAAAATGAACATTTTATAGCAAAGAACTGGGGTCCAGGGGCACCTGTGTGGCTCAGTCGGCTAAGCGTCTGACTTCATCTCAGATCATGATCCTGGGGTTCTGGGATCGAGCCCAGCGTCAGGCTCCGCACTCCTCTGCCCCTTCCCTCCACTCATGCCCTCTCTCTCTCTTTCAAATAAATAAATAAAATCTTTAAAAAAGTGGGGTGCCAAGTCAATGTGGCATAGATTTATTAGCTAATTAGGGACTCATGTTTACTGATGTCTAGTGTAGTGATTCAACAGACAGCAAGTACTGTTATATCTCCAGGTAATGTATTAAATGCTATATTTTGGTTAAAATTGTTTTATTTATTTATTTATTTTTGGTCACAATTGTTTTAGAATGTATAACAACTTTATTACACAAGTCACTGTCCATTTTAGTTATGGAAGAGGAAATATTGAGATATCAAATGTTATTCAGGCCGATGTCTGTGTAATTCGAAGTTCAGTCATTTTATTATATCTTTGCCTTAGTTATTGATAAAATTAATTCTACTTGCTCTACTGTCTGCTACTAGGAGCTGTTCCTTTAATAAGTATGCTTTAAAAATAATTTATTTATTATTTAACCAAATAGAGATCTACCTAGTTGAATAACATTACTTCCCTTCCCTGTCTCGTTTGGATATGACTGGACAGGAAACATATCTTACTTTGAGGGTGTGCTTTGCCTTGATTTTTTGTTGTTTCCACATCAAATAAGGATTGATATGTCGACCTGTGAAGAAATAAAATAAATACTGTTTTTAAGTTTATTACTATTTCTTAAATACTGCAAGTGGCGGTAAAACAGCCTTCGTTTGAACCACTACCCTCAGTCGCCCCACACTTTGCAGAATGAATGTATTTTACTGAAGCATATTGGAAAATCCGGAGTTGAATCTCAATAAATGTTAATTCCATTTTCTTCGATTATATACAGTATCCCTGTGAGATGAAAGGCATAACATGGGTAAAAAAAAAATTGCCATTTTTTTTAAATTTTGCATTTAATAACCATAAGCAGTATGAATCACAGCTTAACATATTTACTTTCCTTCTGACTAAAACATGGGTAGTTGTATTAGAGTAAATATTCAGCTTTGAGACCTTGGATCTGAAATGTCAAAAGACTGTATTTCTGTTAAACACGTATTCGTTCGACAGTTGACAGCAGGTGGTTGAAGCGCTTTGTGGTGTGAGTTGTAGTACTTAGGATCCAGGCCCTTTTCCTGATGAGGGGGTCTACCAAAGACACCAGAGAGAGCGTATGCCTGTCCTTGCCCGGTTCCTGATGAGCCAGGCTTGAGTGAAGTGCAGGGTGTAGGCCATCCATCTCTGGAGCCAAATGAAAACTTTGGGCTCCAACTCAGCTGCCACCCTACATTTCAATGGACAGCCACTAGTCTTTAATAAAAAAAAATTTTAAGCACCTTAGCAGATTTCTGATGCACATTTCAAATATCATTATCAAAGATGAAAGAAAATTCATGATGTCAGACCTACTTCAAAAAGGAAGTTTATTCTTAAATCACTTTCTAAGAAACCAACAATCCAGGAGTGAATGTTTTCATTTTAGCCTACCTGTTGTGGTTACTGGAACAGGGCGCCTATCTGATAATGAAACTGAGAAACCTTTTCATTTCTAGAATTTCCTGTTGGGAGTGGAGAGTTTTCTAAGTAATATGTGACATTGGCTAGTTACACAGTATGTTGGATTTTACTGCCACCTCTTTGTTTAAAAAGGGCGTGAGAGGTTTGGACCAATAGGAATGTGAAGTCAAAGTTAACTATGATGTCATCTTACTGCCTGTCACATTAATAAACCAGACTCATAAGTAAATACATTGTATATTAAAATCTTTTATTAACTCTGATAAGTCAGCTATAAAATAATTAGCTTTCTCTAGCACTTACCTGCATATGATTTGGGGAAACTTTTTCTTCTCCATTCAAGGAACATGTTTAGAGGAGGAAACTTGGCCCCCAGAATTATATCCACAGGTGAGTGGACATGTGAGGGAGGTTTCTTTGGTGGTTGCAGGGGAGAGGGATGTGCACTCATTGAATATTTAAATCCTCATACATGCCTGAGAGTTGATTCTTCAGAATCATGTCCAACTTGCTAAGATTCGGGCCCCTGCTGTCCTCTGTCTCTAGGTACATGCACAGGTGCTTAGTTCTGCCACATAACATTTCAAGTTCTGTTTAGAATAAGAATCTTACACAGAAAAGTGTCTATAGTCTATGCTGGTTTTTTTTTTTTTTTTTTTTTTAAGGTTTTATTTATTTGAGAGAGAGAGAGAACAAGCTGGGGGAATGGCAGAGGGAGAAGCAGGCTCCTTGCTGAGCAGAGAGCCTGACTCAGGGCTCAATCCCAGGACCCCAGGATCATGACCTGAGCTAAAGGCAGACGCTCAACCAACTGAGCCACCCAGGCGCCTCTATAGTCTATGCTGTTCTTAAAGGTGTATTTAGAGACCATGCTGTATGGTTCCCTTCAACATATCGCCTCATTTAATAGTTGTAACCATCAGGAATTCCTTAAGCTAATATCTAATTTGTCTCTGTAAGACAGGGTTTCTCAACCTCGGAACTACTGACACTTTGGGCTGGAGAATTCTTTGTTGGGGCGGGTGGGACTGGGGGGACTGCCCTGTACAATGTAGAATGTTGAGCAGCATCTCTGGCCTCTATACACTAGATGCATCCCTGCCCCAGTTATGACAACCAAAAATGTCTCCAAACATTACCAAATGTTCCCTAGGGGGCAAAAATTGCCCCTGGTTAAGAACCACTGTTACGAGGAAAAATAGAATGTTAGAGGAAAAGATCTTAGCAATTATCCAGTTTCTATTTTCTCATTTTCCATATGGCTGTGATTTACTTAAGTCATGACTCCTTAGTCTCAGAGATGACTCGGGTTCCCTAACTTTTTAGTTTCTTTTCCTATCAGACCATGCTTTCTTGGTTTGGGTTTAGGATACTCTGACACCCTCCTCAGGGGCTTGTGCAACCCTATGGGTTCTGTTAGGGCATAACCACCACTTAGTAACCTATTCCATACTGTGTACACAAAATCTGTAGTTGTCCTTAAGTATCCATGTGTACATATTGTTTTAGGTTTTTCCTCTTAGAAGCAACCCTGAGATGCGGATTTGAATAGAAGTGGTTTATTCAGAAGTGTTCTTAGGAAAAATTGGTGGGGCAGTGGGGAAGTGGACAGGGAGGAGAACGAAGCCACATAAGGACACAGTAGCAGGCTGACTTCCAAGGAGGTAATTTTAGCTCAGCCTGACAGGAGAGCTCTGGAGAGAGTATAAATCCTATCTCAGAATTTTCCAGATCTGGCACAAAAGACCTGGAGTAAAACTTCCCTGCCTGTCAGTCATTGTTTATGGTGGAGTTTCTCAGCCTGGACACTACTGACATTTTGGGGCTAGTTCTTTGTCCTTTGTTGCAGGAGTCTGTCCCCTGCATTGTAGGGTGTTCAGCAGCATCCCTGGCTTCTGCCTGCTGGATGCCAGGATTCTCCCAACCCCTCCCCCAGCCAGGGATGACAACCCAGAATACCTCTAGACATTTTCACCCCCAGAGGTCAAAATTACCCCCCTAGTTGAGAACCACTGGTTTAAGGGTTGCCCCTGGGGAGGTTTGAATTCCCAGGAACTTGAGGCTCTCAGGCAAAGTGGTCTTTGGCAGCCTGAAAGCAGCCTTCAGACAGACACAGATGGCGGCCGTGGGGCGGGAAGGCACACCAGTTGCCAGTGTGCGGGAAAGGCTAATGAGTCCCAGTGGACGTGTGCACAGCGCTGACATCAGCTCCTACATGTATATCAACTCCTACACGTGTATCAACATGAGCAGTAGGAAGGATCCGATACGAAGGCCCCGTTTTCCTTTAAGGGCTTGTACTGTACTGACTCAACCAAGCGTGACCCGTGTCACAGCGAGCACCACCGTAGCAGTCCTAGAATCACCATGCCGTGGGCCGCCGTGCACCTGAACTGCACGGGGCTCCACTGGGGCTCAAGTTAATCTCTGTGGAATTGCTTTGATCAGAAATACGATTTGAGGAAGACTTCAATAACTTGGAACCATTCCTGCAAGATTAGAGTTTCTGATTTTTTCTGTTGCCTCACAGGAAATCACTGTGTTTTGGCTGTGATCTTGGACATATTTTCTTGTTTCCCTTCCAGCTGTCCAGCTATTCATTTATTCAACAAGTGTTTATTGAGCGCTCCATAGATGCCCAGCACTTTGCTAGACGCTGGGAATACAGGGGGAGACAAAGGAGATACGGCTCTGGCTTTCAGTCTAGTAGAGGAGAAAGACAAGAAATAAGTTGTACTTCCAAGAGCAGGGTTGTTTGAAAATGGGCATGAGTCCTCACTCTGAGCTTTCCAGACAGTGAGAACCGGGGGCTCATCTTCTCCCAGTAAGAGGGGGGCTCCTTGTCTCCTAGTAGGAGGGGCTGGGCACAATTCTTATGGGACTGGTGGGTTTGTCTTCCCAGCAGAGGTGATTGCAACTTTGTAGGGAAGCTGGCATTCTTAGACAACTCCAGTAAACAGCCTGCCTGGCTGCCAGAGTGGTTTGTGCACTCCTTTAATGTGAAGGCTCTATAAACAGGGGCCCATTGTCTTTCTACTAGAAGCAAAGCCCAGTAGTTTGGTGGTTCCTATAGGAAGAGGGCAAGATACTCATATATTTTCTTCTAAACACTGAGGAAGTTAATCCTCTGAAGACCTGGGGGAAGAGCCTTCTAGGCAGAGGCAGATTATGGGAAATCCCTGAGGTGGAGAGGAGATCGATGTGTTTGAGGAATTAGAATAAGGCTAATTTAGGTGTGCAGAGCATAGTGATTGAGGGAGGGAAGGATGAAAGTGGCATGAAACAGCCATTAAAAAAAAAAAAAAATGAAATCTTGCCATTTGCAATGACGTGGATGGAACTAGAGGGTATTATGCTAAGCAAAATAAGTCAATCAGAGAAAGACAATTATCATATGATCTGACTGATATGTGGAATTTGAGAAACAAGGCAGAGGATCATAGGGGAAGAGGAAAAAATGAAACAAGATGAAACCATAAGAGACTCTTAATCTCAGGAAACGGTTGCTGGAGTGGAGGGGGGGTGGGAGGGATGGAGTGGCTGGGTGATGGACATTGGAGAGGGTATGTGCTATGGTGAGTGCTGTGAATTGTGTAAGACTGATGAATCACAGACCTGTACCCCTGAAATAAAGAATACATTATATGTTAATAAAAAAAAGATAAATCATTCCAAAAAAAAGTGGCATGAAACATAGGTGGAGAAGTTCAAAATACAGGTGGGATCAGATCATAATAAATGGCCTCATTGGCCATGGTTAGGAATTCTTATTTTATCCAAAGTACAGTGGGAAGCAGTTGATTTAGGTTTTTAAAACATAACCATTGTTCCTAGATGGAGAATGGTTTAGAATGGGAGCAGCAAGATCAGGAAACTGATGTAGTAATCTAGCTGAGAGATGGTGATAGCTTTGGGTAGGGTGATGGCACTGTAAGTGGAAACGAGTGTAGAGAGCTGAGATCAACTTTGGAGGCACAATCTGCTGGATAAGTTGGCCACAGGATGGAAAGGAGAGAGGAGAGTCAAGAATGACTCCCGAGCGTTTGACCTATGCTGCTGGTAGGTGCTGAGATCAGGGTGTGTGGGGCAATGCCAGGAGGAGAAGATTTGTAGGACAGCATGAAGACTGCAATTTTTGTCATGTCAAATTTGAAATGTGAGTCATCTGAATAGAAATCGAAGTGGGCAGCTGACTATATACCAGTTAGAGGTTTGGAGACAAGGTCTAGGCTGGAAATGTAAATTCTGGAGTCATTGGCATACATGTGATATTTAAAGCTAAGGACCTGAATAGGTTCATCAAGGGAAAGAGTGTAGACAGAGAGGAGTACCAGGGACTGAGCCCTGAGGTTCTCTGATATGAAGAGGACAGAGAGGTGAGGAGGAACCAGGAAAAGATACTCAGATGATGGGCTATCTCCAGTGCTTTTGGTTAATGTAACAAAAATTAAAACTGGGGGTTGGAAGGAGAAGAGATTACCATGACTTGTTCTTTCTATTCAGTCTTGGAACTATAAGGAAAGTTATAGATCATGAACACATACTTGGGCAATAGAATTGTATACAGTATTCAGTTATATAGGGTCATCCAAATGATACAGAAAATGACCCTGTTAGTTTTTCAGCATTTTCTTAGAAATGAAAACACAACATTTGAGAATTCTAGGAAACCTTCCCTATGCCAACAAGACTAGTTCTGTGCTTCTTCTATGTACTCATTACACATGTCCTTATTACCACGTTGATATGTAGGATCGTATGATGGGAAGAACCATCAGGAGTTCACATGCTGTTCCCTCTGCCCTCAATCCCACCCCCGTAAGTGCACAACTCTTCACATGAAGGCCTCCTCTCATCTTTTAGTTTAGGTGTCATCTCAAGAGACATTCCCTCAATAGAACATACCCCATTACACCCTTATTCTCTATCACAGCACACTACTACTCATGATCTCTTGTTAATTTATTCAATCATTTACTAATTTTTGTCTTTCTCCTCCACTGGATCATAAATTCCATGAATGCAGAGACAGGGCAGTATGTCATTCCAGTCTGCACATAATTTGATAAATACTTCTTGAATGAATGAATAAAGTGATTATGAAAAATTTTGAAAATTAAGCAGAGATGTAAAGAGTTCTTTTTTCTTTCTCTCACTATACAGATGTCAATGTCTTACCATACGGAATTGTTTTTCATTATTACCTTTTGGTGTCTAGGTATGTGACAATGCTTGCCCCCACCTCTAACTTTTCTCAATTTCTGTTAATTTCTTAAGCTTTGTACTACATCTGCCTACTCGTCCATGTCCTGCCATACCTGCTGCTCACCACCTGTAGTTCTGTGCTTGCTCCTCACCTTTTAAAACAACCTTGGCGCCTTTAATAACCATATTCTTCCAGCCTCCTTCTTGCCTGACTTCAACATGCTGCTTTGTTTGTATTTCTGGTGCCCACCCCCAACCTGCCCACCTGTTCCATATCACTGGCTTCATATCGACTTCCAAATTCCAGGTACATTCCTGGGCCTGTGCTCTTGTTGGGAGCCCCCAGGTACTGTATTGATTTGAAGACCTTAGAGAGGGGGAATTGAAAGCTGGGCCAAGCAGTGACTTGTGATGGGATGATCAGCTGTTACTTGGCTGATATTCCTGTGCTCTTCCACAGATAATTTACCCCTGCTTTTCTTGGAGGCATAAGACTTTGGCACAAACAGAAGGATTTGCCCTGGAACTTCTCCACTCTGTGGATGTCTGCCTACGGTCTTTCACTTTCAGAGGACCTTCAGCTGTGATTTTTCCAATAAGATCTTTTGCTTGGATTATATCTACTGCCTACTCACTACAATCTTAGTTATTTAAAAAATCTTAAATAAAACAATCTGCCTTAGTTATGGTCTTATCCTGTTGGTTTTTACTTTTTCCCATAATGCTCTGATACTATTTTTAAAGTATCTGCCTGTAGTAGAAATCAAATATATTGCATTGCCCAGACCCCCCTATTCCTATGTTTTGGGATGTCCTTACATAGGAGTCTTGGTGTGAAATGGAACCCCAAATCCCATGTAGTTGGTATCTCAGCCTTCAACTTGGTCCCATGCATATGGCCTAAGCTTGATCAGTCAGGCACATCCACATGGACTTTGAATCTGGAGCCTGTGCTGATAAGAACAGAGGCAGTGGAGAATCTCAGTAACTTCCAGTTTCAGAGGCAGTACCCAGTGTCCAGTTCCAGTGGAGGTTGTGTGATAAGCAGTAGGTGGCCAGTGGTTTGGGTTGCAGCTGCAGCTATGTGTTCATGGATTTTTCTATGGCTTGATATTTGGCTCTGATCTTGGCTCCTGTGAGCCTTTCCAGCAATTATGCAGGGCGAACGATATCCTTTCAGTTGACTCCTATTTCAAAATCAGCCAGAGTTAGTTGCATCTAAGAACGCTATCTATTTTCTTTACTGACTTCTCTTTATATCATTCCTTCTTGTACTTCTGATCGTCTTCCCAGGGTCCTTTTCTTTCTTGAAGTGCAAACTTCAGAAGTTCCCTTAGTGTGAAACTCCTGATAGTACAGTTGGCCCACGAACAATGCAGGGATTAGGGGCACTGATCCCCTGCACGGTTGGAAGTTTGTGTATAACTTTTGCCTCCCCCACAGCTTAACTACTAATAGCCTACTGTTGGAGTGGATGCCTTACAGAAAACATAAACAGTTGAATAACATACATTTTGTATGTTTTATGTATTACATACTGTATTCTTAGTAAGCTAGATAAAGCTTGAGAAAAGAAAATGTTGTTAAGAAAACTGTAAGGAAGAGAAAATACATTTATGATACTGTCCTGTATAAAAAAAGTCCCCATATAAATGGACCTGTGCAGTTCAAACCCATGTTGCTCAAGGGTCACCTATAAGTGCTCTCTGTTTTTATCTGTAAATGACTATTTCACTCTCATCTTTGAAAGATAGGTTTTCTGGGTAGTTATTTTTCTTAGCACTTTGAAGGTATTTTTTCCATTGCCTCCTGGCCTTAATTATCATGAAGAAAAGTCAGTGTTTTTCTAATTATTTCTTTGTAGATGATCTCTTTTTCACCTACTTTTAAGTTCTTCTTTTTAAGAACTGAAGATTAATTGATTGAGAAGGTCTAGAAATTACTAGAAATATATTTCTCCAGTAAATTTCCTAATAGTCATCTTGTTGTAGTCTGAATATCGACTCCAGAAGCCAAGGAGTCCTGCCCCATCTGTAAAATTCATTCAGTTTAGGGCTTCTGGGTGGCTTGGTCGGTTAAGTGTCTGACTCTTGGTTTCGGCTCAGGTCCTGATCTCAGTGGTCTCTCTCAGAAGTCTTATATACCACCATCATCGCACATAGCTGCTGACTCTCCATCAAGCCCTTTCCCTCTCTAAGAGTGTGGATTTAAAATCAGTGGGCAAAAATTATGGAAACAGCCTAAGTGCCCATTGACTGATGAATGAATAAAGATGTGGTGTGTGTGGGTGTGTGTGTGTACACACACACACAATGTAATATTACTTAGCTATAAAAAAGAATGAAATCTTGCCATTTGCAATGACATGGTTGGAGCTAAAGAGTATAATGCTAAGTGAAATAAGTCAGTCAGAGAAAGACAAATACCATATGATTTCACTCATATGTGGAATTTAAGAACTAAAACAAGCCAAGGGGGAAAAAAAGAGAGGCAAAGGAAGAAACAGACTCTTTAAAAAGAAAAAAAAAAAGATTTATTTATTTATTTTAGAGAGAGAGCAGGGGGAGGAGCAGAAGGAGAGGGAGAGAGAATCTCCAGCAGAGATTCAGCGGGCAGAGCAAGGAGCCCAGCATGGGGTTCAATTCCACGGTCCTGAGATCATGACCTGAGCCAAAAGAGTCGGACACTTAACTGACTGAGCCACCCAGGTGCCCCAAGAAATGGACTCTTTTAACTATAACTATAGAGAACAAACTAATGGCTATGGGAGGGGCGGTGGGTGGGGGGGTGAAATAGGAGATGGGGATTAAGGAATGCACTTGCTGTGATGAGCACCAGGTATTGTATGGAAGTGTTGAATCACTATTTGTACACCTGAAACTAGTATTACACTGTATGTTAACTAACTGAATTTAACTAAAAACTTAAAAATAATAAAATAAAATCAGTAGGCGAGGATGTAATGAACTGAGATAAACAGAGCCTTTCCAAACTGAATGATGTTAACAGATCAGCAACTGTAGAATCAAATAACCACAAGCTGCAGAAGGCTAACAGATACATCATGCTTGATGAAGAAGCACTAGAAGTACTCCCATTGAAACCAGGAGTGAGATAAGGATGAATCCATCATAGTTATCTTTGTTCTGGAGGTATGGGCCATTGCAATTAGACTGAAGTAGAAATAAATGGTAAACAATAAACATTTCAAAAAGAAGGAGAGTAATCATAGGAAACAAACTGAGGGTTGCTGGAGGGAAGGGGGTGGGGAGGGGGGAGGGGGTAACTGGGTGATGGAATGAGCCTTGGGTATTATATAAGACTGATGAATCCCTGACCTCTACCTCTGAAACTAATAATACATTATATGTTAATTAATTGAATTTAAATAATAAATATAAGAAAAAACAAATGAAGGTGATTAAACCAATATTTGCAGACCCCAGGAATCAACTAAAAGGCCAAGTGGTGGGATAATTCAGAAAGGTCACCAAGACAAAGAGCACAGAAATAGAACTTTATATTCAAGCAACAAACAGAAGTAGCAATGGAAGAAATGATCCCGTTGCAGAGGTTTGAAAAAGATGAAAAGAAAGGAATAGACTTAGCATGAAACATGAAGAATCCATATGAAGAAAATTGTAAAAAAACATGGAGAGAACAAAAAAGAGACTTAAAGAAATGTAAAGGCATTGCCACATTTAGATAGGAAATTTTAACATCTGTGTAGTGTCAACTCTCCTTCAGTTGATCTGACTGCAACAGGGTATTTTTGTTTTTGTTTTTTGTTTGGACAAACTGATTCTAGAAGTCATGTGGATGAACAAAGAAGTAACAATTACCAGGAGAATTCTGAAAAGAGAAGATTAATGAAAGGGCACTAACTACTAAAAATAAGAATGTGTTCTGCAGTAATAATAATGAACTACTGGTAAATGGGTGAATCAACAATTCAAAGGAGCAGACTAGAGAACCCAGACACAGACCCAAATACACACAGCAATTAAATGAAAGTCTTCTTTTCAAAACAGTGGAGAAAAAAAGGATTTTTCAGTAAATGGTGTTGGGACAACTGAGTAGCCATCTGGAAAAAAAAAAAAGTTGGATCTCTATTGCAGAGATTATACCAAAATGATTTCCAGATGAATCAAAGAAGTTACATTTAAAAAAATGAAACCATGAATTACCAAAGATAAACAAGAAAATCCACTTATTTAACTACAAGAAAAAAAAATCACATCTCCATAAAAAGAAGCCAAAAGACAAAGGACAGATGGGGGAAGTTTTTGTAATTTAACCTTACAGACAAAGGGCTAATTCCCTTAACATATAAAAATGCTTATAAATCAGTAAGAAAAAAAGACCCAATAGTCCAGAAAAAAATGGGCAAAATCTATGACAGTTTAGAAAAAAGGGAAGAATGTAATAAGAGAAGTGCAAATGCAATGACAATATGATCTTTCCCGCAACATGACAGCACTTGGTTGGTAAGGGTGCGGAGAACCCGGCGCTTATGCTGGGCTTGAGTGTGCATTTCCACAACAGCTGTGATGGGCAGCTGGATAATAATAAAATTCTAAGAGTACGTTTCCTTTAACTGAGCAGCTGCACTCTCAGAAATGAATCTTACAGCTATATTTACATATGTGAAATGATATGAAATGACATATGGACAGGAAAACTCTTTGTAATAGAAAAAGACTGGAAAGGACTGTCTTATCAGCAGTGACTGGTTATATAAAGTATGGTGGACCCACGCGATGGAATAAAAGGCAGGCGCTATGAAAGAATAGGACAGCTCCAAGGAAGGAGCTCCAAGATATACAGTCAGGCTCAAAAATATAAGGCATAACAGGGTGTATAGTAAGCTACTTTAAGTAAGGGAAAGGGAAAGTGTCTATACACACACTCTCATATACTGTGTCAGATAAATAGCATGATTATCCCCATTTTTCAGCCAAGGAAACTGAGGGTTACAGAGGCTAAGTAACTTTTTAAAGTAACACAGTTATTAAAAAAAAAAATGAAAAGTAACACAGATAACAATGACCATAAGCATAAGAATGGGGGAAATGTAACCACAGGGTTCCTAGTCTTTACTAATACATATTGTCTCCAGTGGGGAGGAGAATGTATACTTTTTGAAAGCTGCCCAAATGTTCACTTTCTTTTATTTGGAGATCCACAAGCATGCGGTAACAAAGTAGTACTGAAACTCTGATGATGAAAAGCTACAGTTCCAGGCTCAGTCAGTTCTTGTCATAGCCCCCTTCTCCAGAGGCATCGTCTTTTTTTTTTTTTTTATGTTATGTTAATCACCATACATTACAGCATTAGTTTTTGATGTAGTGTTCCATGATTCATTGTTTGCGTTTAACACCCAGTACTCCCTGCAGAATGTGCCCTCTTTAATACCCATCACCAGGCTAACCCATCCTCCCACCCCCCTCCCCTCTAGAACCCTCAGTTTGTTTCTCAGAGTCCATCATCTCTCATGGTTCATCTCCCCTTCCGATTTCCCCCCCTTCATTCTTCCCCTCCTACTATCTTCTTCTTCTTCTTTTTTTTTTTTTTAACATATAATGTATTATTTGTTTCAGAAATACAGATCTGTGATTCAACAGTCCTGCACAATTCACAGCGCTCACCATAGTACATACCCTCCCCAATGTCCATCACCCAGCCACCCCATCCCTCCCACCCCACCCCCCACTCCAGCAACCCTCAGTTTGTTTCCTGAGATTAAGAATTCCTCATATCAGTGAGGTCATATGATACATGTCTTTCTCTGTTTGACTTATTTCGCTCAGCATACCCTCCAGTTCCATCCACGTCGTGGGGCATTGTCTTTTGACCATGTCTGTGTTCTTCCAGTGATTACCCCTCCACCCCATAACCTTACAAAACATGCTAATTCCTCTATTTCTTGATTTGCCAAACTACGTTTTGTCAGTAAGTTCAGTTTAAATGGTGGAAACCAATAAATGGCATTTACATTATTATGACTATATCAGAGTTCAACCAGAGAAACAGAACGAGTAGATGATATCTATCCAGCTATCAGGCTATTAGGTATCAATCTAGCTCTCTATCTGTATATAGACCTATATACCTATGTGTCCATACACATTAGTTTGTTTGCCGTTTATTATAAAAGATAAGAATAGTGTGCCTCTATTATCTGCAGGCTTTCTGCTTGCTCAGTCATACTTTATACTTCATGGGGTTTCTTTCTTATTTTTTTAAAATTTTTTTTAAAGATTTTATTTATTTATTTGACAGAGAGAGACACAGCGAGAGAGGGAACACAAGCAGGGGGAGTGGGAGAGGGAGAAGCAGGCTTCCCGCGGAGCAGGGAGCCCAATGTGGGGCTCGATCCCAGGACCCTGAACACTACATCAAAAACTAATGATGTACTATATGTTGGCTAATTGAACATAATAAAAAAAATAAAAAAATTAAAAATTAAAGTTATCAAAAATTCCCAGGACCCTGGGATCATGACCTGAGCCGAAGGCAGATGCTCAACGACTGAGCCACCCAGGCGCCCCTCTTTCTTATTTATTTATTTTTTTCCAGCAGGAGTCCTCTGTGATCCTTTTCTAGTCTGGACTGCTCACCCTCCAGGCTTGCTGCCCACTTGTCATCCCAGGATTCACCTTTCACTATTCTCCTGGATTGATTCCAATTCTTTCTGGATCCCATGTCTTTTGTTTTGCTTGAGTATGTCCTCAAGCAATTTCTTCTTTTTTTTTTTTTTTAAAGATTTTATTTATTTATTTGAGAGAGAGAGAGATACAGCATGAGAGGGGAGAGGGTCGGAGGGAGAAGCAGGCTCTTTGCTGAGCAGGGAGCCCAATGTGGGACTCGATCCCAGGACCCTGGGACCATGACCTGAGCCGAAGGCAGTCGTTTAACCAACTGAGCCACCCAGGCGCCCCATCCTCAAGCAATTTCTAAGAATGATGCATGGGATATAAATTTCTGAGTCCTACCTGATCAGTTAGATACTGAAGTAGAAATAGACTCCCCACTTAATCCAAAAGGAATTTATTTGAAGGGTAATGGGGAGCTCAGAGACTCAAGGAGACTTAGGCTTAGAAAAAGAAAAAGATCAGGCAGGTCCAGGGAAGGTCACAGCAAAAAGTGCTCATCCATCTTGCTTGCAACCTACCTCAAGAATGGACTCACACCATTGTCACTCTTCTTGTTGTTCTGCTCTGATTCCCAGTCCAAGAAAGGAGCACCTGTTTTTTCTGATGTGGGTCACAAACTTGCCTCTTGGCTATGGAAAGGCAGGGAATCTTGATTAGCAGTCCCATGAGACTATACAGGGAGAGTGAGTCCCCAAAAGTAAAAAATAATTATTAGCAAAGAGTGGTGGAATAGCTGTTGAGTAAAATATGACATATGTTCGTTATACTCCACTTGAGTTAAAATGTCTTTAAATGTCTTTGTTCTGTTCTCATACTTCCCTGTGTGATGGATTATAGAATTTTAGGTTGAAAAATCATTTCCTCTGTCTCTTCCATCATCCAGTACTGCTGATAGGACTTATGCCAGCCCTTGTAGTGGGAATGTCTCTCAAAGTTTTTTTGGGTTTTTGTTTAATAAACAATCCAGTGGCTGATAAAAATACAACTGCCTCCAAAGATACTTTCTTAGGACCATCTTGTTAAACAACCCAGTTGTCAGGTGACTCCTTCTAAGGAAGCATAGACAATTGTTGGTGTGTCAAAGGATGCTTTGGACATGTTCCTGATTTGAATGTCAACCAACCCCTCACATCTCTTTAATGGGGTATGGTAATAGAACAGAAGTCAATGGGAGATCAGCATGCACTCGGACTCCAGATTCTTCTCTGATACAGGTAAGTTCAAGTACTCCACAGGTTTTTCCTCCACTTTCAGTCTCCATGATGTGCTCGTCATGGACTGCCCCAACTGGATGGCAGGCGGCCAAGGACACCCAGGTCCCCAGCAAGAGGCAGCTGCCAGGGAGGCTGGAGGGAACCATGGGCGGGGAGGGCTGGAGCAGGGAGGAGGGAGAAGGGGCTGCTTTCCAAAAGTTTTTAAGCATCTTTATCCTTGTTCTGAAATTTCATCAAGTGTGACCAGATATGAGCCTGTTTTCATTTTTCATGTTGACATTTCAGTCTGTATACTTATTACTAGACTCATGACAAAAAGACCAGTGTCTTTCTTTTGTTTAGAGATGTTGAATTTTCTTTGTACGTTGTCTATATTTATTACTTTTTCTCCATTGATTTTACCATTTTTTTAAAATTGGTTTTGTTCTCTTGATAGTTTTCCTTCCTCTTCTCTGTGACCCTTATTATATTTGTGGTCAAAACTGTTTTCTCTTGGACAGCTTGAAATTAATCTTTATTTATGAGATTATTTTGTCTTTTTCTTCCATTTCCTGAGTTTGGTCAACTCTCATTTCATACCATCCTGTTTTTTCTCTGTTTCTATTCTGGGTTATTTCAAACTTATTATTCAAGGTGATTTTTGTTTTAATGTGCAAATTCTTGTTTTAACATTTTAATTCAGGTTAGAGTGTTGTGTTACAGTTTTCTCTCCGTCGTACTTTTTGTTTGTTTGTTGCTTTTGGCAGGGAGAATATTTTCGTCTGAGGAAATGTTTGAATTCTAACGTTCTGTCTTCTAACAGCTTTGTATGATGTTGCCTGCCACTTTGTGTTCATTTTCAAACATCATATTTTATCTGGACAAGTCTCAAGTAGGGGGTGCGAGTTGAGTGTCTAGCTGGGTTTCGTAATTCAAAAGCATCTTCTTCTGTTGTTTTCTGTTCAGTTTTGAAGTAAATGAAAACTTTTGGGGGGTAGGGTCAGTGTGTTTCCCAATTTTGTGGTTCTCTTTTATTTCTGTAAGACCTTTAATTTCTATTGCTTTCTTTTTTCTCTTCACCATCACACATCTGAGAGATTCCTCCACCTTCCACAGCATCTAACCTCTTCTTCACAGTGCTGTTCTCCTCAAACTGCATGAAGACTTTCAAGCTAGTGCTCTAACCTGCCAGTTCTCAAACCTGTTCTTGGTATTCCCCTCTCTTAGGTAGGACTCTATTAGAGAGATTATCTGTATTCTACCTGTGCAAACTCCTGCTGTTCTCTGTTCTTTTCCATAGAGTCTCTACCTGACCTTTATCTGGTGTGGACTCTGGAGTTGGTTCTTCTGGTTCTAAAGATTTATTTATGTATTTTAGAGAGAGAGTGTGTGTGTGTGTGTGTGTGTGTGTGTGTGTAAGCGGGGAAGGGACAGAGGGAGAAAGAGAGAGAGAATCTCAAGCAGACTCTGTGCTGAGTGCAGAGCCTGAGGCAGGGCTCGATCTCATGACCCTGAGATCATGACCTGAGCCAAAATCAAGAGTTTGACGTTTAACTGACTGAGCCACCCAGGTGCCCCGATTCTTCTGGTTTTGGATGTTGCTTTTCCTACTTATATGCAAATTGAAATTGTTAGTAATCTGTGTTTCCTAGTTGCTCTAGGGTTGTTTTATTAATTCTCTTTCTGTGATTTTGGGGGGAGAATATATGAGGAAATTCAGTTGTAAGTAACTACCATTTATCTTCCATAAGGTTTTTATATATTCATTTATTTAAAAAAAAAGTCTTGCCTAGCTCCCAGAGTATGGTTTATACATGCCATTTCTCAGTAAAAGGAATCAGAATTCCATACAGAAATGACTGATTCCCTGTCTGTGACAGGAAATGTATAAGGTGAGCCTAGAATATCTTGTCCAATGAGGAAGAAAGGAAAGAAGGAAGGAAGCTCTCAGAGAGTACTAGCTCATGTCAAAAAGACCAGGAGCCAACTTTAAGACCACACCTGCCCAAATTTGCACACTTGGAGCAATACCAAGGATAATAACTCTAAAAGATAGAAACACTCAAATATTTAAATCAAAACCTATGAGTTCATAATGATACTAAAAAACAAACCTTATTGATTGCTTCTATGAGGATGCTAGAGAATCACATCATTATTTTCAAACTGGTAAGTGAAAGAATGAAGCATTTACTTTCCTTTACTTAGGAATGGTACCTCTGAATAACCAGATGGTTGTTGAAGGAAAATTTATCTTTACAGAAGTATTCCAGCAAATAAATGAAGATCAAATGATAAAATATCACCATCTTGCAACCTCTAATGAATTTAACAAATCTAGGAAAGAAATGACGGCTGCTATGTCATGAAAAGAGAGACAACCAGACTTTATGTGCCTCCTGTTGGAAGTACTGAAAAACACCTATGAAGTATTCCTGCCAAAAAAATTAAAGCTGTATCTGACCAAGCCTCTAAATCAACTTAATGACTTACAGGACAAATGAGATAGATTTACGGTGTAAAAAGATACCATGGTGATGCAATCAGCAAAATCCAGACTGTGAGAAACATATTAGCAGTAACTAGTTCTTCAACTAACAAGTTGCAAGGGGAAAGAGAAAATGATTGGGGAGAGAGAGGGGAGTGGCCTACAGATTTAAAAACTTCAAAGATAATGGCTGAAATTAACAACATGGGAAACAACAGATGTTGGCGAGGATGTGGAGAAAGGGGAACCCTTTTGCACTGTTGGTGGGAATGCAAGCTGGTGCAGCCACTCTGGAGAATAGTATGGAGGTTCTTCAAAAAGTTAAAAATAGAACTACCCTACAATCCAGCAATTGCACTACAAGATATTTACCCAAAGGATACAAAAATACAGACTCAAAGGAATACGTGCACCCTGATGTTTTATAGCAGCATTATCAACAATAGCCGAATTATGGAACTGTCTATTGACTGGTGAATGGATAAAGAAGATATGGTGTATACACACACACACACACACACACACACACACACACACACACACATATATGGGTGGGTGTATCGATGAAATAGGACTAAAGCTAGGTGATAGATACAAAGGAGCTAATCATACCATTCTTCCTGCTTTTTCTAATGTTTGAAATACGTGTGTGTGTGTGTGTGTGTGTGTGTGTGTGTGTGTGTAATGGAATATTACTCAGCCATCAAAAAGAATGAAATCTTACCATTTACAATGATGTGGAAGGAGCTAGAGAGTATAATGCTAAGCAAAATAAGTCAGAGAAAGACAAATACCATACGATTTCACTCATATGTGGGATTTAAGAAACAAAACAGATGAGCATAGGGGGACAAAACAAAAAAAGAGGGGCAAACCAGAAAACAGACTCTTTTTTTTTTTTTTTTAAAGATTTTATTTATTTATTTGAGAGAGAGAGAGAGCACAAGAGGGGGGAGCGGGAGAGGGAGAAGCAGACTCCCTGCTAAGCAGGGAGCCCGATGCGGGACTCGATCCTGGGACTCCAGGATCATGACCTGAGCCGAAGGCAGTTGCTTAACCAACTGAACCACCCAGGCGCCCAGAAAACAGACTCTTAACTATAGAGAACAAACTGAGGGTTGCTGGAGGGGAGGTGGGCGGGAGGATGGATTAAAATGGTGATGGGGATTAAGGAGGGCACTTGTGATGAGCACTGTATATTCTGTGTAAGTCATGAATCACTAAATTCTATACCTGGAACTAATATTGCACTATATGTTAACAAACCAGCATTTAAATAAAAACTTGAAAAAGAAAAAAAAAAAAACACTTCAAAGATACTATCACTTAATTACAAAGTATGAACCTTACTGGATTTTGATTCATACAAAGTATAAACGATTTTAAGAATGAGATAATTGGGGAAATAAGAACAGTCACTGGATAGATATCCAGGAATCATTCTCATCTTTAGGCATGAAATGGTATTGTGGTTTTCTTTAATTAAAAAGTCATTTTCTCTAAGGAATGTATACTGAACTTTATATGGATGTTTAAGATATCTTCAGGATAATCCTGGAGAAGAAAGATGAATGGGTGGGTGTATCGATGAAATAGGACTAAAGCTAGGTGATAGATACAAAGGAGCTAATCATGCCATTCTTCCTGCTTTTTCTAATGTTTGAAATACCCCACAAAAAAAAAACAACATTTTTTAAAACTGGGAGAATTGTTAATCTGGGGTGATCAAAATGTCCTTGTTATTTTATTCTTTGAACTTTCTGAGTCTTTAAGTTTTCTTATAAAGGAAGTATGATCAAAGTCTGTCTCTGGATGGGGTGGTCTTTGAAGCCATGAGGTGAGGGAAATCACCAGAAAGGAAAATACTGATAAATTTGACTGTATCACATTTGAATTACATCAAAGCTCATCATACACAAAATTAAGTGACAAATTTGTTTTAATATTCACAGTAAATATTGAAAGAGATTATTTTACCATTTCACAAGCAAAACACTGTAATTCCAGTAGGACATGATCAAGAATATGTCCAAACAATTTATAGAAGAAAAAATATATGACCACACAGAAAAAATGTTAACACATATATTGTATATGTTCAGTTGCACCAATACTAAAACAAGTAAAACTAAATGAGATACTTTATTGCCTATCAAATTATTATAGATTACATCTCATTCTCAGTGCTGCATTTTCTGGAAAGCAGTTTGTCAGCCTGTCTTCAGTATATTCATATCCTAAGAAAACATTTTAAATGTAGGGACAGATTTCTGTTTAAGACCGTTTATTACCACATTATTCATAACATGAAAACACCGAAAACCGCTGAGTGTCTTATGTTTAAATAAATTGTGTGTAGTTATTTTAGATGTGTAATTGTGAAAACTTCTGAAAGAACACTTGAATTACATGAGAAAATGGTCAGAATAACAATGACTGAAAAACTATATATAGAAAGATCCTACATGAAATATATAAACATGTAGGGAAGAGATTGAATAAGTATGTCAAAATTTAGCAGTGGTTCTATCTGACTCTTGGTTCATAGATAATTAATTTCCCTATACCTGTTTGTATTTTTCCAATTTCACATAATGAGCACTTTTATAGTCAGAGAAAAATTACAAAGAAAAAAAAGTGAAAGTCATCCTTCCAATCAGCCCCTTCCCCGGTTCCCAAACCTCCTAACCAGATACCCAGTGCCTGACTTGTGTTTTGGGGGAGGAACATCTTTCATTGCGCTGTTATAGGTAAATCATCTGCCATGGGAGTTCTCTTGGTACTCATTTGCATCAAAGTTAATTCATCAGTAAGTCTGACTGATGCAGATCCTTATCTTCTAGGGAAGGAAAGCATTACTCAAGCCTGGGAGGAAGCATCCCATGAGAACAAATGAGGAAGGGAAACAAAGGCGTTGCTGGGGGAATAGAGGGCAATGTCACCACCTTCATAGTTTTCCTGAAGGCCATCAGTGTATTCCTACAACAGTGCTCAGACATTCCTATTTTGATGCAGTGTGGGGAAGCAGCTTACCACAGCGTTGCTACAGAGACTGAGAATTACAGCTTGCTTCCATACGAAAACTTCATCACCTTGTGTAATCAGAAACCAGCAACACAAAGGAGTTTCTGATAACTGAGTTTCTATTACAGAAGAAACATTTTGTTGAGTTCTGCACATTATTTCAGATTGAGGAATAACTTCCTTCTTTAGGTCAAGGTCACTGGAAAAGGTAAGAGAAAAGTGTTTCTTTCTTTCTTTTTTTTTTTTTTAAAGATTTATTCACTTGTTAGAGAGAGAGAGCCAGGTGGGGGAAGGGGCAGAGGGAGAGAGAGAGAGAGAGAGAATCTCAAGCAGACTCTCTGCTGAGCACGGAGCCCAGCACAGGTCTCAATCCCAGGACCCCAAGATCATGACCCAAGCCAAAACCAAGAGTCAGACACTCAACTGACTGAGCCACCCAGGCACCCCAGGAAAAGTGTGTCTTATACAGGTTCTTCCAGGAGTAGATGAAACCCACATACTAGCAGGTTCTGCATGGCCATGTGAAAGGATGTCTGAAGAAGAACATGAGTATAACACAGGTTTTATCATCATTATTAAAGAAATTGCTAGCCCCTGTGACCATTCATGACTTGTTGGGGTGCTTAGTAAGTCAGACAGGTTCAGTCTGGGCTCAGTAGCCAAAGGCAGCCTAAGTAGATATAATCAACCAGACAAAGGACATTCACAGAAAGATGAATCTGGAGAACAGATCAGCATATCACTTGGTCTTACTGATTCCCATGCATACCCGGCTCATTCTCATTCTTTTGCTTTGTGTATTTACTTATCCTGTTTACCCTGTCAACAAGGTCTTCTCTATTTTTTTGAAGTCCCAATCTTCCTTGAAGACATGGTCATGAAGCTCTCTTTGACAGATTTTCTTCTCTTAAACCTCCTTGTATGTAGTTGGCATTTCTTTTTGGCATTTGTTTTTCCTCAGGCACTCAGTAGTCCCATGAGGATTTATGGATTTTTGAAAATAGTCATATGTAGGTTTCTGAGCCTTCCTGGTGGATGTATTAAAGATGATAGGTTTGGAGAAACACCATCTCTTAGATTTTGAAAGAAAATGACCTTTGGTACTCTGAAGGAGGCAGTTAATTGGAAATTCCAACTGCCTACCCTTTAGATTTTCTAAGCCTGCTTCTGCACTTGGTAGCAGCTGATTGGCTGTTACCAAAGTTAGTGGACTACTAAACCAGTAAACTGAAAACTCAGACCTGGGTCTTCTTTCTCAGCTTGGATGGAAGAAACTTGGGAAAATACAAAGAAGAAAAGTGCAACTAGTCGGTCGTCCTATTAGGAGGCAGTCACAGTAAGAAATATTAAAATAAAGGCCCTACTCTAGTACATATTGATAATGTAATCACTATTCTATAACAGAGTGACTAAAAATGAATCAGATGGTGGAAAATGTAGGTTCCTTCTTTGGGACAATTCTCAATATTTTTTGCTAGAGAATAGAAAATACCCAGATATGTGACTTACACCTGGCCATTATATAAAATTCATGATAATTAAATGGGATTGGTAACTGGAGGTAATTTTACTGCTTAACAGAGCGAGTAAGGAGTGGGATGAGGATAAAGAAGTTGTTTCAGTATATCAAGAAATGGATTCAGAGCTAGTACTTATCAATTGCTTAGTCTATGTAAAGCAGCTGTTAAACGTGTAAAGTTTATTACTCGTTCAGTTCTCACAACAACGCTGTGAAGTAGCTATTATCACTATTTTACTGAATTGAAAAAGTTAAGTAACTTTCCAAAGATCAGACATCCCAATGGGCAGAGCCGATCTTAGGCCAAAGTCAGTGCTTTTTCTTTAACCAGGAGATGGTTGGTTGTTGAAAGAAGGTAGTATGAAATTGAGCAAATTTGTAATACTGAAGAAGGGGAAAAGGAGATGAATGAATGTATGGAACAGAATTATGGTGCATACAGTTAGTAGTTTTGGTGAGAGATCAAATCTCATCATGTCCTTCATTGCTTTGTGTTTTTAAATTTTCATTTTGTGGCATCCATGTATGCTAAATATTTTAAATCAGGAGATCTTGGTTCTAAGTCTGACTCTGTTACTAGCTAGTAATGGACTTTAGACATGTAACTTTGGGTCTCATATATTAATTCTAAAGTACTTTCCATGTCTAAATTAAAAAAGAATGAATATGGGCTAAATTACTAGAACAAGAGAATGTGTAACTACTAGCAAATCCACAGAGAGCACAAAGGTCCTTCCTTAGCCGTCTCTCCCTCCAATTATGCTCTCTCAGGTTTCCTGCCCTTAATGAAAGCACTTAAAAGCCTTTTAAAGTAGGTTTTTAGTTCTTTGGTCAAAGATAGATACAACCAAATCCACTCAAATGAAATGAGAGATATTTTATATTTATTCGAGAGAACTGAATTGGAACAGCTCTGAGGATAACGTAATAATAGATCATCCATCCTGGAGCCCAGGAGCATAATACATTTCAATCCGTTTTTTAGGGAGGAGAAAAACTGATAGGTTCTTATAATGGTGTTATGTCATTTAATGTGAATGTTTAGCGAAACTACAAGATTTTCCTGGCAAAGGCACTATTTTCAAAGTTTGACTGTGATGACTTCTCCATTTAATGTTAAATTCATTCTTGCACCAAAAATATAATTGAGCATAGCACCATGCTGTGCTCAATTTTGCTATACTTTTATTTTGTCTTACCTTGTGAAAACAAACTGTTTTCTCAGGTGACCAAAAAAGAGCACTTAAAAAAAAAAGAGCAAACAAAAAAACTCCACAATTCTTCCCTGACCATGTGATAAAGATGACGAATTTAAAAATCCAGTGAATGTTTGAACTTTATATTGTTGGTTAAATGTATTGAATCAAGCAAACCAATTTTGAGGGAGGAATAACATCAGTTAAATATAATTTACTCAGCCGTTGTCAGGAACCTGCAGGATCTCGATTATGCTTTACCTACATCTGGCAAGTCAGTCTGTTACTGTTTCTTGGATGCTGGCAAAAGATACAAGACTCCTAGGTCAGAGACAAAAGACTTAATCACTCACAGCAAAAGCAGTAGCCAGAGTGTAATCACTCACAGCAAAAGCAGTAGCCAGAGTGTCAGCGTGCTGCTCACTCCAGTTCCCCATGTCCCCCTCCCCCCGCAGTGCCATGGAGCAGATATCCATCACTGCAAGCTGCATTAGCTTACTAGGGCTGCAGTAACAAAATATGGCAGGCTGGGTGGCTTAAACAACAGAAGTTATTGATTCACACTCCTGGACACTTAAAAGTCTGAGTTCAAGGTGTTAGCAGGGTTGGTTCCTTCTGAAGGCCAAGAAGGAAGGATCCATTCCAGCCCTCTCTCTTTTGTCATTTTCTCCCTGTGTCTTCACATTGTCTCCCCTTTGCACATGTCTGTGCCCAAATTTCCTTTTCTTATAAGGACGCCAGTCACATTGGATCAGGGCCCACCCTAATGATTTCATTTTAATCACTTTTGTAAAGACCGTATCTCCAAATATGACCACATTCTGAGTACTGGGGGTTAGGGCTTCAACAGATGAATTTTTAGGGGGACACATTTCAGCCCGTCAAAGAGGCTTGCTTACACACATAGTGGGGTGCATTATAGGAGAACTCTGAGCTTGGGAGATTCACCATGGGAACAAGTCTGCTCTTGTCCGAGGGGGATGTTACCTCATCCCTCAAAGTTTCTTTTTTTCTTCTTTTTTTTAATTTAATTTTTTTTTAAAGATTTTATTTATTTATTTGACAGAGAGAGACACAGCGAGAGAGGGAACACAAGCAGGGGGAGTGGGAGAGGGAGAAGCAGGCTTCCCGCCGAGCAGGGAGCCCGACGCAGGGCTCGATCCCAGGACCCTGGGATCATGACCTGAGCCGAAGGCAGACACCTAACGACTGAGCCACCCAGGTGCCCCATCCCTCAAGGTTTCTTGCCACAAACACAAATCTTAAAAAAGGCCTGGGTAAAGAGTGTCCAGGGCTTTGCATGTTTGGCACACAGGAAGAACACGCAGGGATGCTCAGGATCCATGTGGATTATCTCTCTCAAAAGCAGTGCAGTCAAAATATCAGATCAAGGTATAGCTCTACCATCCTCAGTCTTTATCAAGTCAGGCTCTGTTTTACACAGCTATAAAATTGATTACACCTCCCAACAGTTATCTACATTGAAGAAAAACCAGAGCCACCACTCTTTAGTTTGAATAATGATATTTATAAATATCTTTAATACCAACTAGGAAGTAAATGTAGAGCTTAGTCAACTGTTACATTATTTGCTTTGTCACAAAAAGAAATATTTTTAACTTCAAGGTATAGATGACTTCTTTACTTTCTAGTTGTTTGTAGAAAAAGGAACTTGTAGAAAAATACGTTCAGAGTGATTGAATAGAAATAATTCTTATTTCTTTCAATAGATGGGATTGCTACTTTTATATATTATAATTTTACTTGTGAACATATTTGATTTTTCATCAGGAATAATATATAATAAAGGTAAGTTTCAGACTCTCTTACTCTCTGTTTTCTTGTAGGAGTTCTCCTTTATTCCCTTCCTCACTAACAATTAAAATACTTTTTTTGGTACTTCTTTACCTTGTCTTCCAATTTTTCCCAGGTATTATTTATTGTGCTCTTGTCCAGAGGTTTCTAATAATATCACTGTGAATCTATTGGTATTAAGTTGTGTACATAGACACCTTTGTTATAGTGTTTCATCACTTATAAGTCATAGAATATTTAAAGTTTAAGGAGCATTTTATATTTGAAAAACTTTAATTACTTAAATAGCTTTTTTTGCTTTTTCCTACATGGTTACATGTGGTATGAATTGTAAACTGAATTATAAGTCTAACAGATTGAGACTGAAGATCATTTTCTAAAAGTAATACATGGATTAAATTACCCGGTAGGACTTTTATGGTGGAAATGCTTTGTAAGAGGAATAAGACAAGGCAATTCACCTCCACTTGTGCAGATTGTTAGATTTTCTAGCATTTTGGATTGGATCTGCTAGAACAGTAGATGCTTAATAAAAAAAAATTGTTGACTGACTAATGAAGAGATGGATTCAGGCTGTCTTCTATTCACAGGTGTGTTGCAGAAATGCTTGATTTCTGGGATGACCCAGTACCAGTTCCTAGGTTCTACTGTAGAATATATAACACACACATGGGTAGAATCTAAGATTAGAGAGTCACAGGCCAACTTACGAGATTTCAGAGAAGGGAGTGTTTACTTCCACCTGAGAGGGTTGGTCAGGGAAAGCTTTGTACAAAAGAGAGCAATCAATCTAGGTCCCCAAAATGAGTGTGTCTATGCATGCATGGGGGAGACAACATCAGGGTAAGTGATGGTAAAGTCATGGAGGTAGGTAATCGTATAATGTGAGGGGAGCAGTAAATACTCAGTTTGGCCAGAATGAAGGGATAGAAGAAGTAAAATATTTTGGAAAGATAGGAAACTGGTTCATGTCATGAAATTACTTGAATGCCAGGCTGGAATTTGAGCTTTAGCCTAAATTCATTGAGATGGAGATTGACAGAATGGATAAAAACCCATGATCCAACTCTGCTGTCTACAAGAGATTCACTTCAGATCAAGATAAGGGGAAGAGATCTTCCTCCCAACCCCTTTTCCCTCCTTTTGGGAGAGGAGTCTCTTTCCTATCAATAGCTCTCTATTAAAATACAAATTCTCTCTTCAATCTCTAACTCCTGTCCTTTCTCTGTGCTCCCCAAGGGCTTTAAGAGTCAAGAACTATTTAATATTTACATAGCAAAATTTCCAGCTTTGTTTTATTGTTGATCTTTAGTTTTGTACCATTGTGGTCAGAAAATATTCTTGGTATGATTTCAGTCTTCTTAAATTTTATATTTGTTATGTCTCTTTTTATGTGATTGAGCCAGGGGATTCTTCTGTGTGCACTTGAGGAAAATGTGTATTCTATTTTTCTTGGATGGAATGTTTTATATAAATCTTTTAGAACCATGTATTCTGAAATATGCTTCAGGTGAAAAAAGGTTCTTACTGACTTTGCATCTGGATAATGAAATTTGTTGAAAGTTTTTTAAAAATTAAAAAAAAAAAGTCAAGAACTGGTTTTTGACCACTTCTGAATTTAAAATATACAATTATAATTCTTACTCTTTTAAAATTATTTTGTCAGTTTAAAAAATATGGAAATTCTTCTGTCAGTGACTTAAAATATATGTATTTTTTTTTATTATTAGGTGATATGGAGATACACTTTGCTTGTGATAGCAAAGGGTTCCCCCAAAAGAATGAAATAATCAAGTTGTATCTTTCCTCAGATGACTTGGTAAGGTCCCCTAATAGTATGCAACAACCCCTCACAGTCTTTTTAACTCCACATGGAAAACCAGTCGCACTGTACTCTTTTCAAATGCCTTCTACTGTGTTCAGACTTGGGGAGGTAAAATCCTATGTAAATAATGATCTTTTCTATTCCATTCCACTTGGATCAGGTGAAATATTGCATTTAGCCATTGAACAGCCTGGGTGGTTTTGCCTTTTTTTTTTTTTTTTAAAGATTTTATTTATTTATTTGACAGAGAGTGAGCTCAGGTAGGCAGAGCGGCAGGCAGAGGGCGAGGGAGAAGCAGGTTCCCTGCTGAGCAGGGAGCCTGACGTGGGGCTCGATCCCAGGACCCTGGGATCATGACCTGAGCTGAAGGCACCTGCCTAACCCACTGAGGCACCCAGGCACCTTTTTTTTTTTTTTTTTAAGCTACACCCCCCTTCCCTTTTTAAAAGGTTGGTTGTAATGATCTTTATTTTTTATGGATCTGATTTGTCCTTTTGAAGTTTGACAGGTGTAGCCTGTTAGAGAAATTTACTTCACATGACCCAGAGAAAGAATCTTTCCCTTTTATAACAAGTACCACATTGTGGTTGTCATTTGGGTAAGGGATGATTTGATTTTTACAATTCATATAGTGGCATTTAAACACACACACACAAACCCAAAATAAAATAAAATATACTATTAAGATAGCCATCCAGCAAATGCTAGCAAAAACCTAAGTTAAGAAAAAATGTACAGATTGTTTGAAATCTATGATAAATATAATAAAAACAAAGATAAACACCCCACAAGGACAAATACATTTTCCCCCAGTCTTCTTGACTTAGTTCGCAGTTCCTTCTTGATATGCCAAACATATATTTACTTTTTTATTCACAACTGTTGTGAAGTGCATGCCCTTTGAGTCAAAAATGCCTTTCCTCTTTGTGATTACATATTATGGAAAAAAGAATGGGCTTTAGAGGAAGGGAGACCTTCGGAGCTGGGGTCAAATCTTGGAGTTATGCATGGACATACATGGTCTGTGTGCCCTGGGGCAGGTTACCTAACCCTTCTCATCTCTAGTTTTGTCTTCCTGAAAGGGAATTAACTATAACCTACATTTTGTATAGTTGTGAAATAGTAGTTCTAAAAGTGATATTAGTAGAAATAATGCCTAACATTTATAAAATGTTTATGTGTGTCAGGCATCTTATGTTCATGATGACATTTAATCTTCTGTAAGATATAGTACTTAAGATTAGTGGAGGAGGACTGAACCTACCCTCTTAGATTCAGTACCTGGGGCCTGTAAAATAAACGGACGAAAGACAGATTAACAGGAGAAAAAAAAACAGACTTTATTTACACATGCTTTGCGGATAGCCACAGGAAAACTCAGTGATGAGTAACTCAAAAGGCTGAGAATTAGAATTTGGGACTTCTATGCCAACTTCACAAAGGGCAATATATTGTAAATCAGTGACAAGACAGGGGAAAGGGGGTTTGGGTTTATCTTCCCTCCAATCTCCATTAGAATGTAAGTTCTTTGAGAGCAGGGATTTTTGTCTGTTTTATGCAGTTCTGTTTCCCCAGCCCCCATAACACTGCCCAGATTCGTGGTAAGAGCTCGGAAAATGTTTTTGGAATCAATCTGTTTCCCTGTGTTATAGATAGGGAAACTGAAACTCAGGTAATTTGCCCAAAGTGGTCTTAACTATTAGGATAGCCAAATGAGTGGAAGCTGTTAGCATCCATCTCATGTTGGCTTTCAGTAAAACCTACCATCTATAATTGCTGCATTCTCATCTACCTTCTCAAAGCTGGGAAATAGCCAATAAAATGCACTAAAATGAGTTTTGCCTTATACATTTGCTCCTTTAACCACAAAATAATGATTTTAATAAAATAGGGATTTAACACAAAATTTAACACAAAATAATGATTTTAATAAAATAGGGATTTCTTTTTTCTTTCTTTTTTTTTTTTTAAAGATTTTATTTATTTATTTGACAGAGAGACACAGTGAGAGAGGAAATACAAGCAGGGGGAGTGGGGGAGGGAGAAGCAGGCTTCCCGCTGAGCAGGGAGCCTGATGTGGGGCTCGATCCCAGGATCCTGGGATCATGACCTGAGCTGAAGGCAGACGCTTAACGACTGAGCCACCCAGGCACCCCTTTAATAAAATAGGGATTTCTACATGTGACGGCAGATGGCTTTGATTCTATATTTATTAAACATAATAACTTTACGTAAATTTTTTGACAGCAAAGATTATTGTATCGATGAATTAAAGCCTATTATGATACTAGCATAATGGATGACTGAGTTCTAGAAGTGTACTATTTCAAAAGAGATTTTTTTTCCTAGTTAGAGATGAGGATTACTGAAGATAGCCGTCTTCAGCAGCATCTACTTTTCATAGATTTCCCCTCACTTTTAAATTAATGTAAAATATGCTTCTCTCCATCAAGTTGTCATTACTTTTTTTTCTCCCCTCTTTCCTAAAGAAAATCGAGTGTTCTTTCCAATCTGAAAGTGAGCTTACTTCGAAGGAATTTCTAGGTGTGTTCACATCAGGAGGACTTGCTCCCAGCCTGGGAATTATAAATAGTACATACACTGGCATCTTCCACTTTAATTTAACTTTGGTAATAACATTTTATTTTATTCTCTGATATTATTAATGAGAAATATACTCTTTCTCATAGGATGTGTTTTTTTTTTAAATAGTCCATAATGTCACATCTATATATGTTTTATGTTTTAAACCTAACAATACAATGTTAAACTTTTTGCTTTAAATAGTTTTTAAGAAATTAGTATATGTGCTGCTGAAGTGAGCGCTAGTTCTTAAGAAATTAAAGAAAAAATACGTGTGGTTTTTTTACTTTTTACCTACATATTTATGATTTGAATCGTTCTTCATTCTTTTCCTGGGATGGGAGCTGCCATCTGGTGTCATGTTTCTTCAGCCCAAAGAATTTTTATCATTTCTTACAGTGCAAGACTGTGGGCAATGAATTCTCTGGGAGATTTATCCCCTCGAAAATGTCTTTCTTTCACCCTCATTTTTGGGGTCAACAAAAAAAATTATACCTTTATTAAGATATAATTTGCATGCCATACAGCTCACCTATTTAAAATGCACAATTAAATCGTGTTTAGTATATTCACAGAGTGCGCCAACATCACTGCTATCTAATTTTAGAACACTTTCATGACCGTGAAAAGACAGCCCATCCCCGTTAACAGTCACTCCCCGTCCACCCTCTGCTCTCCAGATGTAGGCAACCACTAAACTACATCTGTCTTTCTGGGTTTGCTTATTCTGAATGTCTCAGATAAATGAAATCCTACAACATGTATCTCTTTGTGACTGGCTTCCCTTCAGCTAATATAACTTTTCCACGTTTCGTCCATGTGGTGGCACGTGTCAGGACTTCATTTCTTTTTACTGTCAAATCATATTCCAGTGTATCAATACCACGTTTTGTCTATCCATTCATCAGTGGCTGGACATTTAGGTTGTTTCCACCTTTGGGCTGCAGTGAATCACGTAGCTATGAGCATCTGTGTACAAATCTTTGTGTGGAAATATGTTTTTTTAATTTCTCTTGGGTGTCTACCCTGGGAAATTGAGTTGTGAGGTCCTAGAGTAACAGTCTGGTAACTGCCAGACTGTTTTCCAGAGTGGTTGCACTCTTTTAACATTCCCACCAACATTGTATTAGGGTTCATCCTCACCCACACTTGTTACTGTTGGTGTTTGGTGATACAGCCATCCCAGTGGATGTGAAGTGCTATCTCATTTGGTTTTGATTTGCATTTCCCTGATGATTAATGATGTTCAGCATCTTTTCACATGTTTATTGTCCATTTGAGTATCTTCTATGTGGAAATATCTATTTAAATTCTTTGTCCATTCTTAATTGGCTTGTCTTCTTATTCTTGTCTTTATATTCTCAATACAAGTCCCCTATCAGACACATGATTGGCAAATATTTTCTCCCATTTTCTGGGTTGTCTTTTTACTTTTTAGGCAGTCTCCTTTGATGCACAAAAGTTATTTTGATGAAGCCTAATTATCCATTTCATTGTTGTTGACCTTGTTCTTTGGTGTCATGTAGGAAACCATTGCCTAGTCCAAGGTCACAGAGATTTGCCCCTCTGTTTTCTCCTAAGAGGTTCATAGTTTTACTTTTTACATTTAGGTTGTTGATCCATTTCGAGTTCATTTTTGTGTGTGGTGTGAGGTTGGGGTCCATATGCATAGTTTTTATGTGGATATCCATCTGTCTTAGCACCATTTGTTGAAAATACTATTATTCTTTCCCTACTGACTTGTTTCGGCACCTTTGTTGAAAAATCAATTGACTGTAAAGGTGAGGGTTTATTTCTGGATTCTCAATTCTATTGCATTGATCCATACATCTATCCTTATGCCAGTACCGTGTTGTCTTGATACTGTTGTTTTGTACTAAGTTTTGAAATAGGAAGCATGAGTCCTCCAACTTTGCTGTTCCTTTTCAAGGTTGTTTTTGCTAGGCTCTATATGAATTTGCTGGCTCCCATATGAATTTTAGGATAAGCTTGTCAATATTTACAAAGAAGCCTGCTGGAATTCTGATAGAGATTGTGTTGAATCTATAGATCAGTTTGGGTGGTATTGCCATTTTAATAATATTATCTCCCCATCCATGAATATAGGATGTTTTTCTATTTATTTAGATTTTCTTTAATTTCTTTCAACAATGTTTTGTAGTTTTCAGAGTATAAGTTTTATACTGCTTTTGTTAATTTTGTTCCTAATATTTTATTCTTTTTGATTTTTTTTTAAGATTTTATTTATTTATTTGACACAGAGGGAGAGAGAGAGAACACAAGCAGGGGCAGCAGCAGGGAGAGTGAGAGGGAAAAGCGGGCTACCCACTGAGCAAGGAGCTCGATGCAGGGCTTGATTCCAGGACCCTGGGTTCATGACCTGAGCTGAAGGCAGACACTTAACTGATTGAGCCACCCAGGTGCCCCTCTTTTTTATTCTATTGTAGAGGGAATGGCTTTCTTAATCTCATTTTCAGATTATTCTTTGCAAGTGTGTAGAAATACATTTAATTTTTATATAATGATCTTGTATCCTACAACCTTGCTGAACTCATTTATGAATTCTAATAGGTTTTTAGTGGTCACCTTGATTTTTGAATGATACGTTTGTCAGATACAGAATTTCTGGTTGACTCCCACTTCCTTTTGACATTTTGAATATGTTATTCTGCATTTTGAATATGTCAACTGACACCATTGTTTCTGAATGAGAAGTCAACTATTAATTGTATTATTGTCCCTCACGTGTAATGTACCATTTTCCTCTACATGCTTTTAAGATTTTCTCTTTGTATTTACCCTGATTGGGTTTCTCTGGGCTTCTTGAATTATAAGTTTATCAAATTTGTAAGGTCTTTAGCCACTATTTCTCTTAAAAAATGTTCTCCTTTCTCTATCTCTTTTCCTACTGGGACTCAAATTATGCACATTTTAGAATATACAACATTGTCCTGGAGATATCTAAGGCTCTGGTCATTTTTCTTTAATCATTTCCCCCCTTTTTCAGATAGGATAATTTCAACTGCTGTATCTCTAAATTCACTGATTCTTTTACCATCACCAATCTGCTCATCTAGTAAATATTTTATTTCAGTTATTATACTTTTTGCCTCATTATTTTCATCTGGTTTTATTGTTATATTTTTCATTTATGTGCTGGGATTCCCTGTCCATTCTTTCACTAGGACATTTTCTTTAAGCCTGTGTACATATTTATAATAGCTGCTTTGAAGTCTTCATTTGCTCTCTGGACTCACTCTGGGTCAGTTTATCAAGTTTATCATCTAACTTTTTTTTTTTTATCAGTTACATATTTCTCTTTTCATGTCATATCATTTTGGTTGAAACTGGACATTTAAGATAATAAGCTGTAGCAACGGGGGGGGGGGGGGGGGGTTGTTGGTTGTGGTGTAAAAGGCTCTTTCTTGCCTTGACACAACTGTAAACTGTCTTATCTATGGTTTCAGCAGCTGTTATCTCTGTTCAGTTTTTTAAGCTTCCATGGTTGATTTTTTTTTTTAACATGGCCTTCATTGGTCTCCTCAGCACTTGCATTGCCCCAGGATTTGGGGAAATTTATATTTAGCTCTGAGCTCACCACTCTTGCAGTTCCCTTGCCTGTTAGATTTTCCCCTTAAATTCCCAATTCTCTGTCCACACCAAGCTCTGTTCTCTGGCACATCAAGCCAGTAATGCCTCAGTTTTGTGCTATCTGAGCACGGTTGCATGATACGCCACTATATAGCATTTTACATAATCAATTAACATTTTAGTTATTTCCAGTCTTCTACTATTACAAGCAATGATGAAAAATATTCTTGAGCACATTTTATTTCACACATATGTGAGTATAATGTAGGATAAATTCCAAACAGTGAAATTTCTGGGTAAAGGGTATATGCATTAGATGTTTTTATTTAATTTCCATTTTTAAAGATAGGATGGGAGTGCTCGCTTCGGCAGCACATATACTAAAGATAGGATGGGATATAGCAAAGTAAGTGTTGCCATTGACATTGTCAAACACTGTATTCTGACGTCTTCTTTATTCAAGTTCAGTGATCGAGTTTACTGGTTGATCAATATTCCCAGAGAAAACATTACAAAAAATACAGGTAAGAATGATCTGACTTAACTTTTACTCATGGGTCTGGGTTGCCAAATGTAGCAAATAAAAAGCACTTATATTAAAAAATTATTTGCTGTTCCATATAAATGTCTCATGTCATATTTGGGACATACTAAAAATTATTATAATTCATCTAGAATTCACATGTAACTGGCAATTCTATTACAGTTAGATTGGTTTAACACACATAACATTTATATTGTTCTTTAAGTAAACTCATTTTCTAGAAAGAACTCAAAAATTGTAGTATGGAGAAATTCATGTACCAATAGGTTACCTTAAAATAGTCTGTAATATGAAATATATTATTCACTATGGAATCTACTATTAAGTGTTATGTGGTAGAATAGTTTTATATGCTACTGTAAATACCCAGATGGAAAAAGGAGGAAAGTAAAGTTCCAGGAGTTATAAGTACTGAGCTAGTGGACTGAGCTAGTAGATCTTGAGGCATGAAATACATTTTCATACTTTAAAAATGATGGAGGGCATATTATTTTAATATGATAGGTGCAAAAAGCAGAAACCAACTTGGCTTCACTGAAGAAAAAAGAAGAAATTTGTTTTTGTCATGGAGCCCAAAGATAAAAATGCAACCAGTTTATAGGAAGGAATTAGGACTAAGAGATGGACAACCATCAAGACTTTCACCCTATTTCTCATTTCTGTTTTCTGTAAATCTACATTTATTTTTCTCTCTCTGCAGACTAGCTTTCTAAAGCTGCCTCACTGCTAGTCAATTTTTTTAAATATACATTTCCTAGGGGCCAGCCCAATTCCAAATTCCCAGGAGAGTACCTTTAATTGGCCTACTGTTGATCTAGCACACACTTGTATATCAATCAAATGGTGATGAGGGACCAGGACAATGGGAATCCAACAGGCCAACCCCTCTAGGTACAGGAGTAATTAAAGGGCATATGGGATTGTGTGTCCTTCAGAGTTAGAGTAAGGTTAGAGTAAGGAAGAAATGATAGAGAAGTCTCCACATAAGGAAGTGTCAAAGACAAAAATGCAAAAGCAGCCCCAGTGCTGTAACATCTGATATGAATTAGATAGCATTTTAATCCCATATTCATATTAATTTTTTCCAAATTAATCTGTTGGAAACTTGGTAACTTTTTTTTTTTCAAGGAATTCATCCTGAAAATTATACTCATCTTTTTTTAAATCTAACTTAACTCTCATCAGTATTAGGATGGAATGTTCTAGCTCCTTGGCATAAGATTGACATTAGTTTGAGAATGGAAAACGTGAAGATCACTTGTTATTTTTGCTCTTTCTATTTACAAACTTTAATTTCAGGAATGCAGTGATTCTAGGGTCACCCAGACAGGAACAAAGGTGACCTGAGAACTTAAGTATTTTATGGAAAGACACCACATGAGCTCTGCCTCGCTTGACACAATTCCCTGGACTGAATAAAAAGAAATATATTTGAGCTCATAATATAATAGGAGCCAATAGGTTACCTTAAAATAGTCTGTAATATGAAATATATTATTCACTATGGAATCTACTATTAAGTGTTATGTGGTAGAATAGCTTTATATGCTACTGTAAATACCCAGATGGAAAAAGGAGGAAAGTAGAGTTCCAGAAGTTATAAGTACTGAGCTAGTGGACTGAGCTAGTAGATCTTGAGGCATGAAATACATTTTCATACTTTAAAAATGATGGAGGGCATATTATTTTAATATGATAGGTGCAAAAAGCAGAAACCAACTTGGCTTCACTGAAGAAAAAAGAAGAAATTTGTTTTTGTCATGGAGCCCAAAGATAAAATGCAACCAGGTTATAGGAAGGAATTAGGACTAAGAATTAGGCCAGCGCCTAATTAGGAATATGCTAGAAATCAGGAAAAAATATATTCAGGGGAAGGAGACCATACTTGCTCATTCATTTTTTTTCTTCCTCAACCATATCTTATCTACTGCCCTGCCATGAATTGTTGTATCATGTAAGCATGACATCTTGGGAAGGGTAGTTGAGAACACATCAACCACAAAGGTAACAAAATTGTCATGATAGTAGAACTAGCAGGTTCATCACTACTCTAAACACTTTACCTATACTAACTCATCTATCCCTCACTATGTGCTATGTACCATTATGATGTCCATTTTCTTTTCTTTTTTTTAACATTTATTTATTTATTTGAGGGGAGAGGGAGGGACAGAGGGAGAGGGAGAGAGAGTCCCAAGCAGACTCCGTGCTGAGCCCAGAGCCCGACACAGGGCTCAATCCCATGACCCTGAGATCATAACCTGAGCTGAGATCAAGTCAGTCACTTAACCAGCTGTGCCACCCAGATGCCCCATCATGTCCATTTTCAAATGATTTAACTGAGACCCATGGAGCCATAGGGAGATGCAGTAATAGCCAAAAAGTGCTGAAGGCAGTTTGAAATTTGAACAGCATACAACTGTTGAAAGTAAAAAGAGTTCCTCTTTGATTTAGACTTCATAATTTGTCCTTTTTTATCATTTGTAAATAAGATATAATTTGCATTCAGTAAAATGTATCCTTTTTTGAAAAGCATCTAGTTCTGTAAGTTTGCACAAATATGTACAGTTGAGTAATCAGTACAATCAAGATACAGAACTGCTCCAACACCCAACAACATTACCCCACCTGTAATAGACCTCTCCCCATTGCCCAAGCCCCCACCACCACGGATCTGTTTTCTGTTCCTATCATTTTGCCTATTCCAGAGTCATATACATGGAATCATGGAAAATGTATCCTTTTGAATCTGGCTTCTTAGCATAATTCATCTGAGAGTCATCTATGTTGTAATTTCTTCCATTTTCTTACTGGATAGTATTCCATTGTATGGGTGTACCAGAGTTAATTTTATTGAAGGGCAATTTGGATTTTTCCAGTTTTTAGCTATTTTAAGTAAAGCTGCTACAAGCATACAGGTTCTCTTGTGAACATAAACTTTTGTTGTATTTGGCTAATACCAAGTAGTAGGATCGCTGTGTTATATGGTAAGTGTAAGTTTAACTTTATAGGAAATTGTCAAACTATTTTCCAAAGTAGCTGTATCATTCTGCCTTCTCACCATTGGGTTATCTGAATCCATGCCAGCACTTTGTATAAGGGTGTGTGTGTAATTTTAGCCATTCTAATAGGTGTATAGTGGCATTTAAGAATTTTAATTTGCATTTCCCTAATCATTGAACATTTTTTTGTGCTTATTTGCCATTTGAATTACCTATGCTAATCTTTTGCAAGTTTGTTATGTATTTTGGATATAAGTCCCTCATCAGATATATGATCTATAAATATTTTTTTTCTAGTCTGTGGCTTGTATTTTTCGTCTCTTAATATCTCTTGCAGATCAGAGTTTTTAATTTTGGTGAAATCTAATTTATCAGTTTTTTATTTTCTTGATTGCACTTTTGGCATCATAGCTGACTCAAGTTCACAAAGATGTTCTCCTATATTTACTTCAAGAAGATTATGGTTCCAGGTTTTGTATTTAGGTCTATGACTCAATTTGAGTTAATTTTTGTATGTTATAGGGACTGAAGTTTATTTGGGGGGAATATAGATACCCAGTTATTCCAGCACTATTGTTGTAAAAACTATTTTGTCTCCATTGTATTACTATTTCTGGGTTCTCTGTCTTTTCACCCATACCACGTTGTCTTGATTACTTAAGCCTTTATAAATAATAAGCTTATAATAAGTAATATTAATCCTTCAACTCTGATCTTCTTTTTCAGAATTGTTTTGGTTAGTATACTTCTTTTGCCTTTCTCTATAAATTTTAGAATAAACTTGTTAGTTCTATAAAAAATCCTGTGGTTTTTAAATTTGGATTGCGTTAAATCTATAGTTTAGAGGAAATTGACATCTTACTAATGAGTTTTTCAATCCATGGACATTGTATACCTCTCCACTTATTTATATCTTCTTTGAACTATTTCATCAGGGCTTTGTGGTTTTCAGCATAGAGATCTTACACATTAAAAAACAATTTTATACCTAAGTATTTCATGTTTTGGTGTATTGTATGTGGTTATTATTAATATTTGAATTTCCAACTGTTCATTGCTAATATGTAGAAATAGGATTGATTTTTGTAGATTGATTGTGTGTCTTGCAACCTTGTTAAATTCACTTATTGGTTCTAGTAGCTTTTTGTATATTCTTTGGTTTTTCTACATAGAAAAATCACTCATCCAGAAATAGAGATAATTTCATTTCTTCCTTTCCAGTATGTATTCATTTATTTCTTTTTCTTGCCTTATTTGTAGTGGTAGGACCCCAGTACCATGTTGAATAAGAATGGTAAGAGGACATCTTGGCCTTATTTCCAAATTTAGGGGGAAAACATTCAATCTTTCATCATTATGTATAATGTTACTGTAGGTGTTTTATAGATGCCCTTTATCATATTCAGGAAGTTCCCTTCTATTCCTAGTTTGCTGAGTTTTTATCATGAATTGGTGTTGAAGTTTGTTAAATTCTCTTTCTGCATCTGTTGAGAAAATAAGGATTTTTCTCTTCAGTCTGTTGATATGGTGGATTTCATTGATTCATTTTTGAATTTTGAGCTAGCCTTGCAATCCTATGATAAACAACTCTTGGTTATGATGTATTATCCTTTTTATATATTGTTGGACTCATTTGGCTAGTAGGTTCTTGTGGTTATCAGCCTGGAGTTTAATTTTCTCCTAAGGTCTTTATCTCCTTTTGGGATCCGATAATGCTATTGTTATAAAATGATTTGCTCTGCTGTTTGGTCCTGCTGATGAACGCCAGGGTGATGCTCAACTTTAAGTTGAAAAAGGACATACAGTGCTTTGTGGAGGAGTCGAGGTAGCCCAGCACAGGTGATAACATCCAGGAGTTCTTATGGAGCCTCAGATGCTTTAGAATCTTCATCACCCTGGGGAATGTCTTCACGATGCCCTGTAGGATCAAGCTGTTTGGCTCTTGAGCCCCAGGTGTGGAACTAGGAACACACCTGCCCAGATGCCGAGTCTCCATCCCTCCATACCTGATGACTTCAAGAGTGTTTTTGACTGGGAAACCGCTGACCTTCCCAGAAAGCCCAAGCTCATGATGGGGCAGCGGGGGGTGCAGGAGGGTGGGTGAGCAGGGTGGAGAATGTTTGGCAAGATGCACAAGGTTTCCCAGCCACATTGCTTTTCTTTTCAAAGGTATTTTCACTTTGGTCTCTGAATTGAAATGCTGTCTACTTTTAAGGAGGGCACGTATTACAATTACAATAACACACTTTGGTGTTATATGCAAACAATGAATCATGGAACAATACATCAAAAAAAATGCTGCCTACTTAAGGAGTTTCAGGAAGGCTTAAATAAGGGGCTGTGAACATGTCTAAATCATTTTATTGTATTGGAAGTCAAGCTTTCACTAGAAACCAGTTTCTGGATATTTCTTGGTTTATTTTTAATAGCCATCTTTTGGGTTCAAATTATACAGATTTTTAAAAAAGATTTTACTTATTTTAGAGGGAGGGAGGGAGAGAGAGAGAGAGCTCCGGTGTGTGTGAGCAAGGGGGGGTGGGCAGAGGGAGAAAGAGTACCAAGCAAACTCTGCACTGAGAGCAGAGCGCATCCTCTGGCAATCCCACGACCCTGAGATCACGACCTGAGCCAAAATCAAGAGTCCCTCGCTCAACCACCTCTGCCACCCAGGTGCCCCAAATTATACAGATTTTTAAAAATCATTTTCATCCAGGAATCTGGGCAGAAAGGTTGGCTTTTTAGTTTTGATTCATGCTCTTTATTGGACAGTGTTTATGAATAATGAACAAGTTCATTGTTGCTGGGTCTGACAGCACCCCTGGGACCAGCAAGGGGCCCTGTGTCCAAATCCCCCCTCCACCCTCCAGATGGGCTCTGCTTGGCAACTCAGTGCAGCTGGGGTCATCCCCAGAACTTTAAGGGTGAAAATTCCCATGGAGGAGAGACCCAGAACAGTCAGCAGGGGCAGACGAGAGTGCTATGACAAATTTCACCTTGTCTTGAGGCCCTCTGTTAAATAAAGTAATTTCGGGAGCTATTAATGTATAATTGCTAGAATGATGGTGATATTGTGACTAACTTCTGAAAGCTGGGGTTTCTGGGTCTGCTTTTCAAGAGGGTGATTTCAAGGTTGAAAAACAATGAGCCTCATTCTAGGAAATACGGCACTTTGCACAGAAGTTTCTTTGAAAGGGAGTCCTGGTGTCATTGCCAAAATGAAATACAGGTGATCACTGCCTGGAACCATCAACAACCCCCGCCCCGCACCGAGCTGCGTGTTTGTTGTGGTTTTTGAAATCCTGACTTGCGGGTAAACCTGGTGAGAAGGAAAAGTAAGTACAGAGGCTTTTAGAACTAAGTAACCCTGAACGTAAAGCTGATTTCCCAAAAGAGAAATAGACAAGTACATAAATAGATAAATATGAGGAAGAGTCCCTCCTATGTTATGGAAAAGATTTTATAGTACCATCTTTTCATTAAATGTTTGGTGGGATTCTCCAGGCCAGTGAAAATATCTAGGCCTGGAGTTTTCTTTGTTAGAAAGCTTTTAACCACAAAATCCATTTCCTTAATAGATATGGGCATACTCATGTTTTCTATTTTTTTTCTTAAGTGTGTTTTGGCAGTTTGCATCCTTCAAGGAACTTTTCCATTTCGTTTACAGTCTTGAATTTATGACACAAGAGCTGTTTGTGATAGTCTCTTATTTTCCTTAGGGAGTCTGCAGTGATGTTCCCCATTTCATCTCTAATATATGACTTATTGGTACCATTTTTTCTTCTTTATTAGTCTGAAAAGTTCATCAATTTTATAGACCCTTTCAAAGAAGTATCTTTTGATTTCACTGATTGTGAATATTGTTTTCCTGTCCTTTATTTCATTGACCTTTACTCTCATTGTTCTACTTACTTTTGGTTTAATTTACTGCTTTTTTCCTAGTTCCTTAAATTGGGAACCTTTAGATTAGGGGTCAGCAAACTACACTTTTGGCCTGCAGCCTGTTTTTGTAAACAAAGTTTGATTGGAACACAGCCATGTTCATTAATTTCTGTGTTTCCTGTAGCTGTTTTTGTACTCTGATGGCAGAGTTAAAAGTGTTGTGACAGAGACCATACGGCCCATAAAGCCCAAAGTATTTACTACTTGACTCTGTGTAAGGCCGTTACTCTCTTTCAACCCTGGCTTCAGATAGGTTATTTATTTCTTTTATCCACTATAAATATTTTACTGCTATATATTTCTCTCTAGCACTGCTTTATCTGCATCTCATAAATTTTGATTTGGTTGTGTTTTCATTTTCTTTCAATTCAAAATATATTCTAATTCGCCATGCTACTTTCTCTTTGACCTGTGGTTATTTAGATGTTGTAAGATGTCCAGATACTTGGGGGTTTTCCAGATATCTTTGTTATCGATTTTTTTCTAGATTAATTCTGTGTTCTGAGAACCTATTTCATATGATAATTTGTTAAGATATTTCCTATGGCCTATTTGGTGAATCTTCCATGTGCACCTGAAGAAAGTATTTATTCTGCTCTTCTCACCTGGAGCGTTCTATAAATGTTGGTTAGCTCAGTTGGTTGATAGTGTTCAGCTTTTCATGATTTTTACTGATTTTTGTCAATTATTGACAGGAGAGTTGAAATATCCCACTATAGTTGTGGATTTTTAAATTTCTCTTTTCAGTTTTATCAGCCTTTGACTTTTGTATTTTGGACCTCTTGTTAAGCACATACACGTTTAGAGTTGTCACACCTTTTTAGTGAATCGATCCCTTTATCATATGCACTGGCCCCTCTTTATTCCTGATACTACCTTCATCTGAAATCTTTGTCAGAGATTGATATAGCCCACTACAGCTGTCTGTGAATTAGTGTTTGCGTGACGTGTGTTTTCTCACCCTCTTGCCTTGTTTTCCCAAAACAACCTTTGGAGCACATTAGTCCACAGAGTGGAAGCACACAAATGAATTTTGAAATAAAACCGATGCATCAGTAAATAAGATCTGACACAAAAGTACTGATGCCTCCCACTGAGAATATAATCAGATGGAGGAAGGCAGAACTTTAAATCCAAGAGTAGAGGAGGGATGCTGTAGGGAGGGGAGGACCCTGGGACCGAATTATCAAGGCAGACTCAGCTGATGTCTTTAACTTCCAGATGCCGCTGGCACTAACTGATAAGGTTTGAGACAAGCATGGCCAGGGGCCACAAAGAGCAACGGGAGGTATCTGCGCTGTCAGCAATGGGGAAGAAGTTCACAGTGCTGTAAAGATTGTGGACACTCAACTCTGTAACAACGAGGGGGGAGGTGTGAGGTCACAAGAGCTGTAAGGGGGCTCTGTGTTCTTTGATGTCGGGCACTAATCACACGGCAGCAAGATCCGATGAAAAATGACTCCGTCACTGGTTTCATGGAGGAGCTATAGCTGTAGGAGGGACTCCATGGAGAACAACGAGCTGGTCTGAGCCAAAATAAACATCCAAGCACTGGAGTACTATGGTGCTCTTTTTCAGCCTGGGATACCATCGCCTTGGTCGCTTATCTAATGGGCAAGTCTTCTTCACCCAAAGCACCTAGGGTCTTCATAGCCAGACATCCCTGTTTCCTACAACTCTTCAGGTAGTTCTGTTAGAACTTCTGAGTTCTTGCACAGCACCTGAAGCAGGTGTAAGGGCACATCCACTACCTGACAAGGTTTGTTTGGAGCTTTGCCATTGAATTCTTCCTCTCCCAGCTCTTGAACTCTTCCAACGACCAGCTAGCCCTGTTTTGCACAGCTTCTTGGCTGCTTCCTATACATCCTTCACTCTATTAGCCACATTGCAGGTGGGATTCATATTTCCTGTGTGTTCAGGATGAGCAGGCTTAGTATTACCACCAAACAGCAGTGTGTGCTGGCTAATACACAAGTGGAAAGAGATGCAATTGATACAAAACCAATCCAGAAAATAATTGGATGTTACTGTTAATAAAGAATTAAATCCATGCTTTTCCTTATATTCGATCACTCCATGTACCATCATAGGAACCACACCATTTCTGACTTCAGTCAGAACTTGCAGAGAGTTATCCAAGACCTGTGGATCCTCAGGGCTCTTCATATTTTAAAAGTCAAAGATAGTTATGCACATACCAACTTTGAACCCATCCCACTGAAGGCCAGTTAAGTCATATATCAGAAGATTGACTTCTTTTCTTGGGTTAGCCATCACATGGGAAGCTCCTTTTATAGAAACCTATATGATGTTTTCTCACACCATTATCTTTCCCAAAGTCCAGGAATTGCTTGATGGAAAATAGTGACAGCAAAAAACACAGATAGCACTTGATCTACCCAGGTACCAGCTGCTTTGGAACCACTGGAAGAGGCATATCCTCCCTGGATTGGTGCACAGACTCAACTAGATGCCTGGGTATACATGAAGGCCTGTGCAGCCAAGGCATTTGGGTCAGGCATGTTTTTCATGAGTGTGCCCTGATTTCAGCCTCAGCCTTGGCCCATGTCGTAAGAGCTCCCAGGCTGAGTTCACCACGCATGGCTTCTCCAGGCGCCACCCATTCTTTTACTTTTAACCCACCAATGCCTTTCTAAATATTTAAGGTGGGTTTCTTTTAGATAGCATATAGTTCAATCTTGATTTTTACATCTAATATGGAAATCTTTTAATTGGTATTTTTAGACCACTTACATTTAATGTGATTGTTGATATGGTTGCATTGAAACCTGTCATCAGGCTATTTTCTATTCCATCTCTTTCACTATCTTTCTTTCTCTTAATATTAATTATGTTTTATTCCATTTTATCTCTACTATTGGCTTATTAATTATACCTTAAATTTTTTTTTAGCGTTGGCCCTATGAGTTACATTATATATTTTAATTAATCATGGTCTACTTTAAAATAGTAGTATACCATTGCACATGAAGTGTCATCACTTGCTTTTTAAGCCACAACAGGTCTTGGAGAAAAATTATGATCTAAAATATTATCCAGGGGTGCCTGGGTGGCTCAGGTGGTTAAGTGTCCAACTCTTGATCTCAGCTTAGGTCTTGATCTCAGGGTCATGAGTTCAAGCCCCACATTGGGCTCCACACTGGGCATGGAGGCTACCTACAAAAATAAATACATAAATAAATTAATTAAATATTATCTGGATTTATGCTGTGGTAGTAAGATCACTTCATAATTCTTATATTTATTTTACCATCAAAATGTCTGTAGGAAAAAAACATGGGAAACTTAAATATAAATGCAGTCAAATTGATTGGGAAATGAACAGTAATGTTGTTGGTCGTGTTTATATAGCCTTAAATTTCACCAACTTGGCATACAAAAAAATGGCTGATTTGCCTTTTGTTTTCAGATATTGCAGCTGTAGAAGAATGGTTAGTAAGGATCACTTTACAACATGGATTAAATATTTATACTACTGAAGGAACACTATTGGATAATGTTCGAGGTAAATGCCAACAGATAAAAGTAAAATGGAATCCATAATATTCTTTCAACAAACATTGTAATCTACTATATGCCAGACTCTGTGCTAAGTCCTAAAGAGAGAGAGAGTGAGATGAACATTATCGTCCAGGAATGACAAAGAATTAAATACACGTGGTTAATTGTTAATGGAGATCTGCAAAGAGTGCTACAGAAATATGAAAATATATCTTTTTCTATACCCATATTGGGGTCATGATAAACAATGGCTTTATAAAGTTAGTTTTTGCATCTTCTAGAAACATGTTATAAAAGATACTCTTCATCGCATTACAGTCTTCTTTATGATGACCATCAGCAAAAATTCTTGCTCATTCTTTATTAGAACATTTACATTTTTTCCATGAAAAATTGGTTGTTTTAAGGTTATGAACACTGAGTGATATAATTGTCTAGGCTTCTCTTTTCCAATTGTCTGATTTATAGTCTGATTTTTGGATCATCTGTAGCAATATAATATAAAATTTTTTAAAAGTCCTCATTCCCAGACCTTGTATTTATCTTTACTTTCCTCACCTTCCTTTTTTTAAAAAAAAGTTTTTATTTAAATTCCAGTTAGTTAACATATGATGTAATATAAGTTTCAGGTCCTTTTTACTTTTATTCTTTTACTCCCACTTTGATTTGGTGCTATGTAGAATGCAGAGTAAAAATAAAAAATATTACATTTTATGGAAAGAATTTCCTGGGTAGCTTTAAGAAGAGTAATAATGTCTCCACCCAACCATGTGCCAATTAAAATCAGACCTCTACAAGCGGAGCTGGGCATCTGTAATTAAAAAGGAAAAAAAATCCCCACAGGTGATTCTGATGTGCAGGGGATTAACTGCCCTAGAGAAAAGGTTGCACGTGTGCCAGGAGACAACTGACAATCTATTTAATGCAGTATTATTTGTAATAGGAGAAATGAAAAATAACATAAATGTCCATCAGTAGGGGAAAAGACAAATACCTGTAGTGTATCTGTTAAAACGAAGGAAATAGACCCACATATATTATCAGGAACAGAAATCAAAGCATTGAAAGAAAAATCAAGTTTCAGAATACAATAGGAGAACATTTTCTTAAAATTCAGAAAACACATAAAGCAATGCTATATACTGTTCATGGGTACATATATATTGTAGTAAAAATAGAAAAATGTGGATTAGAAATAGATGCAGCAATTTCATGATAATGGTTGCATTTGGGGAGGATTTGGGAATGGGGCCATGAAGGGGACAGAGATAATTTCAGTCATATCTATATTGTTTTATTTCTTTAACCAAAATTAAAATATCTGCAACAAAAATGACAAAATATTGTGCTTTCTTGTTTTGTCATAGTGTCCAAATTTTTAAAAAAATAGTCATTTATTCAATAGCAATTGCAAGCTTTTTGAGACTGATATTTTGAAGTTCTGTGCTAGCTACGTTTAAGGACTAAAATAACAATTTATAATTATTTCAGTTTTTTTAAAAAAAATTTGAAGTGTGAGTCATTTACACATTGAAATGTACCCAGAATATTATATACTGCATCAGAATTTTAGTGTACACTTATTTAGAATGAATGGAGGTGCTGTGGTAGCAAAGAGCTTCTCAAGTTAGTTGTTGTTAAAGGTTCCAGATGCAGAAATGAGATTCATCTGTTTGAGCAACTGCAAGGAGGCCAGTGATGTGGAAGCATAGTAAATGACAGAGTGGCTTGGAATCAGTGTGGAGAAGCTGGCAGGGAGCATGGCAAGAAGTGCGGGGTTTATTTTAATTATAATGAAAAGCTGTTCTAGTGTTTTAAGCAGGAGAGGCAAATTCAGATTTATGCTTCCTAAATGGATCATTTCGGACGCTGTGCAGAGAATGGACCCTTGGAGAAGGATGGCAAGAATGGGGGGGAGGGGAGATTGGTTAGCAGTTGTTGCCCTGGTCCACTCGGGAGGTGGTCCAGAGGATGTGGGCTGGGGGATTAGTGGTGGAGATGGTGAGGAGTAAGAGTCTTCAGAATACGTTTTGGAAGTAGAGCTGGTAGGGCTTCCTGGCGGACTGGGGGTGAAGGAGACAGAGGTATCAGGATGAATCCTAGATTTCTTACTGAGCAATCAAGTGGATGATGGTCTCATTTCCTGAAATGCTGAAGACATTGGGGAGAAAGCATTGAGAAGTGGCAATTAAGGGTTAAAGTTAGGGTTATAGTAGGAACTCTTTATTCACTACTAACTCAAAAGAGATGTTTAAAAATATCACCCTACTTCCTAATCTCCAATCCATGCCCTAGACCACTCCACTACAACGTTTCCTAATCACAGGCACTCGTCCCCTTTCATATGGGTCACTTTTCTGTCTCCTTCTTGGCTTCTCAGTAATAGTCCAGACTTTTAATCACTCCCTCATTCTAAAGCATTTAAAATACAGTATCTGACTTGAAGGAGCTTGTACATAATTAAAAAGGTGTTTTCAATTCAATGCGATCATACCCTGGATACAAGGTCCAATCTCCCTGTCCTCTAAGATCTGGTTATTAATTGCCTGCATAGACATGCTACACCCTGGGGAGTCAGCTGCCATACCCCAAATTTCTTTGAATTTCAGAGTGAATTAGTTTGGTTATAAATTGTATCTCTTTCTGTTCTAAGTTACACTGTGTCAACCCAGATGGAAACTTAGCTCCATTTCTTGCTTTCCACAAAGTGAAAAATATATTACATCAAGTTTTAGGGTTTTGTAGCAGATTTGGGGGAGATGGTGAAGATTTACATTGTAGAAATATAAATAGCTAAAGAACTGATTATTATATATTTCTTTTTAAAAGTCCTTTGACTATTTTTGAAATTCAGACAGCAGTATTTTGTCAAATTGCCCTGGCTTGCTTTTTGTACTCCCTTTCCTCATTTTTTTCAGAAGAAAAAAAATCCTCCCATTTTCTTATCATTAAAATTTAACTTCATCCAGCTCCAACCCTTTGCACGCATATCCAAGAATAGATTGCCGAGTTTAAGGGTAGAATATGTCCCCCTCTGATTGATTTTTCCCTCACGGAATTGGGAGGAAAAGTGAATGTGTGGCGTGGGCTTTTGAAGCAAGCAGAAGTTCTCTGAATTATAAATATCCTGTGATCCCACAATTCCATTTCTAGGGATAGGTCCTGTGACCGCTTGTACTTTCCAAAGATGGTCAAAGTAGCGTCTCCCTTCCCACATGCTTTTCTGCAGTAGTGACCATACCGAGCCCCCATCAAGGGCAGTTAGACCTCATTCCTTCTACTCTGGAAAATAAGAATCAACCTATTTCTTAACTGTTGAGGGGTGAGGTAATATACCCATTTGGGGGGATAATGGCATAGGCCCTTTATATAATACTTTTAAAACCCTTAAAGGAGGGCGCTTGTTGTGATGAGCACTGGGTGTTGTATGGAAGTGTTAAGTCACTAAATTCTACACCTGAAACTAAGATTACACTGTAGGTTAAACTAACTGGAATATAAATAAAAACTTGGGAAAACAAAACAAAAAACTCTGAAAGGAAAGCAACAACGTTCCCTTTTCAAGACTGCTGCCACAATTGAAACACCTAAATTTGATTTCTACAGAACCTATTCTTCAGTGGGATCTTGGGACTATAATGACAAAAAATGATATCACCCAAGTCTATCCACATGTGGTGGATCTCAAAGTGGCAAAGTGTCCATGCGCTAATGATGTAGCATTACTTGGCTTCATTTTGAATGCAACATATAATGGTAAGTTCACGGGCTTTACTGAAAGCTGCAGGTGGAGTTTTGTATTTTGTAACAGTGAGTTTTCACTGGCAGAGCAAGTTAGATGCATAAACATAAGGGAGTGAAACCGTTTCCTAAAAATACCTGTGACTTTACTCTTTGTCACTTCCCCTTGTCTACCTGCAGGTGCGACTTTTGGCCATGTTCATAGTGACTGTAGTGTCTCTCCTAATTTCACGTATCCCCTGCCACCTCTTAATATGCTATTTCCTCTCCAAGATTATTCACTGCATTTCTAATCCATCTGCTGTTCCTGCCATGTGTAAATAAGTATCATGTTCTAAGGCACCATGACATTATTTTATTTATTATGTATGTGTTTTTAGATTACTACCATAGTATTTAATAGCATCTTTACGCATTTCAACTACTAATGTATTATTGTAGTTGCTTTTCCTAGGTCATTGGTGACCTTCAAGTCCCTAACCCAATGAATGAAAAGGAAAATAAAAGAACTAAAAGATAAGAAACAAAATTTCATTACTCACAGATAATATGTGCATCCAAAAATCTGAAAGAACCAGTAGCCAAGCTATCAGAAAAAATATGGAGTGCTATAAAATTGAGGAATGAAATAACATCTAAAAACCACTCCACCAAAGACTAAAGATTATAATTTTTAAAGATCCTACTCAGAAAGTAACAAACCCCAAAAGGTACCTAGGAATAAACAAAGAAACAAAAGAGTTGTAAGGCCTGTTGGACAGAAATTATAAAACTTGAACGAAAGTCATAAAAATACTAAAATAAATAAGATATTTATGTGCATGAACGGGAACTTCTACTATTGTGAAGATGTTAATTCTCTCCAGATTTATCAGTCAGTTCAATACAATTCCAAGAAAAACTACAGCAGTATTTTTTAGTGTGTCTGGAAATTGACAAGCCAATCCCCAAATTCATATGGGAGACTGAAACAATGCGAATAGCATAATTTTAAAGAAGAACAAAAACTTGCCCTCCCATGACTTATAAAATAACAGATTCAGGGGCGCCTGGGTGGCTCAGTCGTTAAGCGTCTGCCTTCAGCTCAGGTCATGGTCCCAGGGTCCTGGGATCAAGCCCCGCATCGGGCTCCCTGCTCAGCGGGAAGCCTGCTTCTCCCTCTCCCACTCCCCCTGCTTGTGTTCCCTGTCTGTCTGTCAAATAAATAAAATCTTAAAAAAAAAAAAAAATAAAATAAAATAACAGATTCAGACAGTGTGCTTTGGTATAGGCGTAAACAAATGGCCTTGCCCCAAATGTCTTTGAATTCCTAATGGCTCAGTTGTTTTGTGTTCTCTAGTTTTGAGAGCCTGCTTTTGCTGAACTGGTTTAGTTGGAAATTGTGTCTCGTCCCCCTCTGTGTCAGCCAGATGGAAACTCAGCTCCTTTTCTAACTTTGTTTCGTGGATGCCAGGCTAGGACCCCCTCCTTCTCTCTCTCCAAACCTGCCTGCCTGCCCTGAGCCACAGGAGAGGAGACTTCCTCAACGCTCTTGGTCCAACCTGCCACGCAGTGGAGAGTCACGGGAGAGAAGGGGCAGCCTCCACTCCTTGGGATCTCACTCAACCTCTTGAGAAAAGAAATAGCTTTAGCAACTCCGCCCGCCCCACTGCCCAGCTGCCTTCCACTCTACTGAAGCAAAAAAGCAGTTCCCATAGGATCGAGCTGCCACTGTCTAAACTTGCAGTTCCTTTGTGAGGCCCTTGTCTGTCCCCACCCCACCCACCCACCTCCCCCATCCCACGCACCCAGCCCCTGGCCCCCATACCACATGAGGTTAATGGTGGGAACAGGTCTCCGGGAGCCCCTGGGTTCCAGTCTGGACTTGCTACCCACCTACCTCCTCCGTGACGCTCCCAGCACATCTGCCCTGCCTCTCATCCCAGTTTTGTCTGTCACTCTCAGAAACCTAAGCTTCCTGGGTCACTTATGGTTCGTATCCCACACACTGTTCTGGACTTCCTTGAGTTTGACCCAAGCTTTTGTCCATCCACCCAGATCCAGTCATTGGCATTTGTGGTCTGTCAGCAGCAATATCCCCTATACTGCTCATCTTTTCTCTGAATGGCCCCCCCTTCCCTTTGCTGCCCTAGAGAGTCAGCTGGCTGGTCCCAGTAACATCCTTTTTCACGCGCCTCTGCATGTCTCCCGCCCAGGGGCGGGGTCATCGTCCTTGCTCCTTGGGGCTACTTCTCAGTATCTACTCTGTCTTCCCTGCAAAACGCCCAGCTGCTTGAACTCAGACTACCTCCCTGTAACTCCTGGCTGCTAGCGTATGCTGACCTCCCTGGTACTCACACTCCCTCATGGATCACTTCAGCCTCTGGACCCCTGCCTTTATCTCCACGCTATTTTTGTCACTATTTTCAGTGACTTCACCATCCCATGCAATACTCAGCTTCGAGGCCTCCTCTTCTCCAGTGATCTTCCCCCATCTTCTATGGCCACATTCTGGACCTCACCGTCTCCAATAATATTATCTGCAGAATCTCTGCCATGAGCATCTCACACCGTCCACGACCTCCCCATTCAGTCAGTCTCTCCTAGTGCTCTTACTCCAGCACTGCTTTGATTTCACTGAGACTTTCTCCACTTCTCAACACCCTTAATTTTCTCTCTACCCCCCATATAGGTTGCATAGCCCACCCTTACCGATACTTCGGTAACTCCCCTGTTCTACTCTATCTTGCATCCTCGTGCAGACCCAACTCTGGGTAAAACCACCTCTACTCCTGCACTGGAAGGGCCAAATGTTGCCAGAGAAAACACTGCACACCAGTCTCACTTTCACATCCCACTGACTGGTCTCACTGTCAATTCATAATCACACATCTCAAGTGGGCACTCATCACCACCCAGAAATCCTGTCTCTTTTTGCTGGTAAGTTTGTTTTCCAACTGCAAAATGACCTTATCTCAGACCTCTTCCCACTCCTCCAACCCTCTGCATTGCCTTCTTCCCCTTTCCGCTCTCAGCTATGACTTTATCTCATAGTTCATGTAGAGAACCATGATGGATCACAAGGAACTCCTTCATTGTTACACCTGCAAACCTGCCAGTCTACTTGCATTCATACTTGCACACTTTGCCTTCTCGCCTGTTGCATCATGAGAAGTGTCTGCATCTGTCAGAGCCACCCCCAATCCTTGTTCTTCTGGATCCTCCCTGCAACCATCCAAGGCACCTCGTGCCTGCATCTCTGCTGTAAATGTCACCTTTCCTTCTGCATCACCTGCTCTCCCTCCTCACTGGATTGGGTTCATTAGCATACAAACAAACCCTAATATCTCCCATCCTAAGCATTTCTCTGTTCTCCTTCAAAGCAAAATTTACACAAAGAACTTTTTGTAGATGGTACTACATTTTCCACCTTCCCACTCTGTCTTCATTCCACTACAGACCAGTGTTTGGTTCTTGTCGCTCTTCTGAAACGTTTCTTCCCAAGATCACCCATGATCTCCATATGGTCAGTTCCAGCAGCCAATTCTTTTTTTTTTTTTTTTAAGATTTATTTATTTATTTATTTTAGAGAGAGAGAGAGTGCATGCACGAGCTGGGGGAGGGGCAGAGAAAGAAGGAGAAGGAGGAAGCCGACTCCTCACTGAGCGGAACCTGCCCACAGGGATCCATCTCACCACCCTGAGATCATGACGTGAGCCAAAATCAAGAGTCGGACGCTTAACAGACTGAGACCCCCAGGCACCCCCAGCAGCCAATTCTTTATCCTCATTCTACTTTCTTTCCCAGCAGCAGTTGATACAATTGACCACTCTCTCAAAATACTTTATTCTCTTGGCTTGCTCCATACCACCTTTGGTTTTATCCTACCACACCAGTCATTCCTTGGTTTTCTAGATGGGCTTCTCGTTGGTGTGATCCCTCAAGTGTTGTTGAACTCCAGACTTTGTCCTAGGCTCTCCTTCCTTAGGGAACCACTTCTCTCTCTGAGAAACTTAACCTAGTCCTTGGGTAGAAATGCCGTCTCCAGGCCCGTGATTCCTAAATCTCTATTGCTGGTGCTGACTGCTCCTTGGAGACCAAACGCCTCTATTCAGTTGTCTATTTTACTGAGATGCTTAATGAGCATCTCAAATACAGTAAGTCTGATCCAGAACTCTTTTTTTTTTTTTTTTAAGATTTTATTTATTTATTTGAGAGAGAGAGCACAAGAGGGGGGAGCAGGAGAGGGAGAAGCAGACTCCCCGCTGAGCAGGGAGCCCGATGCGGGACTCGATCCCGGGACTCCAGGATCATGACCTGAGCCGAAGGCAGTCGCTTAACCAACTGAGCCACCCAGGCGCCCCTGATCCAGAACTCTTGATTCATCTTCCTCTGAAATCTGTTCCTCTCCAGTATTCCTCATCCCAGTTCATATCCAGTTACTCAAAATTAAAATCTAAAACCCATTCCTGACCACTCTTACTCTCACGACATTCCAGGACGGTGCTGTACCCAGTGTGTATCCCAAGCGTGACCACTTCTCCCCTCTACTGAAATCTTAAATCAACATTGGTTTTCCACGAGACTAATTCATAACTTCTTTTTTTAATTTTATTTTATTATGTCATCATTAGTTTTTGATGTAGTGATCCATGATTCATTGTTTGCGTATAACACCCAGTGCTCCATGCAGAACGTGCCCTCTTTAATACCCATCACCAGGCTAACCCATCCCCCTACCCCCCTCCCCTCTAGAACCCTCAGTTTGTTTCTCAGAGTCCACAGTCTCTCATGGTTCGTCTCCCCCTCTGATTCCCCCCCTTCATTTTTCCCCTCCTACTATCTTTTTTTTTTTTTTTACATATAATATTTGTTTCAGGGGTACAGATCTGTGATTCATCAGTCTTACGCAATTCACAGCGCTCACCATAGCACATACCCGCCCCGGTGTCCATCACCCAGCCACCCGATTCCTCCCACCCCCCACCACTCCAGCTTAAATGGTCTCCCTATTTCTATTCTTGCCACAGTACAGCCCACCTTCCATACAGCCACCAGGGTGATCTTCTTAAATATAAACCAAATCACTTCCCGGCATCAAACACCCAATGACTTCCCTTTGGCCATTAGAATAAAATCCAAACTCTTCACAATGGTCTACATCAGCTTCTGTAAGCCTGGGGTGCAGTTGTGGTCAATTGTTATACAGAGTGGCTTGGAACTTAATTTGAGTCTAAAAGTATTAACCAGAATAAGGCATTTATTGCACTGCTTACTTCTCAATTAAATATTTCTAAACTTTGCAGGGGTCTGGTCATGTGATATCACACGGGACACCGGTAGTCATCCCTACTTAGAATATAGGATAGTGTTATCTGTGGAACAGACTTAGTGCTTAGAAAGACAATGCTTGTCATTAACTTTCCTCTTCCTGGAAAAAGTGAGTGATAACAACACTTCCTGCTACATCTTTCCCTACACAGAAAACAGCTTAGAGTGAAAATACACACTTCATGATATGAGCGGTCCTACATTCATCTTTTTGAAACAGAGTATATGCATTAGATTATCAACCGTTTGTAGGTTCCCCCACTGCCCTCAATACTTATGCCTATGACTTCAGGTTAATATTCTGTATTTAAAACGAAAGACTCTCAACATTCCTAGCCATGGCCAAAGAAAGGCGAGATCAAGGTATATGCAGTGTGTTCCATCTTCTTCTTTTACTAGGCTCTCAGGAGGCATTAGCAAATATTTTTTCTGTTTTTTAAATCACAAATATTAAAGTAAATCAAACATAGGTTCTTCCTCTTGGAATTTTAATTTTTTTCTTGAAGTTTTTAAAGTATTGACTAAGATTGTATTTCTGAAATAGGAATGTATTTATGCTTACAAAAATACCGTCAGAAAAGAAAAAAACTCTTCCTCTACTCTCTTATGTTCAGTGAATGAGGTGTGTGAATTAACAAAGGCCGATTAGCAAGAAAAAAGGCATACAATTTTTATTAATATTTACATTCACAGGAGTTAACTGAATAGAAGTGAAACTTGAGTGGTTAAACTTGGGGGCATAGATACCATTTAAGAAAAGAAATAAGTTTGGGCTTCACAGGATGATAAATTATGGGGAAGTGACTAGGAAATATGTGGGGGGACTAATGAAAGAAAAGAGCTATTCTAGTAAAGTCTGTTTATGCAAACTTGTCTCAGCGCTGACTCCCCTCCCATCCCTGGTGCTCTTCTCTTCCTGGTACAGGGGTGGGGAGGCATGTTTCCCAAAGGGAAAATTATGCTCTGCTTTTAGGCAGGTAAGGAGAGGGCAGAGAACTCTTCCTGAGTCTGTTGATTCTCAGTTGCCTTCAGCTCAAAGTAATCCTTAAGCCAGAGTGGCATATTTTGGGGTGGCATATTCGGATCCCCTTCGATATAAAACAAAATCCTTAAAATTTAAATCAGTTGGTTGACTAAACTCCTACGTTAACCTGAAGTCACTTGATCTTTCCATTGCTTGGGAAGTGAGATCCCATCTGAGGGGAGGGGAGTTGAGGTGGGGCAGATGAGCGGTCTGGCCCCAGAAGACTGAGCACCATAGGAGTGGGTTACTCGCTTTGTAAAGTTATCTAGACTTAACCTTCCTTTTTTCTCATGTTAGGTATTTACATAGGCCTCAGCTTTTCTGGATTTTGGGATTACAATGATACCATGTGGTATAACCTGACAGATACGATCTATTCCCAAGTTGGAGAAGGTAATTCCTCTAACTGTGCCTTCTTCAGTATCCTGTGTATATCAGCACTTGATCAGTATTGATGAAATGTCTTTGCTTTGCTGGGGATCTCACCTTTTCCTTACTTTTTAACCCCTGGTATGATTTCTTCCCTTAGAACACACAGAGCTTTCAGTGGTGGATATGGTTTTAACAAATCACTTTTTAGTTATCCTCACCTCTCTGGGTCTCTTTGTAAGTGGAGATCTCCGTTATCCGTCATCCTCTGTCTTAACGGTACGTGAATTGCTGTTAAATATCTTCTGTAACATAAAGTGGAGATTCTTGATACTTGAGCTGTGTGTGGTATATCTTAGAATTTAAATGCTTTTTCCATTTAAAAAATGGAAGTGACTTTTTCCCTTGCCTTCTAGTGTTGAATATATCCTTTGAAATGGTGCTAGTTTTATTGCTATACAAATTTATAGTAAGTTTTAAATATGTACATGTAAAAGATTATCTATTTTATAGTTACATATGTTCCCAAAATACCTTGTGGTAACTTATAAAGCTAAATATAGTATTACAAATTAACATAAATTAAAAAGTTAGTTTTGGGATTGAGAGAAGGGGAATATACATTTTGGTGAGGATATATAATATGCATACCACGAAGTTCTTTTTTTTTTTTTTAAAGATTTATTTATTTATTTTAGAAAGAGAAGGGGGAGGGGTAGAGGGAGAGGGAGAGAGAGAATCTCAAACAGACTCCCCACTGAGCACAGAGCCTGACAAGGTCTTGATCCCACAACCCTGAGATCATGACCTGAGCTGAAACCAAGAGTCGGACGCTCAACTGACTGAGCCACCCAGGTGCCTTTCATTACATGATTTTAAAAAAAATCTTAGATCCTTTCTGAAATTAAGTTCAAGTACAAATAAATTAATAAAATAGTGAAACAAAGCAAAGACCAAAGATGAAATCCCCAGAATATTATATAAACTATGTTAGAGGCTGGTTTTAGTGTGTGATGCTCCAAACTGCTGGGATACAAAAAGCCTCATTTCCTTTAGTATAATTCAAATTGCTATGTTTTGTTATGACTTCTGATATGCAAGCCAAAATTAAAGTGTTTTCTTTTTTTCTTGTAGTTTACAAGGGCAGACTTTTGTGGTTTCGAAAGGGTAAGAAGCTTTAAATTCCCAAGGGTTGGTTAGAAGATAGGTGTTTCCTCGATGACCTAAGAGATGAGGTGCAAGACAAGAATCCACAACATAGATCATTCCTGTTACTATGATCTGATTTACAGTTTGAACTTAAACATGTTTCCAGCAAACATTAAACAATGATCTCCCCTTCTGTTTCAAAGGAAGAAGTGCCTCTCCTTGTTCAGAGGCCGCCCCCACCCCTTCTTTGTATGTTCTGTCCGGATTGTTGTGGTTGTTGAGGTGTATTCTGCACAATGGCATCCAGCTAGAAAGAGAGTGGAGGCTGAAATTTGGCTAACACTTCTCTCCCCAGTCCACCTACTCCCATGTGGGTCTGTGCCTATGGAGAAAGGATAGTCATAGCTCTGCTTCTGGCCTTTGGGGGAGGGGGGAGGATTGTTCCATCAGTTTGTTTTCTTTCCTCCCTATTACAAAGTCAAGTTTTGTGATTCAACTAGGTCATTCCCATCAACACATAAGCATGCTTCAATTTGTAAACCACAACAAAATTATAACTTTTCCTAGCCTTTTGCCATGCCTTCCCCCGTCCATCCTCATACAGTCCCCTTGGCTGTATGAGGATGGACGGGATCAACTTCTTGCCATACTAATTGCAGGAAATGTGAAGCAGAGAACCAGGGAGGCCAGACAGTCAAAACTGATGGACATTAGAAAGAACAGGGGGAAGCACCTGTCAAAATAGAACCCCAAACCTAGCTCAACTCTATCATTCAAGAATGAGGGTGAAGAAAAGAAATTTGCACAGATAAGACATTAGGAGAGCTTACCACCCAGAGATCCCCATGAAGGAGCGGGATGCCAGAAACAGTGACAGAGCTAGAATGTGAGCTCTCAGCTTCAACAGAGGCAGGCACCTGGTCCGTGATCTCCACTCTGGGATCTGTGTCTAGCATGGTGCCTGGCACAAGGTAGGCACTTACTAAATATTTGTTCAAAGAATGGAGTTGGTATAAAAAGCAACAGTTAACAAATTTTGTGTTTCGTACTTGAGTGGAACCAAAACTCCAGATAATACAAGGAGGAATGGAGATAATTTTCAGTGAATCACCAACCCATTTTAAGATCCTTGTTTGGTAGGAGAATCAATATGCAGAATAATTTTGGAATTTGACAGAAAAATGTATAGTTCCACACAAATGATAAAGTTTAAAGGATAATTACTGTAAAAGAAAAAGAAATGTAACCTAAAGCTTCCAACCCACCAGAGGAAGGAAAAGAGGATTAAAGAATAATCCATCGGTTCCTACAAAAAGCAAGAAAGGAAAACAGATGCAAAGATAAAAGAATGGAAAACCAACTATAAAGTAAGATGTCAGAAATCAATCCAAATATATCAGCTAAAACTAAATCACACAAAAAGTGATAAGATAAAGGACAAAGGAGACTATAACCTGAGCTTTGTTCCTTACCCCTCAGCTCCCACTAACTTCCATTTCCTGTCCACCTGTCTGTTAAGGGTGTTGGGGATGCCGGACATCCCCACTCCACTCGAAGTGGACTCCACTCAAAGCCCAAGCTTTGAAGAACCCTACTGAGGAAACCTGGCACGTCTTTCCTCTCATGGGTCATGTGAGAACAAGGCATTTGGCCACATAGACATGTAGGTGGAGGACTAGAAGGTGGGGGCTCCTGGAGAGAGCTTGGCTTGCAGAGCTCTGGGAACACCACAGGGAAAGTTTCTGTCAACCTTGAGAGAGGGGCTGGTCTCCTGGAGAGAAGCCCAGTGGGCAGGCTCTATTCTCCCTGCATCTGAGGTGAACAAGTTGAAGGAGACCAAAGCAAGGAAACCTCTTTCTGGTTCTAAGGTGAGGTGGGAATGGCAGCCCAGAGGTGGAGAGACCTCTTGGCCTTCTGTCACTCCGATATCACTACATTCTGAGGTGTTCCTCAAACCAGACCTGAGCACTCCCTTGAAAACACATCTAAGCCAGCCCAGCATCCTGAGAGCATAAGATCATTAGAATCAGAACATACACCGGAGTTGCTGATGGAGAAGACAACAACTGAACAAGAACAGCAGAACCTAATCAATCAACTTCTTTAACAATGATCCAGTGAACACCTCTTATGTGGTTCCTGTTACTGGGCACTGAGATATTAGCAAGAAAAAAAAGACCACTAATATTTATTAGCTTAGGGTTTCAAGTGCCACATAAAAATACTTTCTGGGACTAAATACCACAAATTGCGATGAAAAATGGAATAAATTGAAGGATAGAATAACCACTGTTTAAATGCAAATAAATGGCAGAGAAGATGAAGAGGAAGAAACTTCTCAGACTATCTAGGAAAGATGAGTAAAAATCACTGGGGCAAAGATAAGTCTTTGAGGATAATCCAGGTCTAGAGGTGAGAGAATTTTTGGAAGGAATAAAAAAGGAACAGATAGACAATAATAACACAAATAATAGAAAAAGATTACACTGAAATTAAGAAAGATCCAAGACTATCTATTGAAAAGGTCCACTAAATCCTGGAAAAATTGATAAAGATGTATGCATAGGCATATCCTAATAATGTTTCTGAATTTGAAGGAGAAGGGGAAAATATTACAAGTTTCCAAACAGAAAAAACAAAGGCAAATATATGTCACTGGTATTAGATTTCACTTACACAACAGAAGCTGGAAAATAGTAAAACCCACATCTACAGACTATCAAGACAAAGGGACCAAGGTCCAAAAATCCTATTACCAGCCAAGAGATTATTCATCTTTAAGACTGAGAAAGAATTCGGAGAATACATCACCCAGTTGTCCCAGCTAAGGAAAATACTCAAGACAGAACTTGAACAAAATAAACCAATGAGCACAGATATTGGGGAGATAAAGAGATGAGCCAACAGTGATGAGCAATGGTTTCTCTCATTTTATCTAATATCTACGTTTTCTGTCTATATAGATCAAAGTGGAGTGCTAGATGAAGATCTTGAAACAGAGAGAACATGTTGTAAGGGAAATTAGAATTTTCAACATCTAAAGATTATTATTTTCAAATAGTAATACATTCCCCATAGTTAAAAACCAAAAAGGTTGTATAAAGATCTACATTGAGAAGTCTCACTTGCTCCTGTGTATATATTCACCCTGCTTCTCCCCGTCCCCTCCATCTTTTATCTTCTCAGTGATTTTTAAATGTAAATTTAAATAATTACAAATATAAAATGTCCTCTCTTACACTAATATTCTAAATATATACATAACTGTTGTTTTCACTTAGCAACATATTGGGGGGAAAATTCCATATTAGTACATAAAGAATGGCCTTTTTCCCCCTTCTTTCTTTATAGCTGTAAGTATTCCATTTTGTGGACTTCCTAGAGTTGACTTAACCTGTTCCATGTTGATGGATAGTTGGGTAGTTTTGTAATCTTTTGCTATTACAAACAGTGTTGCCATTAATAATTTTGTAAGTGGCAGGTTTGTAGTCCAAGTATATGGGTATAATACATTTCTAGAATTTGGACTGGCAGATCAATTAATAAATACTTAGACAATGAATAAATATGCAAATTACCCTTCATAGAGGTTTTTACTATTTGCAAGGATATTGTAATAAATCTTCTTGAACTAAAATATATCAGCAAAACTCAGGGGTTTTTGGTAGTGAGGAGACGGGGGAAGAACAAGTATTCCAAAATAGCAAAGTAGTGTGGCAGGGCAGGAAAGGGAACAAGTTAACTTTTTCTTAAAAGCATAGGGATTTATCTTTAGATAAGAACTTCTTTATAATGATTGAAGGAAAGATGGTAGGAATGGAATATATGTGGCTATTTGGTCAGGAAGTTGAAGGAGTTAATACTTGATTTATTCATTCACTTATTCATTCAACAAATATCAGCTGAACACTTGCTATACCCCATGCCTGTTTCAACAAGGGGGATTCTATCTGTGGAACGAGATAGATGAAGTCCTCTAGTCTCCTGTGGCCTACGACTCTATTGAAGGAGGTAGACTTCAAACAAGTTCATAAACAAATGCATAATGTGTCTGCAGATTGTAATTTGGGCTTGTTGACATGAGAGCAGGGAAGAGAAATAGGGACTGAAGAAGAGATAATACAGTATTTTAAACAGGGTGATTCTAGCAGGCCTTCCGAGGAGGTGAAGTTTAAACAGAAACTCAAATGACCTCAAGGAATGGTTTTAACAAAGCATGTTCAGAAAGAGGTAATAAGAAGTGCGAAGGCCCCAAATTGGGAACTTGTCATGGGGCAAAGTCTGTTAGTGCCCCCAACCTGTTCCATGGACATAGCAGGGACTTGAGGTCAGTTCTTTAAGGATACAATTCAGACTCTTGTGAGACGTACAGAAGCCTTCCCAGTCAGAGCCTTCCTTACCTTCTTCAGCCTTGTCCCATCTGCTCTGACCACAAGCTATCCTCACCAGCCATAGTAAACACTCGCCTTCCGTGAGATGAACCAACACTTCCGGTACCTTGACTCCATTGTATAAGATGTTTTATCTTCTCAGCAGGCTCTCCCTCCTTCTCCTTTTGATTTCACTTGGAGAATTTCTCCTCATTCCTCAGGAATCCCTCCCCTGACCACCAGGGTGCCCTTCCTGTGCAATCTCCAAAGCTTTCAACACTACTTCCTCTCATTCACCACCCTCCTCTGTCTGAGTGGCCCACTGACCAGCCTCCTGAGAAGTGTCATGTCAAGGACTGTCTTATCTGCCATTGTATGTGAGTAAGGTACCACGCCGCCTTGCAGATTGGGGGTCTCAGTAAATATTTGTGGATTCAGTGCATGAGTAAATGGAGACTGAGAGCCACATCTTGCACTGGCTTATTAGCCATGTCACAGTGAACTTTGAACCAGCTCTATCACCCTCTGGACCTCAGCTGCTTCATTTAAAAATGGGCATAACAATACTTACCTGTCAGGTGAAGTAATTAAGTCATATCACATAAGAACAACCTCCGCACGGTCCGTGATACAAACTTAGAAAAATAGTTGGATTCTCGCCCCTACACGGATAGTCAGAACCTTCTGAAGGCAAATGACAGAAACCAAACTAAAAGTGATTTTAGCAAAGGAGAATCTATTGGCTCATATAAGTAGGGAATTCAAGGTGGCGCTGGATCCAGCTTCCAGACAGACTGGATTTAGTGCCTAATAGATGTCTGTAGGACGCTGTCTTTTCCACGTTTGGGTCTGTTTTCCTCTAAATTAGCTTCATTCTCAGTTGGTTTTCTCCAGTTGTTAGTAGGAATAGGCACTAGGGTTTGATGTCATCAGTTTAGTAGTAGAGAATGAGCTATTCTTCCCCTGGAGCTCTGGGAGGTCTGGGCCGACTCATTAACCTGACTTGGATCATGTTCTCATTCCTGACCAATCTCTGCATCCTGAGCTCATCCTTGGAATGAGGCCAACCTGGTCAGCTTAAATTATTCCCAAGGATATTCAGTGGACTTTTACCAGTTTGCTTCCAGGTAGGAAAAAAACAAGGACTCTAAAAAGAAAGAAAAGGAATAAGTCAAGGCCCAATAAAAATTCTAGATCAATTGCCTGGATATTATAATGATAATTACAGTATCCTGCAAACCTAAAGATTTACATAAGAACTCTAAAGGTTCATTTGATGTAACAGCTTAGCCTGAAGATACTGCACCATTCAAATAAATTGTTGTCCATTCCATTTTGAAGTGCTTTTTTTGTTTGGAAGTTTTATCGAGATATAATTCACATAGCACAAAATTCACCCATTTAAAGTATGCAGTTCAATGGCCTCTGGTACAATCACAGAGTTGTATAACCATCATCACAATCTATTTTAGGACATCTATTTAAAAGACTTTTAATGCACAGATTATAAAGACTTTATTGCTGGTCTATAAAAACTCAAGGTCTTCCTTTTGTCTCAACAATACTTTGAACACGGGACTCTTGCTATAACAAAACCATCTTCAAACTCTCACACATAATTCATATCCAACATATACAATCTATAAACATGTGACCCATCATGACTGTGGTAACTGCCTGACAGCTTCTGGTAGCTCCAGAATGACAGTCTTATATGACCGACCCCAGCATCTGTCACTAACAGAGGCCAATTCACATGACGTTTTTTTCCTTTTTATTCCTTTCATGTGTGTTGTTCAAAATGCATATCCTTGTCCCTTGCCCTCACTCTACAACCTTTTCTTTTGTTGGCATACAATTTTTCTCCCTTTATTTGCCTCCCATTCCTAAACTATCATACTTTAGAATTTTTTTATTAAGTTTTTCAATTTTATACCTTAAGTCTACCTATTCCCTAAATGATGTTTTTATTTCTTCATTTATTCGTGTAGGTTGACTATGTCAAAGGAAAATTGTGGTATAATGAAAAATGTTTTGCTAACAGAGAACACTTTGAAGGTAAATTTAGAAGAGATATAAACAGGCTTTTTTCAACATAGATGGCATATAAAGATTAAATAAAATGACATAAAATAAAAATAGGATAAAGTAGAAAGGTAGGCTTGCTTTATATAAGTCAGTGGCCTAAAACTGAGGGGAAAAATTAAGTCTGAGACAATAGGCATACTCTGTTATAAGTGCAAAAAAAATTATATTTGCATATACTTAATTAATGATACATTTAGAAATATAGATACTGCTTGTAATTTCTGTACCTTTATGTTTTATAGTTGATTATGTTACTATCACCTTTGAGAGAAACAGGACTCTAAGTGAGGTATGGTATTAAATATTTTATTTTATTTTTTAAAGATTTTATTTATTTGAGAGAGAGTGAGAGAGAGAGCGCACAATCGGGGGGAGGGGCAGAGGGAGAGGGAGAAGCAGACTCCCCTGATGAGCAGGGAGCCTGATAAAGGACTCGATCCCAGGACCCTGAGATCATGACCTAAGCCGAAGTCAGACGTTTAACCAACTGAGCCACCCAGGTGCCCTTGGTATTAAATATTTTAAAAGTTAAGAAATTTTATTTCTTGGATTGTTTCATGAATTGTTATTCACCTAAAAGATGGCAATTCTACAGGCTGAAAAACTTCATCCCTCTTTGCACCCAGTTGTGCCTATACTTGGGTTTAGTGGCAGTTACCTAGTGATGTTAAACCCGGACCTACACAGTAGTTCTAGAAAAACAACCCATGCCAGAAAGAGATGCTTTGCAGCATTTTCTGGACTCCCATCCCCAGAAGAGAAGCATAGACATCAAAGAGTTATCACTATTATTTGTGGTCTGTCAGGACAACACAGTGGTTTGCTAGTTTGTGTGCTTAAGATAACTGATTAGAACTTACATTTTAAAAAATGGCATTAACTTTTCCTTCTCTTTTTGTAGTCAAGCTCTTGTTTTTATACCAAAGAACCATTTCATGAATGGTTACCTTGCTTACCTCATATTTTAAAAGGAATGAAATCTTTTCCTTCAACTGTGATAACATTTCTTGTTGACCAAGAGCATAGTGCCGGAATCTACCTCTTCTCCAGCCAAGTAGGCCATAAGGTGATTGCTCTTGATGATACAACAATGAAAATTTATCTTAGCAAACATTTATTTCCAAAGTCTTTTTTATCTGTGGCAGTAGAAGTTGATAAAATTAGTTACAGCAAAATTATTTATGGTTAATAATATAGTTTAAGGCACTCTAGAGATTCCTTGCCTCTGCTGGTCATTGATGAAAGTTTGATGAAAGTGGAAAACAGGATGCTCTTTGCATAGTGACTCTTCTTTCCTTATTCTCCAGGAGTATATAAGCTGAGCTTGGTTTATATAAAGTTGAGGTTCCATTAGATAGTTTAAAGGAACAAAAAATGGAACTAGCCTTAGACTTAGGGGAGAAAAAAATAATTGTTCTCTACCCTCCTTTGTTCAGTGATTGGGGCCCTGCAAATTAAACTGATAAAAGATCAACAGGAGAAGAGAAAACGATTTATGCATGCAGTATACATACACGTAGGTGAAAATCAGTGAGGAGAAACTCTAAAAGGTGGTTAAAATTTGGGGGCTATATATCATCTTAGTAGTTTAAGGGGACAGTTGAGAAAGGCACTTAAGGAAAAACAAGCAAAAAGATAATGGGTTAACAAGGGAGCAAATAGGAGATAAGAAAGTTTGTGATAATATTTGTTTATACAGGTATGAGTGGTTTTCCCATCTCCTCAGGGCCATAAAACTCCCCAGGAGGAGGGATTTGGGGTAGGTTTTATTTGCATTCTCCCTTCTGGGAGTAGATCTGTTCTGAAGAAGAATTAATGGTAGCCTTATTTCTCAGAAGTTCCTGCTTTTAGTCAGAAAAGGGAAGGCTTTTTTTCTGCATCTGTTGAATCTTAAATGTCTGCAGCTAACAATAATCTCTATACCACAGTGGCATATCTTGAGATACATATTCTGACCCCCTACAACACCATGATCCAATAAAACTAGAATGTAGCCCAGGCAACCACACTTAAAAAGGTAGTTTGCCGTCACAGTTGTAAGCATGAGCGTTGGAATCTGTCTTTGGAGTTCAGCTATGGTTCTATAATAAAATTTTCCCATGCCATTTATTATAGAAGCTTGGACAAATTATTTAATCTCCTGAACTTCATGTTCAACATTTACAAAATGGACACATAAGGCAGGGGGAGGCAGAACAAAGACATATTGATGGTTGTTAATCCTTCCAGTTCTATGCTATGTTAATGGATGTGTCCCTATCTTAATCAAAACCCAAGTAACAGGAAACACAACAAATTGTAACATAGTCTAGTAATATTAATGGTAATATTCTTCTGATTTGTTCATGGTTTGCTTATCTATTTCTAGAAAAGCACCACTGCCTCGGTGAGCATCCTAAAAAATAACAAACCAGGATTAAAACCAAAATTTCCACTTTTCATATTTCCTTCATCATTCTCGTCTCCTGTTGGAATGGTATTCCATCCACGAAGCCATTTTCTGTATGCTTATGGTAATCAGGTGCGTACACATGAAATTTCATGCTCTAGTGTAGGTGTGAATCATTCACTTATTCTATGGTGAGTGGTTGTACATCAGGTAAAGAACAGAGTCACTCTGATGATCAGGGAGGTCAAAGGCCCAGTGAAGAGAGAATGAGAGGAGAGGAATTAGTAACAGCAAATAGAAACACATCTTTTGCAAAGTTTTGGTGAAAAGTAGAGCAGTGAAATGCAGCAATGGTAGCAGGAGGAAGGGAGGTCAAGAGAAAAGATTAAGAGACAGAAGGAATTAGGCTGTGGTGATGGGAATTATTCAGTAGAGAGAGAAAAACTGATGGTGCAGGTGAGAGAGAGAGAGAGAGGAAGAATTGCTGGAGTGACATTTCTAAATAGGTGAGAGGAGATGCAATCTATGAACTAGAAGACAGGTTGGTCTTAGGAGCTCCTATAGTAAAAGGAAGAAGGGGGAGTTTTTGGGTTCTAAAGCTGATAATTGGGTAGACGTAATGGAAGGGTGTGGGAATTTATCTTTTATTTTCTCAACAAAAATCAAAATTATTATTTGAGAGTGAGGATGGAGGAGTGTTAGGCATTTGAAAAAAGAGAACAGAGTGAAATAATTGCCCGGGGGTGGGGGGTGGGAGAGTGGATTGACTGAGGGAAGTCAGTATGATTGCGTATGCTTTGTGCTTATGAATTCCAAGTGCAACCAATTCAGCATTATTGAATATTCTTCTCCGTGTTCAGTTGTGGGAGCCCATACACAGTGGAAAAGACAGAGAGTTGTATTTAACCACAGTTGGAGTTTTATCAGGGAATTATTAAGAAGTAAAAGAGTATCCAGAAGGGAGTGCAATAAGACAAAGAAAAAAATTAAGAAATCAAAGGCATGATATTAAAAAGTCATTAACAAACTATTTACTTGCAGAAAATATGATTGCCCATATAGAAAATTTAAAAGATACATGCAAATTATTAAAAGAAGCAGAAAAGTTAAACAATGTGGAAGGGCAAGTCAATTTCATCTCTGCACATGATCAACAAATTTAAAAGCATAATTTTTATGACATTATTTACAATAGCAAAAACAAAACAAAGCAAAATGACATACAAAAAAACTGTAAAGTGGGGCACTTGGCTGGCTCAGTCAGTGGAGTATGTGACTCTTGATCTCAGGGTTGTGAGTTCAAGCCCCATGTTGTGTGTAGAGATTACTTAAAAATAGTACCTTTTAAAAAAAACTATACATAAGAATAAATCTAGGATTCCTAAGATCTATATGTAGAAAATTATAAACTTTACTGAAGGACATTTAAAACTTTATAAAGAAATGGATATAAACATACTTGTGGATAGGAAAACTTGTCTTATAATTTCTCCCTCAAATTAATCTATATCTGATACAACTTTAATCAAAATCTCAAGGCTTGCTGTAGGGTTTAAGTTAATTCTAAAGTATATATGGTATATGTCAATTCTACCTCAGTTTTTAAAAAATGTAAATAAAGTAAAAAAAGTATATATGGAAAAACAAAAGACCAAGAATAACCAAGACACTTATAAAAAAGAATAAGGATGAGGGATCTGCATTACCAGATATTCACACTTTTTAAAAAGTTGTAGTAATTATAATAATGTGGTTTTGACTCAGGAACAGACAGATTGACCAACGGAATGAAACAGAAAGCCCACGAATAGCCCCATCATATCTAGAATGTTGATAGAAGCCAAAAATTGTTTGACTCTTCTGAGGGAAAAATAAGAGATTGCTCAAAATGGGATGGGAAATATTGGTTACATATGGAAAATGTTGAAATACATACCCACACTGCAACATACATCAAGTCCAACTCCTAATGGATTAATAATTTAAATATAAAAACTTCTAAAGGAAAATATAAGTGAATATCTTTCTCAAATCAAGGTAGGGAAAGCATTTTAAAACAAGACTTTAAAAAAACAGTAACCATAAAAAAAAAATAGCATCACTTTCATTAAAAAGAATTCTGGATCTGCAAGATGGCAGATTAAGAAGGTTTAGGCATTTGTTCTCCCACACACATTGAGTCAGCAACAATATACAGATCAGAGTACCTTTGCAAGAACTCTAGAGACCAGTTGATTAGCTACAACACCCCAACCAATGCAAAACCAAAAAGGGATTCTAATAAAAGGGGCAGGAAAATTTGCCCATCTGTGCCCCACCTGCAGCCACCCTAGTGTAGCACAACCAGGAGGAATCCTCCTGCTCAAGGGATCCTCCTTTGGGATAGAAACAAGAGTGGACCTTGCATGCAACACTCTGGCTTGTCTGAGGGCTACTCAAGGGACTGGTTTCTATCTTGCCTAACCCAGAGCACTGAGAGGACTTGTTTGGAAACTGCCGAAACAAGGGGAGTAATGTTGGCAAGATGGTAGAGCAGGAACGTTCAGACCCTCCCTTTCCTCCAGAGACACCAATTTAACAAAATGCCGAGCAGAATACCTTTGCAAGAACTCTGGAATCCATTTGAGAAACTACAGCATCCAGACCAACCTAAAGCCAAAGAGATTCCAACAAAAGGGGTACAAAAACTTGAAGCATTTTCCATATCCATCCACACCTCTCCTCCTATATGACTTAATGCAGCACAACTTGGAGGAAACCTCCCCCACCAGGGATCCTCCCTCAGGATAGAAACAAAATAATTGAGCGCCCAACATTCTGGCTGGGCGGGGGGATCTGTTTCATCTGACTCAGAGCACTGATGGAACTGGCAGCCTTGTTGAGAATCTGTTGAAAACAGGATCACTGTAGCACTTCAGAGCTGCAGTTCTACACCCACATGCCAGGGGCAGCAAGAGCTTATGGGTGTCTGAAAGGAGAGGGATAAACTGCTTAGGCAATTTGAGACAACTAAAAACACAGCACAAGCCAGAGAAAACACATCCTTATAAGAGATTTCAGAAGTCCTAGAACCTCTAGCTGGTCTGATTGGTAAGGGTCTGCATGAAGCCAGTCCATAAACACTGGGAGAAGTGGTTGTGTAATCAAATGCCCACATCTCAAAATAATAGCATGACAAGGCATGCCAAAGAAACAGGGAAACATGGCCCAATTAAAGGAACAGAATAAATCCCTAGAGAATGACCCTAAAGAAATGTAGACCTACTAGCTGCCTGACAAAAAGATGCTCAATGAGCTAGAAGAGAACACAGATAGAACACTAATAGAAATCTAGAAAATAATGAACGAATGGAGAATATAAAAAAGAGAAACTATAAGAAGGTCAAGCAGAAGTTCTGGAGCTGAAACATGGAATAACTGAACTGAAATACTCACTAGAGGAGTTGAACAGCAGACGTGATCAAGCAGAAGAATCAGCAAACTTTGGGGAGAGGCTGTTTGAAATCACCAAATCAGAGAACAAAAAGCAAAAAGAATGAAGAAAAGTGAAGAGAACCTCAGGAATTTATAGGGACTGTCAAACAGACATATCAATGCAATATGGGAGTTACAGAAGTAGAAGAGAGAGAAAAAGGGGCAGAGAGTGCTTATTTAAAGAAATAGTGGCTGGAATTTCCCAAATTGAGGAAAGAAATGGGCACACAGATTAAGAAGCTTAAAGAATTCCAATCACAATAAATCAAAAAGACTAACACTGAGACACATAATCAAATGTCAAAAGTCAAAGACAAAGAGAGAATCTTGAAAGAAAGGAGAGAAAAGTGACTCACTACATACAAGAGAACTTCCATAAGATTATGTTCTGGGGGGACAAAAAAAAAAAACCTGAAGAGAGTCCTTCAAGGTGAAAATAAGGGATATCAGACAGCAACATGAAGTCCCATGAAAATAAAAAGTTTTCCAATAATGTAAATACATGGACAAATTTAGCATTTTGTATTAATGTAATTGTGGTGCATAAATTCACTTTTAATTCTTGTATAGAATTTAAATGAGAAGATAACTTTTAAAAACCAAAATCTATGTTAATGGCTATATAATATAAAAAGATGTAATTTGTGCCATCAGGAACACAAAGTGGGGAGGTAGAGCTGTGTAAGAGGAGATTTTGCATGCAATGAAGTTAAGTTGTTATCAGATTTATTTATTTTTTTTTTTAAAGATTTTATTTATTTATTTGAGAGAGAGAATGAGATAGAGAGAGAGAGCATGAGAGGGGGGAGGGTCAGAGGGAGAAGCAGGCTCCCCGCTGAGCAGGGAGCCCGATGTGGGACTTGATCCCGGGACTCCAGGATCATGACCTGAGCCGAAGGCAGTTGCTTAACCAACTGAGCCACCCAGGCACCCAAGTTGTTATCAGATTTAAAAGAATGTTATAACTTTAAAATATTTTATGTAATTGCAATGATTACCATGAAGAAAATATATTTAGGATATATGCACAAGAAAATAAGGGAATCAAAGAATGTCACTACAAATGATCAATGAAATGTTAAGGAAAGCAGTAAGAGAGGAAAGGAGGAGGGACAGAAATCTACAAGACACAAAAAAACCAATAAACAAACAAACAAAAAAACCAATAAACAAAATGACAATAGTAAATCCTTCCATATCAGTAATTACTTTAGATGCATATAGATTAAATTCCCCAATCAAAAGACAAAAATGAGCTGAATGCATAAAAAAAAAAACAACAAAAAAAACAACCCAGGATGCAACCATATGCTGTCTACAAGAAATTCACTTTACATCTAAGCACACACATAAGCTGAAAGTGAAAAGATTGGAAAAAAAATTCCATGCACATGGTAACCAAAAGAGAACAGGGCTGGCTATATTAATATCATACAGAATAAACTGTAAGTCACAAAGTGTTATAAGAGACAAGGTCATTATATAATAATAAAAGGTCAATTCACCAAGAAGATATAACAATTAAAATTATCCATGCACCAAGCATCAGAGTTAATATATGAAGCAAACTTTAAAAGAACTGAAGGGAGAAACAGCAACATAACAGTTGGGGCCTTCAATACCCCACTTTCAATAATGGATAGAAAAAACAGATAGAAGATAAATAAGGACATAGAAGACGTGAACTACATTGTAGACCAATTAGACCTAATAGACATAATCAGATGACTCCACTCAACAACAGCAGAATATAAATGCTTCTCAAATACACACAGAGCATTCTTTAGGATAGAACATAAGTGAGGCCACAAAACAAGTCTCAACGCATTTAAAGTGACTAAAATTATGCAAAATGTTTTTTCTAATCGCAATGGAACGAAACTAGAAATCAATAGCAGAAAGAAAACTGGAAAATTCACAAGTATATGGAAATTAATCAATACATTTTTAAACAACCAGTGAGTCAAAGAAGTAGTCAGAAGGGAAACTCGGGCACGTGTTGTGATGATCACTGGGTGTTATATGCAACTAATGAATCATTGAACACTACATCTAAAACTAATGATGTACCATACAGTGGCTGACAACATAATTAAAAAAAAGGGAAACTAAAACATATCTTAAGAAAAATAAAATGAAAACAAAACACACCAAATTTATGGGATGCAGCAATAGCAATACTAATAGGGAAGTTTATAGCTATAAATACACAGGTTAATAAGGAAGAAAAACCTCAAATCAACAACCTAACTTTACAATTTAGGGAACTATAGAAAGAAGAAATCAAACCAAAATTAGCACATGGAAGGAAATAATAAAGACTAGAGCAGAAATAAATGCAATAGAGAATACAAAAATAATAGAAAAAAATCATTAAAACTAAGAGCTGGTTCTTTGAAAGTTCAACAAAATTGATAAACCCTTAGCTATAGTCACTAAGAAAAAAAGAGAAGAGTCAACTAAAATAAAAAATTAAAGATGAGACATTTCAACTGATACCACAGAAATAAGGATTATGAGATTATGAAAAATTATGTGCTAGCACACTGGATAACCTAGAAGAAATGGATAATTTCCTAGAAACACATAACCTACCAATAGTAAATCATGAGGAAATAGAAAATCTGAACAGACCAAAAACTAGTTACAAGATTGAATAAGGGATTAATATGCAGTATATATAGAGAACTTCTACAACTCAGCAATAAAAAAACCAAGCAGTCTGATTAATAAATTGGCAAAGGACTTGAATAGGAATTTGAGTAATCAAATACCTCCCAACAAAGGAAATCCCAGGACCAGATGGCTTTATTGGTTGAATCGTTCTAAATATTTAAAGAATTAACACCAATCCTCCTCAAACTCTTACCGAAAAATTGAAGAAGGAACATTTTCAGGGTCACTCTCTGAGGCCAGCGTTGCCCTAATACCAAAGCCAGATAAGTACACTGTAAGAAAAGAAAACTAGAAATCAATATCCCCAAAGAACATTCATGCAAATGTCTTCAACAAAATACTAGCAAACTGAATTAAAGAGTGCATTAAAAGGATTATATATACCAAGAACAAATAGGATTTAATTCTGGAATGCAAGGATGGTTCAACATATGAAAATTAATAAATGTAATACACCACATTAACAGAAGGAAGATGGAAACCTACACAATCATCTCAACATAAGATGTTGACAAGGATATGGATCAATCAGATCTCTTATCCATTGCTGATGGGAGAGTGAATTACTACAAACTATTTTAGAAAGCAATTTGGCATTATTATCTTGTAAATTACAATAGTTGCATATGCTATGACTCACCAATTTCACTTTTTTGGCAAGGGAAACACATATATGAGGAAAAATCGTAAAATTTTCATCATGACACTGTTAGTAATAGCATTAAATAACTGAAAATAATCCAGATGACCATGAATAGGAGAATGAATAAATAAATTGCAGTTCATTCACATAATGAACTATTATACAGCAATATAAAAGCAAATGAACTGAGCTATATGCAACAAGTATGAATATAAGTAAATAATGTTGAGAGGAGGAAAAGTAAGTTTTAGAAGACAATATATGGATGATATCTTTTTATAAAGAGCAAAAAGTAAATTTAAGCAATATATTACTTAAACATGCATACATATATATTGCTAAAACTAAAAAAAAAGTTGTGAAAACACAAATTTCATTTCAGAATATGGGACATCTCTGAGGGAAGATGCAGGATGATAGGGTTGGAGAGAAAGAAGAAAATGCAAAGTACTAGCAACATGCTAATTCTTGGGTTAGAATGTCAGTTTACACATGTTCATTATGAAATAATATAAGAAAAGTAAAAGTGAGCTGTACATGGATCAATAATTTAAAATTGAAAAAATGCAATGAGATGCCATTGTTTTCATTCAGGTAATCAGTAAAAATTAAAAGTAAATTTTTTTTTTTTAAAGATTTTATTTATTTGACAGTGAGAGATACAGCGAGAGAGGGAACACAAGCAGGGGGAGTGGGAGAGGGAGAAGCAGGCTTCCCGCTGAGCAGGGAGCCCGATGTGGGGCTCGATCCCAGGACCCCGGGATCATGACCTGAGCTGAAGGCAGACGCTTAACGACTGAGCCACCCAGGTGCCCCTAAAAGTAAATTTTTGATAATATCAAGTATTTGTGAGGTTTGGGAATACACTGCTAATGGGAATATAAAGTGGTTCAGGGAAATTGAAAAGCATTTTAGCATTTCTATTAAAATTATACAAATATGCATAGCCTCTAACTCAGCAACTGAATTTTTCAGTATCTGCTCTAGAGATATACTTCAACATTAGTACAGAGAGACAGGTCAATGAATGGGGCTTGTGGTATTGTCTCTAACAGTGAACATTTTGATACAACGTTTAAGTGTCCATTAGTAGGAAAATAGAGTATCTCCAGTATGGTATATCCATAATATTGGATACTATGCAGCAAAATAGAAGAATGTGAAGATCTACACGAGCTAATATAAAATGATCTGAGATATTTTTGTTGAGTGGTAAATGTAACTTATAGAACAATAGGTACAGTATGATGACATTTTGAATGTATTGTTCAAAGCACCTTCCCTCACCCACCCACCCACCACCATGCTCACTAGTAACATTTGCAGGAGCCAAAGCCAGAGTAAAATTGGAGGTTCCTGTATCTTGTGTCTAAGGGTATGGATTGTGCTGTGTCAGCAATGAGCGCTAATTTCTGAGGGATAGAAGTCTCCATGTGTTCTTCAGTACATTTTCTCTGTAATATGCGTGCCCTAAACATGCAATCCAGCACAAGGTTAAAGATAGCCTAAAGTGTTAGTATGGCAACCAGATATAGAAAGACATAGTTATAGAAAATATATATACATATATATAAATGTAGAATTTTAAAATATAAAACAGTGGTTACCTCTGGGACAGAGGAGACCACAATTATATAACATAAGGTTAAAAAAAAAGGAAAATTATTTGGATGGTGGTCAAAGAGACTTCAGCTGCATTTACAATGTTTTAAATTTAAGAAAACCCTATTTTCAGGTATAACTTGTCATTAAAATTAATTTTTAAAAAGAACTTTAAAAACCTGAAATCTTCATCTGAATAAGACTTAGACCATTAAAAGAGGTACCAAGCAAGCAGGATTCATCCAATACAGGATCCGATTTATCTTCAAGCAACTCTTAACTGAAAGTTGAGGGAATAGAGAAACTTACGTGGTGGAGGATATTTGAAGATTTACTAAGGTCCCAGGACACCCACTCTTGCAAGTGTCAATGGGCTCATTGTTCACATACATATTTTCCAGATGCCTGGAACATAAAGTCTTATGTCAGTATGAGGTAAGCTCTCTCCTTCATATCCAAGTACACCCAGCACTTCATCCTTTTATGACCAAGGGGACCTCACTTGGGAGATGATTGGATAACTTCATTCTTTTACACATTCACCATGCACACTGTGTTGACCTGAGACTCTGCCACATACACTGTCATCCAAACTCTAGGAAGGAACTAGAGAGTGTTGACCAAGTGGGTAAGGAGTCTGTATGTGCATGCGCGCATGTGATGGATGTGGGAGTATGAGAAAGGCCATGCTGTCCGACTTTTCTTATGTAGGAAGATCAGGCTGACAGGTTAATGCCGACAGAGGGCAGCCTCTTGAGAGGTATTATCTTTTTATTCCCTTAGGTATGGCTTTCAATCGACGGCGGCAACACCTTCGAATTATTGGCTGATTTTCATGATGATATCATAAAGAATACTTACCATAGTTTTTATACTTCAGATATTACTTTTGTTTCCCAAAGTGGAGATGTTTACTTGACAAAGGCAGGTGAGAAATTCACTTTTATTGGTGTAAGAACTACATGTGAGCCAGGGATTAGAACATAGATGAAAAAAATCTGCCATGTTAATCAACTAATCTTAAAGTCTCAAACCTATTAGAGGTGACAGGTTTTTAAAAATTATTTTCATTGTGGTAAGATACGCATAACATAAAGCTGACCATCCTACTCATTTTTAAGTATACAGTTTGGTGGTATTAAATACATTCAAAATTTCTGCAGCCATCAGCACCATCCATCTCCAGAACTCTTTTTTGTCTTGTAAAACTGAAACTCTATATCCCGTAAAAAATAAATCCTCATGGGGCTCCTGGGTGGTACAGCCAGTTGGGTGACTGACTCTTGGTTTAGGCTCAGGTCATGGTCTCAGGGTTGTGAGATCGAGCCCCCTGTCAGGCTCCATGCTGAGCACAGAGTCTGCTTAAGAGTCTCTTCTCCCTTTACCCCTCCACCCACCCCCGCGCATGCTCTCACTTGCGCGTGCACACGCTCTCTCTCTCAAAAAAATAAATCTTTAAAAAATAAAAATAAAATAATAAATCCTCATTTTCTGCCTTTCCACAGCCCCAGGAACCACCATTCTATTTTCTGTCTCTACGATTTTGACTACTCTAGGTACCTCATATAAGTGGAATCATATAGTATTTGTCCTTTTGTGACTGGGTTATTTCACTTAGCAGAATGTTCTCAAGTATATCCATATTGTAGCATGTATCAGAATTTCCTTCATTTGTAAGGCTAAATAACATCCCATTGTATATACATGACATTTTGCTTATCTATTCATCCAACAAGGGACATTTGTGTCACTTTCATGTTTTAGCTATTTTGAATGGCACTGCTATGAACATAGGTGTACAAATATCCCTTTGAAACCCTGAGCTTTCAACTCTTTTGGGTATATACCCAGAAGTGGAATTGCTGCATGGTAATTCTGTTTTTAATTTTTTGGACCTTACAATTCTCTTTTCCACAGTAGCTGTACCATTTTACATTCCCACTGCCAGTATAAGAGAGTTTTAATTTCTCTGCATCCTTGCCAACACTTGTTATTTTCAGTTTTGTTTTTGTTTCTCTTTTGATAGTGGTCATCCTAATGGATGTGAAGTAGTGTCTCTTAGTTCTGATTTGCATTTTCCTAATGATTGAGCATCTTTTCTTGTGTTTATTGGCCATTTGTATATCTTCTTAGCAGAAATTTCTATTCAGGTCCTTTGCCAATTTATTAATCAGATTGCTTGTTTTTTTAATTGCTGAGTTAAAGAAGTTCTCTGTATATTCTGGATACTAATCCTTTATCAAACATTTGCAAATATTTTTTCCCCTTCTGTGGGTTGCCTTAAATCTCCTTGGTTAAGTTAATTCCTGTGTATTTTTTTGGATGATATTATAAATGGAATTGTTTTCTTAATTTCCTTTTCTGATTATTCATTGTTAGTGTAATACAACTGACTTTTGTGTGTTGATTTTATATTGTGCTACTTTGCTGAATTCATTTATTCTAATAATTTTTTTTGTAGAATCATTAGGGTTTCTACATATAGGATCATAGCACTGTGAAGAGAGAGAATTTTATTTCTTCCTTTGTGATTTGGATGCCTTTTATTTTTTTCTTGCCTAATTGCTCTGGCTAAAACTTCCAATACTATATTGAGTAGAAGTGGTAAAAAGCAGGCATCCTTGCCTCATTCCTGATCTTAGAGGAAAAGTTTTCAGTCTTTCACCATTGAGTATAATGTTCACTGTGGATTTCTCATATATGGCTTTTATTATGTTGAGGTAATCTCCTTTTATTCCTAGTCTGTTAAGTATTTTTATCATGAAAATATCAGAACACAGATCCCCAATATTTGGAGGACAGGGTCCTTCTTGCGCACCCTGGCTCCTGTAAACTGCCCCAGGAATGTGTGCACAGCCCTGCCGGGTGCCTTTGGTGGAAGATGGGTAGCTACTGCTAAGGGCTGAGATTAACCACAATTTACCATCCGAGTCTTCCTCTGGAAGTTGCAAGCCTTCACTAGACTCCAGAATTCTAAAATAATTACATCAGATAGATTCTGCCAGTGCAACTGTTGTCCAGGTGAGCAGACAGATTCCTGGTACTTCCTGCTCTGCTGTCTTCCCAGTACCTCCAAGGTGTGATGGAGCGTTAGGGTCTACAAAAGTAGGGTCCTGTGAACAGCCCTAAAGAACAGAACCCTGGGTCATCATGCTATGTTCTCATTTACAATTTCTGTGATGTTTGACTTTCCTAAAAGACAATAATAGCTCTTACTTACTGAGCTGCATTTGTGCTTAACACGTTACAAATACCATCTTGTTTAATATTCACAGCACTGGCTGAAGTAGGTAATATTAGCCTACTTTTTAAAAAATTTTTTTATTGTTATGTTAATCACCATACATTACATCATTAGTTTTTGATGTAGTGTTCCATGATTCATTGTTTGTGCATAACACCCAGTGCTCCATGCAGAACATGCCCTCTTTAATACCCATCACCAGGCCAACCCATCCCCCCCACCCCCCTCCCCTCTAGAACCCTCAGTTTGTTTCTCAGAGTCCATCGTCTCTCATGGTTCGTCTCCCTCTCTGATTTCCTCCGCTTCGTTCCTCCCCTCCTGCTATCTTCTTTTTTTTTTTTTCTTAACATATATTGCATTATTTGTTTCAGAGGTACAGATCTGTGATTCAACAGTCTTGCACAATTCACAGCACTCACCATAGCACATACCCTCCCCAGTGTCTATCACCCAGTCACCCCATCCCTCCCACCCCCCACCACTCCAGCAACCCTCAGTTTGTTTCCTGAGATTAAGAATTCCTCATATCAGTGAGGTCATATGATACATGTCTTTCTCTGATTGACTTATTTCGCTCAGCATAACACCCTCCAGTTCCATCCACGTCATTGCAAATGGCAAGATCTCATTCCTTTTGATGGCTGCATAATATTCCATCATATATATATACATACCACATCTTCTTTATCCATTCATCTGTTGATGGACATCTTGGCTCTTTCCACAGTTTGGCTATTGTGGACATTGCTAATATTAGCCTACTTTTACAAATTAAATTGATGCAACTAAAATCACATGACTTGTAAGAGGTGGCGTTGTATAAATGATATATGGCTCTCCGTCTACTTTAATTTTGTGATTTCATTGATCAAGGCTATATAGCTTCTCTCAATTTATTTGTGCAGTAAAAGGAACCACTCATATTGATTGACCTTCTTGGCAGGTGCCCAATCTTTTCCAATTTGGTTGAATTTTGTTAATCAGTCTTGGAGCCTAGAATGATAAAAGAACATGGTTCTCCATTTATGTCTGTATCTCTATGATCTGCGTTCTCATTTTATTTTGTTATTCAATTATTAGGTCTTTGAGGTCTTGTTTTATTGAATCTATTAATTTATTAAGGTCCTTTGATGCAAAATATGGGGGAAAATTTACCTCCTCTTGGGATAGGCTTTGTCTCCACTGGATTCTTTATATATTTTTATGCTATGAGTACCTTCCTTGCCTTTTCTTTCCCCTTCCCCTCTGCTATTCCCCCACCTACCTCTTTACCTGTTTTCCTTCTTCAGGTCTTCTTTCTATCCCTGCTCTTCCTTTCTTTTTCTCTAGTTCATCATTACAGTGTGTGCAGCACTGGTCAGACCTTCTATTTGCTCTAATGTATTGTAGGTGGATTATTCTTGAGACCTGTTTGCTTCCCCTCCTCAAGGTAGCACTTGAACCTGTTCTCTCAGTACAGTGCCTTGGAAGGTGATAGACCTGGCTACACTCAAGAGGGCTTGATTTCTTTTCCTTTGAGTACCATCTTATCCATTGCCAACTTCTCTCTTGTTAGGAGCATACTACTGAGAGTCCTCAGGATTTTGTCGATTTAGCTTCCTTCTCTTATTATGACCTCAGAGGGCTAGAGTAGTGTGACCTGTTACATCAAAATTTTCTCTTTCTTTCCTTAGTGCTTTCTTTTGTGTGTTTTGGCATATTGTTCTTTTTTTCTTTTTTGATTGTTGCTGGTGATTTTGGTTTTGTTTTTTGCTACTTAATTTTGTGCTAAAATATACCTAAGCACAAAATTTAGCACTTTAACCATGTTTAAGTGTATAGTTCAGTGGCATCAAGTGCACACACATTGTTGTGCAACCACCACCATCCACATCCCTCTTTCCCATCTTCCCAAACTAAAATTCTGTACCCACTAAACAATAACTCCCCATTCTTCCTTCCCCCCAGCCCCTCACAACTACTTTTGTCCCTATGAATTTGACTATTCTAGGAACCTCATATAAGTGGAATCATACATTTTTTGTCCTTTTGTGACTGGCTTATTTCACTTAGCATGTCTTCAAGTTTTATCCATGTTGTAGCAGGTATCAGTACTTCATTCCTTTTTGTGGTTGAATAACATTCCAATTTATGGATATGGCACATTTCGTTTATTAGGACATTTGGGTTGATGGGCGACGTTTAAACAGTTTTTAGCTCTTATGAATAATGGTTTTATGAACAATTTATGTTCAAATTTTTGTGTAGCAATATGCTTTCAGTTCCCTTGGGTATATACATAGGAGTCTTAACTGCTGGGTCACATGGTACCTCTGTGTTTAACATTTTGAGGAACTGCCAAACTGTGGCATACCATTTTACATTCCCACCAGCAACACAGGAGCATTATTTTTCCACATCCTCACCAACACTTGTTATTGTCTGTCTTTTTTTATTTTGGTTACCTGAGTGGATAAGAAATTGTATCTCATTGTGGTTTTGATTTGCATTTTACTAAGGACTCATGATGTTGAGCAACTTTCCATGTTAGTGGCCATTTGCACATCTTCTTTGGAGAAATGTCTGTTCAAATCCGATGCCCATTTTAAAACTGGGTTGTCTTTTTATTGTTGAGTTGTAAGAGTATTTTATATATTTTGGCTATTAGTCCCTTATCATATATATGGTTTGGATGTATTTTCTTTCATTGTGGGTTATCTTTTTGACTTGCTGGATGGTGCTTTTTGATGCACAAACATTTTTAATTTTGATGAAGTCCAATTTATTTTTCCTTTTGTTGTTTATACTTTTGGTGTCCTATCTAAGGAACCATTCATTGCCTAATCCAAGGTCGTGAAAATTTACTCCTATGTTTCTTCAAAGAGGATGAAAGTTTTCATACATATTTTTTTGGTCCGTTTTGTTAGGTATTCATAATACAATGAAGCTATCAATTGTGTAAAGAAATAAAGCTCAAATTCAGGAACTTCATAGGCAAGGAGATCTACCTTCAGAAATACAGTCTCTCCAAACAATGCTCAAGTAGCACTTTTGTAGATTATTGGGTAAATTTGGAATTTGGGCTAAACTTGGAGCTATCTGATTAAGTCTAACCAGAGTATGAAAAACATTGTTTTCAAGACAAGAGTGAGGCTGGGTTTTGGTTGTTGTTGTTGTTGTTGTTGTTGTTGTTGTTTTTAATATGTCAGCATTCTTGACTGTTTAGCTTCAAACTAGTTTCTTCTGGTCTCTGATATGATTTTAAACACGCTTTCTAAAGGTTTCTGATATGACTTCAAAAAGCAAGGTTTCCTTGACCTCAGTATTGTGTCCTTGGCACCCCCCAGCAGAATTCAGTGTTATCATCATAAAATCTTTTCATTGGTCCTTCCTTGTTCAAGGATAAGAAGAAAACACCAAATTCTTACTCTGTTTCCCCAGATCTTCACCACTGTGTTTATGTATTCTCTATTCTGTCAACAAAACCTTTATTCAATTTCTATTAGTATCAGGTTAATCTTTTGGTGTATTTGCTGGAATACTTAAGACAATGGTTGTGCAGTAGCATTTAAGAATCTAATGATCAGCCATCATATGATTACAAAACAAACAAAAATGACTATGAGTAATATTAGGAGGGGTTGGAAAGTAGAGTGAGGTATGGAACACTTGCAGTATTCCAGAAAGCTCCCTCATGCTACTTTCCCATCAGTATACTTCCAAGGGTAGCCATTATTCTGACTTCTAATACCATAGATTAGTTTTATCTGGTTTTGAACCTCACATAAATACAATTATGCAGTATACATATTCTTTTGTGTCTGACTTTTTTTTCAGTCAACATTATAACTGTGAGATTCCTCCATATTGATGCATGTGTTAGCAATTTGTTCTTTTTCACTGCTGTGTAGCCTTGCATGGTCTGAATACTATATTTATCTATTCCACTCCTAGTAGGTATTTGAATTGTTTCTATTTGGGGCTTACCATAGAGAAGCCATGGACATTTTTGTATTAGTCTTTTGCTGGACAGAGCTTTCACTTCTGTTTGGTATATACCTAGGAATAGAACCGCTGCATCATAAAGTATATGTTTGTTTAGTTTTTTGTGGAAAAAAATATTAAGTACTGTCAGCATTTTCCCAAAGTGACTATATCAAATGACTGCCCTACCAGCAATATGAAGGAATTCCAGTTGCTCCACCTTCTCACCAGCACTTCATATTGTTCATCTTTTATTTATTTATTTTTTAAAAGATTTTTATTTATTTATTTGGCAGAGAGACACAGCAAGAGAGGGAACACAAGCAGGGGGAGTGGGAAAGGGAGAAGCAGGCTTCCTGCAGAGCAGGGAGCCCAGTGTGGGGCTCAATCCCAGGACCCTGGGACCATGACCTGAGCCAAAGGCAAGCGCTTAACGACTGAGCCACCCAGGCGCCCTCATATTGTTACTCTTTTAAATAGTAAACCATTTATTGTATGGTGACTAACATAACATAATTAAATTTAAAAAAAATAAATAGTAAGCCATTGTGATGAGCATGTAATTGTACCCACTGCAGATTTAGTTTGCATGAGTAATGATGTTGAGCACATTTTCATACATTCGTTGGTCGATTTTCATCTTTTTTTTGGTAAATTATTTCAAGTCTCTTTTTAATCAAGTTTTTAATGGAATGACTTTTTTATTGATTTCTATGAGTTTTTAATGTATTATGGACATGAGTCTTCTTTTAGAAACATAACTTGCAAACATCTTTGCCCAACCAATACTCTGTCTTTTCTATTCTCTTTATGGTGTCCTGTGAGGGGCAAAACTATTAATTTTTAAGAGTTCATTCTGTCAATCTTTGCTTGTATGGCTAGTGCTTCTTTTATATCCTATTTGAGAAGTCCTGGCTATCCCAAAGTTATGAAGGCATTTTCCTGTTTTCTTCTAGAAGCTTGTTTTTAGATTTGTTATATAGGTCTGTGTGAAATTTCTATTTTTGTGTGTGGTATGAAGTGAGGGTTCTTTTCTCCCTATATAGCTGGCAGATTTTCTACTGTGACCTTGAGTTGATAATTCAAGGTCATGAGTAGTGGGTTTTTTTGGTAAGCTCTTTAATATATCCATACAAGTCATACCACCTGACGGTCTTTGTAAAAACCATAACTGTCATTGTTGTCATGTACAGCCACCCTATTAGATCATCTAAAGTGTTGCCCTCCACAGACATACCATCTCATGCTGCACCAGTAATAATCTGAGTAATTGTGATGCCCTTGCTTGCTGTGGATTACCAGTTCACAGTAGCTACCAGGCAAAGAGGTCATCTGTGTATTCCTTAAATATGTGAGCAACTCAGTCCTAGAATCCAGGCTCGATATTCTATCTTCCAGGGATACTTCTAGTAAAAATCTGTGTCACTTATAGTCCTGGCAGGAAACATAATTCCACTCAAGTGTTTCACCTGGAGAGCCTTTATAAGGGGACTATTTGCAGAGCAGTGGACCAAGTTAAAGGAACCAACAATGATCTTAAAATAACCAGAGATTAGCAATGGAAGAAAACCATTACAGTCCCTTTGATTTAAGGGATAATGCTAATAAATAGGTGATAGATGGATAGATAGATAGATAGACAGATAGACAGACAGACAGAAGATAGTAGATAGGTAATAGCATCACCTAAGCCCAGTTGAAGCTGGAATGGAACAGGGGCCACCCTGCAAGAGGTATAGCGTAGGAGGCTCAAAGCTAGTGTCAGAACTGCATCACTAAAGTAGGGAGAAAGGCAGGAAGAACTACCTAGACTTTTCTCTCCTTCCCTTGTTCTTACCTCCTCCTAGTGCCTTTCATTGGTCAAATCCAACCAGAAGGCATCTGGAAACACAGCACAAATAATACAATTCATAGGGGTCAGCCTTCCAGTGTAGCAGGCAGAGAAAAGAAAGTCTGGGGATGGATCTGGAGGAACAGGCAAATAGAGAATAAATAGCACATATTGTGAAACAAAAAGAAGCAAGATTACTTTGGAAACAGTGAAAATAACACCAAAGAAAATGGAACTAAATTGTCCATATAAGTGATAAACTATTACATATCATAGATATAAGAAACATGTCCACATGTGTAATGAATAAATAAGTGGAAAGAATCTCCAATGATAAATATAGATGCTAAAGATTGAGAAACTGCAAGTTGGAGGAATTTCCAGTGATGAGCAGAGGTGGTGGCTGTTCATCCATCTACAGTTCCTAGCACATTCCCTCTGATATGAATGGCTGGATGGGTGAATGAATAAATACTGAAAATAGAAAAAAATAAAGGAAACAAAAATTGACAATAATATTATGTTATTTTTTAAACTAAAAGCAAAAAACACATCTGAATTATTTGAAATAGAAAGTGTAAATCAATTTTAAAGGCACAAAAAAACAAGCCAGTCTTGGATTTTGCTGCCACGACAATGAATAGCAAGCACATATTCTTCTCAGAACCTTCAGAGAAAAATAATATTACCTAAGAATTTGGAAACAACTCAACCAGTTATTCATATGCAAAGCCAACAGAAGAATGTTGTAAAACCTCTATTTAACCAAATCTGAGATTCATTGATTTTAAGATGACTTTGTTCTATTAACACAAAGAAAAACTTCCAATTAAACTTTAACACAGCGTTTTAACAGTGATCCTGAGTGATGGGTGGATTACTCTGACATTATTTCCCCTGCCTACAATTGCATTGCTTGGTGTGGGATAAGGCGATCATTTTGAGTGTATTTCACTAGCAAAAGATAATGCAATTTCGTCTACTTGTGAGTTTCTTCCTTTCTTAGGTCCTAGAAAACACTTGGTTGTGGTTGTACAAGGAAATGTGAGATCGCAGTAATTCTTCCAGTGTCATTTGCTTTATTGATATATATATATATGCCCTGCTTTGTTTTCCTCTCTTACTGCACCGACAGTAAGTTTGTTTCAACGCCAAATTATAATATTTTTTAAAAGATTTTATTTATTTATTTGTCAGAGAGCACAAGCAGAGGGAATGACAGGCAGAGGGAGAAGCGGGCTCCCCACTGAGCAGGGAGCCGGATGCGGGACCCGATCCCAGGACCCCGGGATCATGACCTGAGCCGAAGGCAGACGCTTAACGGACTGAGCCACCCAGGGCGTCCCAAATTATAATATTTTTGAAGGCATTTTAAACATCAATAAAATTCAACATTTATTATACTAGTGTTTCAGGAAACTCCAAGTGACAGACAATACAGAGCTGATACCAAGTCACGCAAGCGTAGCAAATTGACCACTGTAGCGTGGCTGCCACCTGGTGGACAATGATTGCAAGACACAGCAATTATAAAAGTTAAAATGTGAAAGAAGTGTATTGTATGTTTACAGATGAACTATGGCATATTGAACCACAGCAATTGTAATGGTTCATTTTATGAGTCAACTTGACTGGGCCAAGGGGTACCCAGAGGAAACATGATTTCTGAATGTGTCTGTGTCCAGATGAGATTAGCATTTTAATCAATGGGCTCTGTAAAGCAGACTGCCCTCCCACTGTGGGTGAGCATCATCCAATTTGTCGAGGGCCTGAGTAGAACGAAAGGGTGAAGGAAAGTGGAATTCACCCTGTTTGCCTCCTGCCTGCTTGTGAGCTGGGACATCAGTCTTCTCCTTTCTTTGGACTGGGACTTAAACCAGTCGTCTTTCTGGTTCTCGGTTCTCATGTCTTTGTCCTCAGACTGGGAGTTCCCGCCAGCCAGTCCCCCGGTTCTCGGGCTTATAGACAGCAGATCACAGGACTTCTCAGCCTCCATGCTTGCATGAGCTAATTCCTCATAATAAACCTCTTCCCATATCATACTGGCTTGTGCAGGGTGACAGGAGGAAGTGGTGAGAAGAAGTTGGGTTCTCTATCTTGAGGGGGGAGTCAGTAGGATTTGCTGATGGATCAGATGTAGGGTGTGAGAGGAAGAGGGGAGTTAAGAATGACACCAAGGTTTTGGACTGAGCAACAGGAAAAATGGCAATTGCTGTGATGGAGAAGAGGAAGACTAGGGTGGAGGAGTTTGCCTGGGGATTGGCAACTCAGTCTGGGATGAGTTTGCTGTGAGATGCCTGACAGCCATGGATCTGGAGCTGTCAGCAGGAGGCTGGATATGCAAATCTGGATGAGACAGGAGGTTTAAATTTGCGAATCATTCACATAAAAATGGGTGAGATCTCCAGAGATCGTGAGAGAAGAGATCGAAAAATTGAGTCCTAGGGTGCTCCAACGTTCAGGGGTCAGGGACAGAAGAATGGACCAGGAGAGTCTGGCCAAATTGGGGTGGGGGTGTGGAAATCAGCCTTTTGCATCTCAAGACGTGAGCTTTTTCTCTGGCTCCAGTCAGGGGAGGTGGCGCTCTCTCTGGACCAGTGTCTGGTTCGGTGCGTGCTTGTTGTATGGACTACCAGATTACTGCCAGTCCTGCTTAACATGTTGCCCTAAGGCATGAGAGAAACACAGAACACCAAATCTGGCTCAACATATTTATCCTAGGATAGCTAATGACCTAATGGTCTCTGCGGATAATTCTCCTTGCGTCTCTGGGGGTTATTTTCTTACGGCCTCCTACCTATGCAGGTGTCCGGTTTCCTGGATCAGGAAGAGGAACCGCCACCAGAGGGCGCTCACCTCTCCTTCTCTAGGCTTCTACCTCGTCCGCCTCGGTCCTTCACCTCTTAGCAAACAGATTCTGTAATGAGATGCAGCCTGGAAAGGACTTCCCAGGGACTTAACAAAGACTAATATGTGTTTTACTAATTCTGGAGTCTCGAAGCCCTACTCCCACCCCTTAGTTTAAGTGAAGGGTTTTTTCCCCCCCAAGGTATGGTATTGAAAGTTCTCTAGTTGTACTGTATCGAGAAACTTCTGTTTCTTTCCTAATAGGATTAACAAGATATAGTAAAATTGGATCTATTTCCGATAAGATTTTCACGTTGTACTACGACCACATGGGCTTTATACATAAACTGACTCCAGACCATTTTGAAGCTGATGTGTCACTCAGAACCTTTGGGAATTCTAAAGGTATTTTTGGACAGGTTAGTGATATAATGCATTGAGACTGTTTGCCTTGTTTTAAGAATAGATGCCACACTCTACACACAGAATTACGGGGAAAGGAGAAGGTGTTTTGCTTGGGACAAACTCTTATCAATGCATTTTGCTCCGTTTGACTATAGGAGAAACCTCCATATACCAGAGAACATCTCCAAAACCTTCTTCCCAGTTCCATACAGGGTTCTATAGATTTAACTCCACCCAGAATATGTCCCTACAAATATCTTCACAGCAACACCATTAGATATTCTAAGCTATTACTTAGACCTATTACTTCCAACCCAGGTTCATGGTAGGTTTGATTTTTCTACCTCCCAAGGTCGACCAAGAAACACGAGTTATCTTTTTCCCACTGGTTTACCCTTCCTCTCTTGTATTCACCCTGCCCCTTCATTTTTTCCTTTTCTAATGCCGATATAGAAAGGAGATATTATCTTCTTCCTAGGTGAGAATACACACAGGTTTTTCTAATAATTTTAATGTATAATGTGCCACTTGTGAAGGTACATCTGCCTAAGAACTCATCACTGGGCACACAGTCGCGAAAATGGACTTTCCTCAGTATGTCAGCAAAGAATCAGATTTTTTGTTTTAAACTGGGGCTTAATAAAACCCTCCCTTTGTCCTAAAGGAAAGAGAATAAAGGCTGGCTCTAGTTTTAATAGATCATTCCGAATTAACCAGGCCAAGACCGGAGTTGAAAAGATCGTGTTTTCACTCTCGTCTGAGAAACGCAGAGTGAGGTGGGCACGTCCCCGTGACCGTCCAGTGCGGCCACGTGACTCCCCCCGTGACTGTCCAGTGAGGCCACATGACTCCCCCCGCCCCATGACCGTCCAGTGGAGCCACGTGACTCCCCCGTGTCCATCCAGTGAGGCCACGTGACTCCCCGTGACCGTCCAGTGAGGCCACGTGACCCCCCGTGACCGTCCAGTGCAGCCACGTGACTTGCCGTGTATTTGCCCTCTGTTTCGTGGGCTCTGCGGAGACACAAATCAAAGGACGTGAGCGGGAGGGTGGGAGTTATCAAAAAAGCAGAAACCTACGTTTTTCACTACACAACTTGTAGAAAATGTCTTAGTTCTCTTATGTGAAAGTTTAAATTATTAAAAGCCAGTTGGGATTTTTTAGCCTCAAGATGAGTTCGCTTCCCAATCCCCAAAACTAACTATGCATGCATCCTCTTTGTTTTTTGTTTTTTTTTTTTAAAGATTTTATTTATTTATTTGAGAGAGAGAATGAGAGAGAGAGAGAGCACATGGGGGGGGGGGGTCAGAGGGAGAAGCAGACTCCCTGCTGAGCAGGGAGCCCGATGCGGGACTTGATCCTGGGACTCCAGGATCATGACCTGAGCCGAAGGCAGTCGCTTAACCAAGGGAGCCACCCAGGCGCCCCTGCATGCATCCTCTTTGGATAAAAATAATCACTAGCCATTATTTGGCTCTATGTGCCAGGCGCTGTTGTGCATTCTTAAATCTTTATAACAACTATTTATCTTCATTTTACTGATGAGGAAAACGAGGCACAGCAAGGCTAAATAAGTTAGCCCAAATTATACTTATATTAACTTATAATATACTTATATTATATTAATATACCAAATTAACCACTGGGTAGTTATTGGATCAAGCATCTACCCGGACAGCAGGTCCCAAGGCCTGTGCTTTTGTCCGTGTGTGGCCTTTTGCTGGACTTGTATACACTTTTTGTGGGATGTTCTTGTCACTCCCAGGCTACAATGGCATTGGGAATTCTAAAGCACATTCAGCCTTTTCAAGAGGCTCTTCAAAGAGCCTTGGGACATCGATTCAGTCTCACGCCAGTTCTCCTCGCCTCTGTTTCCCACTCTTTCCTCTTCTCAAGAGCCCAGGGGACAAGGCATGACTGAAAATGGGTCTTGGAGGCACCATTGAATGGCTGTGCCCCCAACCAGTCTGCACTGTCTACCACCTACTCATGTCATGGCCACCAGGTTAACCCCAACATCCCCTTCAGGATGATCTTTTCAACACACCCTTCTCTGATCCTGATTCTGTCCAGCTTTGGGAACTTTGGGGACCATCCCAAGGCAAGGAGAATTGGCAGCCACTTCCAAGTCAGGAGACATACGTCACAGCCCCCTCCTTAAAAAAACAACCAAAAAAAACTCCAGTAAGAACTGAGCTCTAAAATCTGCACCTCCAAACCCCTCCTACACAATGGAAGACACGCTTCCACGCACCCTTGCACTCCAGCCTTCTACCAAGGGCACAGGAACCCTAAAACTGAACCTTACTCCCCAGAATTTCTTTGCCTCCTTAACGGAAAAATGCATTATCCCTTGCACACACATGGATATACGAACAGAACATGTTGAAATATTACTCTTACTGATAAGCAAAACAGTACTGTTGTGACACGCACTGGAAACCAATCTGATATTTGCATTTTGCCCTAATTGAAGTATAAAGTAGTATAAATGCAGTGTTTTTTGTTCTTTTCCTTCTCCAGGCTCCTGATATGGGCTTTGAAACTGCCCTTGCGCCACAGTTCGTCACCTTAAAAGAAATGATCTTTTATGCGTATGTGCCTGCAAATGAACCTCAAGGAAATACATACACCAAGAAATTCAGCAACATGCACTTGGGAAAAGTGATACACTCCAGGTAGTTACTGATTTGCCTCCCATTTATTTAGATTGCTCACTGGTTACTAAACTCTAAAATTTGAGGCAACTTCTTTGAGTAGTTTTCTTGGTGAACTAGAGTACGTCTTTTTTTGATACCTCAGAAGGCCAAATACACGTATAGACTCCAAGGTGCTTTGAATGATGCCCCAAGCTTAGAAACACGGGGCTGGTTATGTTGGCACTATCAGGAAATGTGCTGTGTCATCTTGAGTCTCAAATATGTTCTGGGCTTCACTGGACACTGTCCACAGGGTTCACACACATGGCCATTGTCACATGTCCTAAAGACAGACACATCTAATAGAGTGAAGGCCATCTTGCATGAAATACTGCATGGCCAGGTATGAGGTATTCCGAGCAATGCTTGCTTCTAAGGTATCAGCAAGAGCCACTGACCCTTAAAGCTACCTTTAAGGTCTGAAAACTTTCTTTGAAGAACATTATGAATTTTACGACTCCCGATCTAACAACCAGAAAAGGAACAATTTCGGATGACCAGAAATTCACCTTTTTCTTTTTTTTTTTAAGGGGGGAAAGGGGCAGAGGTAGAATCTTAAGCGACTACTAGCTGAGCACGGAGTCGGACACAGGACTCGATCTCACAACCCTGAGATCATGGCCTGAGCTGAAATCAAGAGCTGGACGCTTAACTGAATGAGCCACCCAGGCACCCCTAAACTCACCCTATTCCAAACACAGTGGGTCCTGTTCCACCAGGTTGATATCTGTTTATTATATTTGTACTGGGCTGTCAGTATGCACCTTGTCCCATAGCTAACAATTCCATGTATCGTGGAACAGCTCACACAGAAGTGGAGGTGAAGACTGAAATCAGATATGATAGAAAAAGTGCTGATGTAGGTTTTATTTATTTTTTCTACAAGGATTATAAAGCTTTCTGTGTTGAAGAAAAGTACCTGTAATCTCTAAAACTGTATTTTATTTTCAGTGGTTTTTGTATGGGTGACATTCCAAGCCACTTAGTTTCTGTAGGTATGTCCTTGTAGAAAACATAGAATTGGGGTGCCTGGGTGGCTCAGTAGGTTAAGCATCTGCCTTCGGCTCAGGTCATGATCCCAGGGTCCTGGGATCAAGTCCTGCATCGGGCTCCCTGCTCAGCGGGGAGTCTCCTTCTCCCTTTGCCTGTTGCTCTGCCTGTTTGTGCGCGCGCTCTCTCTCTCTCTCTCTCTCTCAAATAAATAAATAAAGTCTTTTTTAAAAACCATATAGAATCACTTTTTAAAAGATTAACATGATTAATATAATCTCAATGTTAATATTAATTTTTTACATCCTGATTATTTTTAAAAGCATATGATCATTCTCTTAAGCATCCAAATCAAGTTTCCCTCACTATCTGAAAGTAGAGCATGCCTATGAAACTTTTCACAAGTCGAACTGGAGTAAAGCAAAGAAGCAATTACCCTTAACTTATATGGAAAAATTTCTGAGTATTCCCAGACCCCACAAAATACCCTCTATTAGGCTTTTTCTGATACCTTAGGACACATCCTGCTAACAGATGCACAAAATAAGTGGGGATAAGGCACAGGTGCTCACCCAGGTCAGCGCTCTGGCGGCTTGACGCTGAGATGCTGCGGGGCGTTTGCAGGGAAGAGGCTGGGCGGGGCCCCTATAACAGATCTGCTCGCTGCAAAACAAAAGCTGGATGCTGTTTTTACTTTTGGCGTTTTCTCGTAAAAGGGAAAATTCTCTTCAGATTTCTTTCAGTTAGCAAAAACAAGTGCTAACGTAGGTCTTTTGTCCAAGTGAAGTGGGGTGAGGTGAACTTTGGAAAAGCGAGGTACTTGCATTTGCAAACCGGAACAGCACAATCTGTGATCAGACTCCGTAACTTGGCCCTACTTGGGCAGAAACTAGGGAATGGGCATCTCCAAGTCAGGAAAGGGGAGCACAGAGCCAGGGTCAGAGAACTGGAGACAAGCCAGACGTCAACCGGGCAGGTCAATGGTTGGGGACCCAAAATCCCGAAGTCAGCAACAGGCCAAGGCAGGTTCTAGAGAGTCAGGTGTTTGGATCAGGGGGAGCCCTTCACTCGTTTCTTCCACAAATAGTTGTAGCAATTAGAAGACAAGCCACATATTGGGGGGTGGAGGCACGGATATTTGCGAAAGACACATGTGATAAAGGACTGTTACCCAAAATAAACTGTAGAGCATGGTAAGAACATTTTTAGTTCTATAAGAAACTGCCGAACTGTCTTGCAAGGTGGCTGTACCGTTTGGCCTTCCCACCAGCAACGAATGAGAGTTCCTGTTGCTCCACGTCCTTGTAGACATTTCGTGTTGTCAGCATTTTGTATTTTTGCCCTTCTGTTTTTATTTACTTTTCACAAAGTCTGCTTGAGATTCCCTCTCACCCTCTGCCTCTGCCCCTCCCCCTGCTCATGCTCAAGCTCTATCTCTAAAATAAATAAAGAAAGAAATCTTTAATAAAAAAGAAAGAAAAAAAAAATCTCTGCCCTTCCTCTCCCTCCTAGGAAAGGCAAGATGATCCCTAATCTCCAGAGATTCTATCAGCCCAGAGACCTGAGTGGCATCTACCTAACAAATCTTACTAAGCAAGACTTCGCTTTCATTAGTGTCCCTCGTATATTAACTTTTCCACAGTTTGGCACTCCTGAAAGCCTCAACCCCTTTTCCTTTGTCTTGTCACTGCTCTAGAAATTTACTGTTCTTTGTTAAAATGCTTTGTAAACCCCAGGTTCTACCCATCCCCTTGAGTTCCTCGTCACTGACATGTCTCTCGTGTGTGAACGTGACACACAGGTTAATAAACTCTATTTGTTTTCCTCTTGTAATCTGTCTTTTGTCAGTTTAACTTCCAGGGCCCCAAGTGCAGAATCTAGGGAGGTAGAGAAAAAAAAGGCTTTTTTCCTGCTCTACAGTTTATTTTGGGTAACAGTCCTTTATCACATGTGTCTTTTGCAAATATCCGTGCCTCCACCCCCCAATATGTGGCTTGTCTTCTAATGCTATTGATAGTGTTTTTCACAGAGGAGAAGTTTTTAATTTCAATAAAGTATGGCTTATCAAGTTTTTTTCTTTCATGGATCGTGCCTCCGGTGTTGTATCTAAAAAGTCATTCCCATGACCAAGGTCATGTAGGTTTTCTCCTGTGTTAATCTTGTACGAGCTTTATAGTTTTGCATTTTATATTTAAGTCTGTGATCCATTTTGAGCTAATTTTTGTGAAGGGTGTAAGGTCTGTGTTTAGGTTTGTTTATTTATTTTTTTTGCATGTGGATATCCCAAGTTAACATTTTAAAAACAGATTTTTTTCCTTGTACTTACTCATTGTACAAATTTCTTAAAAGTCAGATAAACATGGGCGTATCTGGGTGGCTCAGTGGGTTAAGTGACTAACTCTTGATTTGGCTCAGGTCATGATCTCAGGGTCCTGGGATCCAGCCCCACATCGGGCTCCGCACTCAACACGGAGTCTGCTTGTCCCTCTCCCTCTGCCTGCCGCTCTGCCTACTTGTTCTGTCAAATAAATTAAAAATCTTAAAAAAAAAATCAGATAAACATGAAGAAGCGAATTAAAATCACAACTGTTAATATTTTGATGAATTACCAATTAACCTCTTAAATATGCATTTTTAATTTTTTAATTAGCATTTTTCACATTGCTTCTTTCATTTAGACATTATAATATGACCACTTTCCTTATGTAATTAAAAACACTTTCTAAATACGATTTTAATAGTTGCATTTGTTCTAAGTAGATAATGTATTATCATTTACTTAATTTTCCTATTGTTGTCATTTATTTTTAATTTTTATCATAATGCCATGATGAACATCTCATGTATGAAAAGCTTTTTTTTTTTTTTTCTGTGTTTCAAGTTATTGCATTAGGATAGAGCCCTATCAGTAGACTTACGGAATCAGAGGGGAAAAAATATAATGCTAGAGCTCTTACTACATAATGTCAGTTTGCTTTCTGGGAAGCTTGTACCAATTTATGGTCCATCAGTAGTGGGTGAGTGCCTATCTCCACTCAATCCTTGCTGCTCCTGAACCCTGTCAGTTAAAAATCTTTGTTAATTTGATGGGCGGGAAATTGTATCCAGTGGCTATAGCCGGCATTTCACTGATTGCTAGTGAGGTTGAACAAATGTTGACCAATTATTCATTTGTTGGCTGTTTGTGGTATATTTGTAAATCATGTGTTCACAAGCTTATTCATTTAAACCACTGTTTTATCCAGATGGCTTGATGTTTGTTGGTTTGGTTTTTAGGAAAACTGGAACAGCTTACATAAGAAAGGTATTACAACATAGCACTCCTGATGGATTTTTGTCCTCTGTTATTGCGGAAGTGATAGACTCTTTTGGAATAGAAGAAGTGAATACGAGCCCTTGTTTGTCTAGTTCCCTTTCCATTAATCGAACTGGAAATGTCTTCTATAAACTTACTCTTCAATCACAAAGTAAGTGTAATAATGTAGTACATCTCTGATAGCTAGAAAAAAATGAATTATCTTTTGGGAAGATTGTTCATGCTCATTTATAGAAGAACAGTAGATTTCAAAATTTAGTCCAATTGGCAAGCTGCTGAAATCTACATACACTTAGGTTCCTGGAGGAATTTTTAATTTCTAATATAATAAAATCTAGCTATAACTTCATTAATATTTCATCAATAGTAGTGCCTGTCATTTATTCCTATAATGTTATTTTGTCTTAAACAGTATTAAGGAGAAGTGAAAGAAAATAGGAAGTCCAAAAAAAAAAAAAATACGAAGTCCATGTAGATTTTGCCCTACATATTAAAATAATTATGTAGGGGGGCGGCTGGGTGGCTCAGTTGGTTAAGCGACTGCCTTTGGCTCAGGTCATGATCCCAGGGTCCTGGGATCGAGCCCTGCGTCGGGCTCCCTGCTGGGCCGGAAGCCTGCTTCTCCCGCTCCCACTCCCCCTGCTTGTGTTCCCTCTCTCGCTGTCTCTCTCTCTCTCTCTGTCAATTAAATAAATAAATAAAATCTTTAAAAAAAATAGAATGTTAAAAAAAATATTAGGTAGGATATTTCTATTTGAAGGATTATATACAATAGATATAAATTCAACATTAGTATCGTTTATTGTAAGGATTTGGCTTTTATTGTGAGTAAATGGGAAGCCATTGGAAGCGTTCAAGCAGAAGGTAACATGATTGGCCTTAGGTTTTAACAAGATCACTTTGGTTCCTGTGTTGAGAATGGGCTGGGCAGGTGATAGAAGTCAAGAAGGAAAGCAAAGAAATCAATTTCGTGATTGCAGTAATCAGGTGAGAGATTATATTAAATTTAAGATAACTGTTACTCATCCAAGTGGAAAAATGAGGTTCATATTTAGTAAGACAAACCTGGAGTTCAGGGAAGGCATCTGGACTGGAGAGAGAAATTTGAGCAGTCAGTACATGTATGATAGTTGATGCTATGAGACAAGATGACATCACCTGGAAGATGAGTACAAATATGGAAAGGAAAAGGCCAAAGTTGCAATCCTTGGCATTGCAACAGTTAGTGTTTAGGAAGACGGGGGACACAGGACTCAATCCCAGGACCCTGAATTCGTGACCTGAGCAGAAACCAAGAGCTGGATGCTTAACCGACTGAGCCATCCAGCCGCCCCATAATTTCTCCCACAGGACAGGAGAGTGGATGGTCTGCTCAGAGAAGAATTAAGAGAAAGTGTGAGGAAAGTCTTTCAAGAAGGAGGGAACCAATAGGTCAGGTCAGATGAGGAAGGAAAACCAACCAGCAGATCTGTGGGCAAGTCATTGGTAACCTTGACAAAATCTTTTGTTGGGTGGAGTAGTGTAGTCTGATTGGATTAGGTTCTAAACAGTAGGAATTGAATTTCTCTAAACAGAGAGGAATTGAAGACAGTGAATGAAAGCAACTCTTTGGGGGGGGGGGATTTTGCTGTAAGGGAAGGAGAGATTATGTGGCAGTTGGAGGGAATGTGGGAAAGGATTTTTGTTGGTTTGTATCAAGTGGGAGAAATAATGGGGCGGCTGGATGGCTCAGTCGGTTAAGCATCCAACTCTTGGTTCCTGCTCAGGTCATGGACTCAGGGTCCTGGGATTGAGCCCTGTGTCCAGCTCCACGCTCAGTGAAGAGTCTGCTTGGGATTCTCTCTCTTCCTCCTACTCTGTCTCTCCCCTCACTCTCTCTTTCTCTCTCTCTCTCTCCAATAAATAAGAAAAATAATAGAGTGGGAGGAATTAGAGCATGCATATACAATAAAGGGAACTATGATGGTCTCTTCTGACTACTTCTATTGATTTTTTCAGAATGAGGAGAACATTGGTGTGGTGGTATATTTCCTGACCTATCAAAGACATTTGACTATGACGACCTCCCCTTCCTTGAAACAGCCCTCTTGCGGCTCCTCTCACATCCTCTTATGTGGGAATGTTTCTCACGGTCCTGCCCTAAAGTCTAGTTTCTTTTAAGTCTTCATGCTCTTCCTAAACAATCAATTATTCATCTATCAATAAATATCCTGGGGAAACACTGGCTATATTATCCTTCTCTTGTAGAATCACAATAAAGATTCTAAGTTATTAAGGCTCTTGGCAGTTCTAAAGTAGAGAAGTCAGCTTTCTTATAATTACTTAGCCCTACATGGGTGTTTTTTTTTTTTTTTTCTGCTGAGGATTTTATAGAACTAGTTTCATAGTAAAGGTTTAAGTATAGGTTTGTGCTTGACATATTTGTGATATACTTTCTACAAAATAATTTGAATTCTAACCTCATATCTGGCCACTGTGTTCTCTGGTTAAGACCATAGTTTAAAAACTCAATGTTTTCATCAATTATGTCCACCAGTATGCTTGAAGAACATTGGCTATTTTATTTTATAATAAATTATTCCTGTTTTAGCTCCGGGTACTAATGCCTCATTTCAAGATCTGGATATAGAGAAGACTGTGGTGATTCCTGGTTACAGCAGCTTCCTGATCATAAGCGTTTTAGATGCTAAGAATGCTTTAGCTGTTGCTACCATGCCTGAAAGTGTACGCAACAATATGACCTTCCCAAAAGACTCCTGGTTCTTATACAACTTGGGGCACAGGAATGGACGAATGTGGTCTATATATGCAAAACCATGTAATTATTGGTTTCAACATGATCATTCCCTATCCCTCAATATCCTGAAATACATTGATCTGGGGAAATCTCGTACTTTAGAAGTTAAGGTCATACCTAATACAAAAGGTAAGTTTATTTTTACTGGGAAACATCAAAAGGAGATGTTGTTTTTCTTGAATGTAAAATATACTCTTTGATATTTCCATTATCTTTGGCTTACATAGTAGCTGGCATTCTGTTAATAACAGTATTAGCTTCTAATTATTGAACACTTACTATGTGTGAGGCTCTGTACTAAATTATTTTTATGTATTTTTAATTTAATACTTATAGCAACTCTAAAAGGCTAGATTTTAATCCTCATTTACAAATGAGAAAAATGAGGTTAAGTTAGCAGTCCCAGTTTACACAGGATTTTAGTTTAGATTTTTACTGTCCTCTGAAAAGAAAACTCTTTCATTCCTTTGATGTTGTTGTAGTTATTTCAAGTATTTATTTTAAGCCAAAAAATAGCTTTTAAATAGTATTCTATTTTCTCCATTTTTCCATGACATTTATTTATTGCAAAAGTAACATTAAACTTACTAAAGATGATGGAGAAATGGCACACTGGAAAAGTAAAACAAAAATTTTGGTAAATAACTGAGCTAGAAAGAGAGAAGGGAAAGATGGAGGGAAGGGAGGGAAAGAGAAGAAAATCCTGTCACCAGAAATGAAGAGGGAACTCAAAGCCAAAGAAATTAGCTACTTTGTGGCACCCTGAAAGGTGTGAGGCTCAAGTATGGGCCATATAGACAAAGGGATGGATTTTAATGCCCAGGCATTGGCAGAATATACTTTGTGGTAGAAGGCTGGAACCAAAACCATTAAGTAAAGCTGGGAGCTTAAATCATGAAAGGGGGATTATGAAAACTCTACCAATCCAAAGAGGGAGTTCAGGGGATTATCATCTCCATGAGACTCAAAGTGGAAAAAAAGGATCTCCTGTGAAAACCCCAAAGTCCAAGGCTGTGTAACCCCTAGAGACAAACACACTAGTTGTAGGAATCCCAAGCTGAGAAATAATTATAACACATGGGCTCCAGCTTAGACAAGCATAAAACCCTTGGTAGGAATATTTCCATAATCCAGGGAACATAGACTTCCATGGAAAAATCAATCTCCATGGAACATGAATTGAGGAAAACATTTTAAAACTATGTAACGAAATGACCTAACATAAGAAAGAGAACTTGATTTTTATTTTCATTTTATTTACTTACTTACTTACTTATAAAGTAGACTCCACACCCAGCATGGAGCCCAATGCAGGGCTTGAACTAATGACCCTGAAATCAAGACCTGAGATCAAGAGTCAGCTGCTTGACTGACAGCCATCGAGGCACCCCAAGAACTTGATCTTTAATCTCCAAGGACTTGAGACAATAGAAAAATCAGAAAGACACTATAAACCAACTATATGTAAAACTCTTAAAGAGACAAAAGAAGATCTTTGAATCATAATGAAAGGGCAAAACACGATTTTTTTTAAAAAGGCTCATTTGAAAAACAGAATCAAATACAATTTATACAAGTGAAAATTACCAAAAAAAAAAAAATTGGAGGACAACTCTTTGTTTCAATCAAGATTGTGGACTTAAATACTGGTAAAAAAAAAAAAAAAAGAAACTTCCTCTTGAAACTCTTAGAATCCTTTCTCATTGATTAGATGACTAATTGTTCATATTTCCTTCAAGTAATTTTGGAGTTTTAATTTTATAGTTTTAACTTTCCATCTAAGTCTTTAATTTATGTAGATTTTGCTTTGGTATATTGTAGGTGGTTAGCTAGTTGTTCCAATATCACTTCTTGAATAGTGTGATCTTTCTTAACTGGTTTCAGAATACAGTAAACAATTTACCTATCATCTTCACCATTCTGGATTGTTAAAACTCTGTTCCTTTGTTATCTCTTCATATTCTGGTATAAGTCCCACAGTGTTCTAAATATTTCAGCTTTAAAATATACCAAATTCATTGTTGAATGGTACAGTTTTACTCATTCAGTTTGATGGAAACAAGTAGTAATAATCAAATCAACTCAATTGCCTCTTTGTGAAGAAAAGCCTAGTGCATGCTACTCAAAGTGTGGGTGCCTAGACCAACCACATCAGCAGCACCTAGCTGCTTGTTAGAAGTGTAGAATCTTTTGTGGTTCCACACAAATTTTAGGGCTGTTTTTTCTATTTCTTTGAAAAACCCTATTGGAATATTGATATGGATTGCATTGAGTCTGTAGGTATGAACATTTTAACAGTATTCTTGCAATATATGAACACAGGATATCTTTCCATTTATTTGTGTCTTCTTCAATTTCTTTCACTGAAACTCATAGTTTTCAGTGTACAGGTTTTTTACCTCTTTGGTTAAATTTATTCCTATGTATTTTATTCTTTTTGATGCTATTGTAAATGAGATTGTTTTCTTAATTTCTCTTTTGGATAGTTCATTGTTAGTATATAGAAACACAACTGATTTTTGTATTTTGATTCTGAATCCGGCAACTTTACTTATCTCTATATAAGATCCTGTTATCTGCAAACAGAAGCAATTTTACTTCTTCCTTTCTGATTTGGATGCACTGTATTTCTTTTTCTTGTCTAATTGTTCTGGGTAGGGCTTCCAGTACCATGTTGAACAGAATTAGCAAGAGTAGGCATCCTTGTCTTGTTCCTGATCTTAGAGGCAAAGTTTTAAGCTTTGAGTATGATGAGTATGATGACATAGGAGTATGAAGTTAGCTACGGTCTTGTCATATATGACCTTTATTGTGTTGAGATACATTCCTTCTATACCTAATTTGTTGAGAGTTTTTATCATGAATGGACGTTGAATGTTGTCGAATGCTTTTTCTACATCTATTGTGATGTAGATGATCAATGATTTTTACCCTTCATTATGTTAATATCATATATCACATTAAAAACCCTGAATAGCTAAAGCAGTCTTTAGGAAGAACAAAACTGGAGGCATCATACTCCCTGATTTCAAACTATATTACAACACTATATTAATCAAAACATTATGGTACTGGCATAAAAACCATAACCCAATGGAGTAAAATAGAGAGCCCAGAAATAAACCCACACATATATGGTTAATTAATATTTGACAAGGAGCCAAGAACACACAGTGGGGAAAAAGATAGTCTCTTCAATAATGATGTAGGGAAAACTGGATAATCACATCCAAAAGAATGAAACTGAACCCTTATCTTACACCCCTCACAAAAATTAATGGAATGGATTAAAGGCTTAAATGTAAGACCTAAAACCATAAAACTCCTAGAAGAAAACATAGGGGAAAAGATCCTTGACTTTGGTCTTGGCACTGACTTTTCTGGATATGACACAAAAATCAAAGGCAACAAAAACAGAAGTAAATAAGTAGGACTACATCAAACTAAAAAGCTTCTGCACAGCAAAGGAAACCAGCAAAATGAAAAGACAGCTTATGGAGTGGGAGAAAATATGGGCAAACCATATATCCAATAAGAGGTTAATATCTAAAATGTATAAGGAACTCATGCATCTCAATAGCAAAAAACAAACAAAACCCCACAAATAATGCAATTAAAAAACGGGCAAAGAACCTGAATAGACATTTTTCAAAGAAGACATATGCATGGCCAACAAATATAGGAGAAAGTGTTCAACATCACAAATCATGAGGAAAATGCAAATCAAAACCACAGTGAGATATCACCTCAAACCTGTTAGAATGACTAGTATCAAAAAGACAAGAGATGACAAGCATTGGTGAGGATGTAGACAAAAAGGGAACCCTCATGCACCATTGGGGGAAATGAAAACTGGGGCAGCCACTATGGAAAACAGTATGGAAGTTCCTCAAAAAATTAAAAATAGAACTACCATATGATCCAGAAATCCCACTTCTGGGTATATATCTGAAGGAAACAAAATCAGTTTCTCAAAGAGGTATCTGCACTCCCATGTTCATTGCAGGTTATAATAGCCAAGATACAGAAACAACCTAAGTGTCGGTTGATGGAAGAATGGATAAAGAAAACATGGTGTGTGTGTGTGTGTGTGTGTGTGTGTTTGTGAGAGAGAGAGAGAGATGGCTAATTATTAAGCCATAAAAAGAAGGAAATTCTGCCATTTGCAGTAACATGGATGAATCTGGAGGATATGCTAAATGAAATAAGCCACATAGAGATAGATAAGTACTATATTATCTCACTCAGACGTGGAATCTAATTTTTAAGTCTAACTCACAGAAATAGAGAGTAGAATAAATGCTGGTTGCCAGGGGTTAGGGAGTAGAAAAAAATGTACAGAGGTTGGTGAGTGGATACAAACTTCTCATTGTAAAATGAGTAAGTTCTGGGGATGTAACATATGCCATGGGACCTATAGTTAATAATACTGTATTGGAGGTGCCTGGGTGGCTCAGGCAGTTAAGCATCCGACTTCTGATTTTGGCTCAGGTCCTGATCTCAGGGTCCTGAGATAGAGGGTCATGAGATTGGGACCCGCTTCAGGCTCTGTGCTGGACGTGGAGCTTGCTTAAGATTCTCTCTCTCTCCCTTTCCCCCTCTCTCGTCTCTGCCCGCTTTCAAAAAAAAATCATAATAATAATACTGCTAAGAGAGTAGATCTTATATGTTCTCACTACACATACAAAGTAACTATGAGGTGGTGGATGTGTTAATTTAATTGTGATATTCATTTCACAGTGTGTGTGTGTGTGTGTATATATATATATAAATGAATATATATATGATATCTATATATATGAAATCATCACATTATACACTTTAAATATATACAATTTTCTTCATCAGTTATACCTGAATACAGCTAATGTAGAGGATGTACAAACTCAGTCCCCTCTGCAGACCCTGGTAAATCAGAATCTGCATTCTAACAGTAATACCCAGTGACTGTTTAGGAAGCACTAACCAGCTCACTTTGGTTTAAGGGAAACGGTTGTAGATGAGACTTCAGGCAAATCATTTCCTACTTCTCAGCCCTGATTTACTGATTAGTAAAGATGGCAGATAGACTACATAGTCTGTCAAATCTCTTTTTCTAGTAAATTTCTCAGTATGGAGCGATTGCAAGCAGGTGGCCCGCAGGCAGAAATAGGCCTGATGCCAGGTCATGTTACCTGCCTCATTTTGTCTTGGCAACCATGGGCTGATGGCTCTTGAAGTTGAGCATGCATCCTTCAGTTTCTTCACTAAGCCATCCAGCTCAGTGTGACCAGTACAGTCCAAGTGACCTTTTCATGCATTTGAGACCTTGGCTGAAGAATGAGAAATGGAAGGGAGCAATATTTTTGTGAGAAAATATTTGTGAAGTTAAATTTTTCCAAGAGCCATCAAAGTTAACTCCATATAAATTCCTAACTATATTTGTAGCCATTATGAAGCGTTCATAATAGAGTCTGTAGCTGTTCTAGAATCCTGATTAGCTAGACATTATGAAATTGTTTAAAATTTTCATGATTTAATTATTTTTCTTTTTTAGTTTCCAGATGTTTTTAGTATAACTGACACACTATGATTTAATTTTAACCTTTAGCCTTGTTTCCATAGGTGTTCGAACACTCGAAATACCACTACTGAAAGTCATTGTTGGAAATGCAAATTTGTTGGAAGTTAAAGCTGAAGGCTCTTTTGATGATACTGATAGTTACGTAATGAAAATTTCTGCAGCTAGCAAAGCTTTACGTCAAGTAAGATTTTCTTTAATTACAAAAAAGTCTGTTAATTATGGAAAACTTACAATATAAGCCAAGAGAAAGAAGGGAAAATTACACATAATCCTACCTCTCAAGAATGACTAAGCACTTTTAACATTTGGGCAATTACAAAAAGGCAGTAAAACATTACGAGGGATGCGTGGGTGGCTCAGTCAGTTAAGCGTCTGCCTTCGGCTCAGGTCATGATCCTGGGGTCCTGGGATTGAGTCCCGCATCAGGCTCCCTGCTCAGCAGGGAGTCTGCTTCTCCCTCTGCCTGCAGCTCCCCTTGCTTGTGCTCTCTTTCTCTCTCTGACAAATAAATAAATAAAACCTTAGCATTATAGAATGAGTGAGCTTTGGATAAGACTGCCTGGTATAGATCTCACTTTTGGTGCCGTCTGTGAACTTGGGAAGGTCACTTTACTATGGTTAAGTTTCCTCATCTATGAATTGGAGATGATAATGACAATACCTGCCTCACGGGGTAGTTTCTGAGAATTCAACGTGATCATTCAAGTAGGGCATCTAAATGTGTGGCACGTGGAGGGCCGCCTGGGTGGCTCAGTCGTTAACTGTCTGCCTTCGGCTCAGGTCATGATCCCAGGGTCCTGGGATTGAGCCCCCCATCGGGCTCCCTGCTCCGTGAGAAGCCTGCTTCTCCCTCTCCCACTCCCCCTGCTTGTGTTCCCTCTCTCTGTGTGTCTCTCTATCAAATAAATAAATAAAATCTTTAAAAAAAATAAATGGCACATGGAAAAGGCTCAATCACTATGAACTGACAGTATTTTTCTTTTCTTTTTTCCCTAAAACTGGGAGAGCGTTGTACATACACTTTAAACATTTTTTCCCCTTCCACTTAACTATATGATTTAATCCTTTTGAGTCACTAAATATTTTTTCTGCATATCCCAAAATTGTCTTTATCATGAAGACTTCCAGATATAGACCAAAGTAGAGTTTCCATATACCTAGTACTCAAACGGTAGTCAAGATTTTGCTACTTGTGTTTTATCATCCTCCCCCCAACATTTTGGTTTTTGTTTTATAGTCTGAGATATTTTAGAATGAAAGCAAGCATCATGTCATTTCACTCTTTATATGACTCCATATACATCTCTAAAAAATATGTGCATTATCTCTCATATAACCATTATCATGCCGTTGTTGTTCCTAAAACTTTTTTTTTTTTTTTTGGTATCCTACAAAACCTAGTCCATAATCAAATTCCCCAATTTTCTCAAAGATATTTTTATAGTTGTTTTGTTTGAATTGGGAGCCAAACAAGATTCACATGGTATGTGATTATTTTCTCTTAAGTGTCTTAGATACTAGTCCATTTTCTTCATTTGCCATTGAATTGTAGAAATCAGATCAGCTGTGTTATAGATTGTCTAACATTTTGGATTCTTTTTTTTTTTTTTAAAGATTTTATTTATTTATTTGACAGAGAGACACAGTGAGAGAGGGAACACAAGCGAGGGGAGTGGGAGAGGGAGAAGCAGGCTTCCTGCTGAGCAGGGAGCCCGATGTGGGGCTCGATCCCAGGACCCTGGGATCATGACCTGAGCCGAAGGCAGGCGCTTAACGACTGAGCCACCCAGGCGCCCTAACATTTTGGATTCTTATGTTTGTTTCCTTGTCTCTTACTTAATTTGTGCCTCTCCCACCCCCAGCCACATTTCCTTTAATAGTAGAATCCTGCATAGATTCTGGTTCAATGTGTTTTGGTAAAAATTTTTTAAAATATACCATTTTTAATGGCTACAGAGTATGGGGGGATAGAGGTACCAGAGTCTACAACATCATCACAGTTATTAGTATTTCTACATTTAAAAAAAATTTTATTTATTTGTTTTGAGAGAGACACAGAGCATGAGTGAGGGGATGGCCAGAGGGAGATGGAGAGGGACAAGCAGACTCCCACTGAGTGCAGAGCCTGATGTGAGGCTTAATCTCCTTCCTCTGCATTGTTTCTTATAGTTCTCATTTAAGTGAAATTATGTGGTAATTGTCTTTCTCTGATTGACTTATTTCACTCAGCATAATACCCTCCAGTTCCATCCACGTCGATGTAAATGGTAAGATTTCATCCTTTCTGATGGCTGAGTAATATTCCATTGTATAGATATACCACATCTTCTTTATCCATTCATCTGTTGATGGACATCTAGATTCTTTCCATAGTTTGGCTATTGTGGACATTGCTGCTATAGACATTGGGCTGCTGGTGCACGTTTGGATCACTACACCCATAACCAGCAAGGAAATTGAAATAGTAATTTAACAGTTACTTTCAATAACCTTCATTTCTTTGGATGTTCTCAGGGTTCAACCTCATTGGCATTAGTTGTCTGGGGAGCATCTACTGAGTGCTTTGTCACGACAGTCGTGCCAACATTGAAAAACAGCTGTAGTTATCTCAAATCTATGCATCACATTCCTAGTAAACTCATCCCACTAGAAGACTGGATTAGCGGTGTTCACAAAGACAGTCAGGGTTTTAATATGATCAAAACTTTACCGGTAAGAAACCTAAGCAGATTGTTTTAAGGTTACCTGTGATATATTACTTTTGTGTGGTTGGCTGGCCATCCCATCTTAGCATTTCTTTCCTGAGATGCACAAAACACTCCAGTTATGGTTCAATCTTCCTGTCATCTTGAGGATGTGACAATTATTAATTTCTAAAATGCTAACACTTTTGAAATAATGACTTTTCCTGGTAACTCAGTCTCACCATCTTAAAAATTATTTTATGCTATATTATGGTGGCATAATCTTGGGGATTTTGTGCTATATACAGTTATTGGCCATTCTGTTGACCTGTCCTAGTTCCATCTTACTGGTTCCATTTCGATGTAGTTACAGTTTTAATTTCTGCCTTGTCAGAATCTGTGACACTTTAAAAAATGTGTATTATTATTCTTTGCTGATGAATTTATTACTTATGATTTTCTCTGTGTCAAAAAAAGCAACTGACTGAACTTGAAGATTTATTTACTAAATACACCACTAAGACTTTTTATAGGGTGTTGAAACTTTCTCGCATTTACTTTATGGTAGCTATTTTACATACTAAAATTTTTTTTCACTTATTTACAAGTTCCAAACAATTATATTGCTGTGGGCTAAGGTTGTTGAAATCCCAGAAAAATAAGGTGTAGGAAGTGCAAGGAGAATAGAAATTTACTCGAATGCCTGGAACTAAAAATGAAATATTTGCTTTGAATGCTTTTCTGGAAAACCAAGATTTTAAAGTTAAAGACTTAGTAAATAATTATAAATTACATGTTTTCTTTGCTTAATCACTTACAGATAAACTACAGGCCTCCATCTAATATGGGAATTGCTATTCCACTCACAGACAATTTTTACCATGTGGATCCCAGCAAACCTATACCAAGAAATCTATTTCCTAAGTCAAAGGTAAATAATTTTTGAACATACAAACCAGTTCTTATTTGAATTCAAGAAATCATTCAGTGAAATTACAGATGGACCTAGCTCTAGGGACTAAATGAGAAGGTTCATTCAAAATAATGTTCCATCTGCCCTGATATGTCAGTGTTTATTACTATTCCTACTACCTTGTTCCTCCTCCTCCTCTTTTAGTCCCCCCTTTCATTTTTTTTTAAAGATTTTATTTATTTAAGAGAGACACAGAGCATAAATGGGGAGGAGCAAGGAGAGAGGGTAAGGGAGAAGCAGACTCCCCACTGCGCAGGGAGCCTGATGCGGTGCTCAGTCCCAGGACCCTGCGATCATGACCTGAGCTGAAGTCAGACACCTAACCGACTGAGCCACCCAGATGCCCCATTAACCCCTTTCCTCTTACTGCTACTTCTGGATGTGGTTTTGGAGCCAAGAACTCTAAATGGACTTCTTTCTGCTGATGTCTCCTAGGTTCCTCTTTGGATTTCAAAGGGGATTAGTGGGGTGACAGCATCTTTTCTCAGATGAAAGGAGCCCCCAGACCCATCTCACATGGCCAGCCCAGTGAAACGAAAGGTGTCCTATAGAAAGAAGACAATTTGATCCAACACAACACATTTAAACTCCTACCAATGGTCTGCTTAGAAAACAACCAAACCCAGCAGCACTCTGCCTCTCTGGAGTATGGAGTGAACAAGATAGAAAGAACAGACAGAAACCATGAGGTTGAGAGGAAGAGTACATGATGGGGTAGCTTCTTGAGGAAACCTCACAGATGCCTGTGGAATCTCTCTCCAGAAGAACACACCTGCCTACCTATAGATGTGCACAAACATTCACACCCATTCTATATGTGCATGCATTGTATAAGTACACACACACACACATATAGAAAGACATAAAATGCTTGTTTCTTTTGTTCAAAACTCTCCCTTGTTGGGATGCCTGGGTGGCTCAGTTGGTTAAGCAGCTGCCTTCAGCTCAGGTCTTGATCCCGGGGTGCTGGGATCGAGTCCCGCATCAGGCTCCCTGCTTGGTGGGGAGCCTGCCTCTCCCTCTCCCTCTGCTTGCCGCTCCTCCTGATGTACTCTCTCTGTCAAATAAATAAAATCTTTAAAACAGCAACAACAACTCTTCCTTGTCATTCCATGTAATTCAGAGCTAAAGCCAAATTCTCACAGTGGTCTGTCAGGTCCTTCATGATTTGGCCTTGGCATTCCATCTGACCTGATTTCCCCCTGGGTTAATCTGCTCCAACCACACTGGCCTCCATGTAGTTCTTCAAATATGCCAGACAAATTTCCATCTCAGAGCCTTTGAAGCCAAAGAAATTGCTCTGTCTGGAACGCTCTTCTGCCAGATAGTTCATGGTGCACTCTGTCACTGTCTTCGGGTCTTTGCTTAAACGTCACCATCGTTGTGAGGGCTGCCTTGACCATGCTATTTAGACTTGGAAGCCCCACCCCCAGTGGTACCCACTCCCTGTCCCCCTTCTCTCCTTTCTTGTTCTTCAGTGCACTTATTACAATTTTAATGTTTTACTCATTTATTTACTGTGTTTCATAAAAAGGTAAACTACATTAAGTCAGGGTTGTTGTTGTTTTGAAATCTATTTTACTCTTTACTGCATCTCTTGTACCTAGAACAGTGCCAGACACAAGGAGTGCTTTCAGACTATTGAACAATCTGATAATGCACATTTGTACATATATTATTATATACTCAACACATGAGGAGGTTGACTTCTTGTTGAATCTTGCATTTTGGGGTAAGAAGCTCTGCTCCAGGCAATGACGAGCTATAATACTGCATTCTTCTTCAATTCCAGTCTTTTCCAAAGATAAGCCCTGTTGTGTCCACTACTGAAATATGATTTTACTATATTTACATGGAAATCCTTAGTTTGTTTGTTTATGTTTTCAGGATTCTCTTAGGAGTTGAATAGCAAATGTACCTCGTTTACAGCTAAGTCAATAGGTTTTTTAATGCACTTTTTTATGCATTCAACACATGTTAATTTCAGCATTTCCAGTGTTATCAGGCATTGTACAAATCAACTTTCTCTGAGGATACAGCAACAAACAAGATAAGCACGATACCTTCATGGATCTTTACTGTAACGGGGGAGAATAGGAATTAAACAAGAAGTTGTACAAATTCAATACAATTTCTGAACAGTATGACCATGCATAACCTGAAGCAGAATTACCTAGGAATATTTCTACAATGTAGCTTTCTCAATTGTACCTCACAGCTACTGAATCAGAAACTATGGTGCAATCCTGAAATTTCCATTAAAAAAAAAATCTCCCAGTTAATCCTTACTTGCCCCTAAGTTTAAGACAGACAAGTAGTAGAAACAGACATAAAACACACAATATGACTGTGGATCAGGGGTATAGAACCTAGTCCAAGGGAGTCAGACTGAAAGATGAGTAGGAGTGAACCAACAAAGGAGGAGTGTAGAGGAGGGTAAGGGAGAGAAAAAGAGCATCCCGGGCAAGGAGGTATTCTCGCAAGGGCATTCATAGGAAAGGACTCCATGACTCAGGAGAACCAGAAAGCCTGGGGCATAGTGAATGTATCTGCATAAAACAGAGAATGTACATTCCTTTCAGTCCACATGGAACATCCATACTAAGTGACTGCTTATTTTGTAATAAAGTCTTAATGAATTCCAAAAAGGCTCAATACAGTCCATATTCTATAACTTTAAATCATTAAAATTAAAATTTTTAAAAATGCAAAAAAATAGTGTATGCATACACACCTATATCGTCAATTCACCCACCCCTAAATCTCTTGTCTAGTCTGACTTGTGAAAAATCCTAGCTAAAATACTAGTAAGGCAAATGCATGAATATACTAACTCTGGTATTTCAGGAGACTAGGTTTTCTCCAATGTGAGAAGGTTTGAGCTTATGAAACATTTTAAATTGATTCACTTCATAAATGGATTAAAGGAAAAATAATCTCATTAGAAGCCATAAAACATGTTTGATACAATTTAACATCCATTTCTGAATAAACTTCTGTAAAACAGAAATAGAAGTGATATTACTCAATCTAATAAATAAAATCTGTGAGAAGTATTTAGCAAACATATAAAATTAAATATTAGAAGCATTCATGCTTTAATGCTTCTATTTTACTTCATTTTGTAAAGTCAGGCTAAGCCAATGTGACAAAGAAAAATAAAGTATAAACATAGGAAAGAGATAAAACTCACCATTCCCACATGTAATTACTTACTTAGAAAATATGGAAGAAACAGCTGGCAAACTACTAAAACTAATAATTATTATCAATAATGTAGCCCAATGGATATAAAATCACAAAGAAAAATCAGTAATGTTCCTATATATCTGTAATAACTAATTAGAAGTAATAATGGAAAACAACCCACTCTTCATTTGTATATAATAATAGATGTAGAATTTAATCTAAAAATATGTGCAAGACAGGCACGGAAAAAATTATATGATTTAGCTGAAACATATAAAAAACACCTTGGATTGAGAGAAGTCTCACGTTCTTGGTGGGAAGCTTCACCATTATAAAGCTCAATTCTCTATAGATTAATCTATAAAATCAGTGCAATTACAGTCTAAACCCCAACAGAATATGTTTGAGGGAACAGAATGGGCTTTTTCTAAAGTTTGTACTGAAAAGAAAATAGGTATTAATAAATAAATAATTTGAAGAACAGGAAATGAATGAGGGATTTGTCCTCCTATTGATCAAAAAGAGTAATTAACATAATATGGTATTATCCAAAGTAAACAGATGAAAGGAAATAATAAAGATTAGAGTGGAGGTGAATAAAGAAGAGAATTGAAGAATAGTAGCAAGAATAACAAAGCCAAAAGTTGGTTCTTTGAAAAGATCAACAAACCTTTAAATAGACTGACAAAGAAAAAAAGAAAAGACAACTAAAATCAGAAATGGACATGGGATATTACTATTAACTTTACAAAAATAAAATACATATATTTATTTATAAGAGTACTATTAACAATTGTATGTCAACAAATTGGATACCTAGATGAGATGGAAACATTCATGGAAAAACAGAAATGACCTAAACTGACTGAAAATGAAATAGAAAATCTAAATAACTCCAAGACAAGTAGAGAGATTGAGTTGGTCAGTAATCAAAAACCTCCCAACAAAGAAAAGATCAGATGGCTTCATTGGTGAATTCTACCAAACATTTAAAGAAAATTTAACACCAATAGTTCTCAAGCTTTTCCAAAAAATAGAAGAGAAGGGAACACTTCCTGATTCTAAGAGGCTAGCATTACCCTGATACCAAAGCCAGATAAACACATTGAGAGAAAATTACAAACCAATATCCCTTATGAATATTAGAGACAAAAAAAACCTACAACAATACTAGCAAACCAAGTTCAACAGCATAGTAAAAGGATCATAGACCGTGACCAAGTGAGATTTGTCCCAGGAACACAAAGGTGGCTTAACATAAGAAATCAATCACTGTAATGCACCACATTAATAGAATGAAAGGAAAATATACATGATCATCTCAATTGACGCAGAAAAGGCTTTTGACAAAATCCAATGACCTTTCATGATAAAAGCACTCAACAAACTAGTAATAAAGGGTAACTTCCTCAACCTGATAAAGGGCATCTATGAAATACCCACTGCTAACATCATACTTAATGGTGAAAGATAGAAGCTTTTCCCTTAAGACCAAGAACAAGACAAGGCTCATGCCTCTTCTATCCAGTATTGGACTGGAAGTTCTAGCCAGGACAATTAGGCAAGGAAAAGAAATAAAAAGCATCCAGATTAGAAAGGAAAAAATAAAATGATCTCTAGTCACAGATGACATGATATTATATATATGTTATAATTATATATAATATGTATATTAATAAGATACATATAATTTTAAAGAATCCACAAAAACAAAGAAAAAACTTAGAGTTTATAAAAGAGATGCAGGCCACAAGATCAATACACACAAAAAATTGTATTTCTGTATACTAGAATGAACAAAAGTGAAATTAAAATAATTCCATTTACGATAGCATCACAAATGATAAAATATTTAGGAATAAATATAGCCCAGAAAATACAGAACTTGGACACTGAAAGCTACAAAACATAGCTGAAGAAGTTAAAAGGGAGTTAAATGTGGGAAAGATCCCATGTTCATGATTGGAAGACTTAATATTCTTACAATGACAATACTCCCCAAACTGATTTACAGACTAAATGCATTCCCTATTAAAATTCTGAATGCCTTTTTGCATGAATGTAAAAGCTGATTTTAAAATTCATAAAGAATTTCAAGAGACTCTGCCAGCCAAAACAATCTTGGAAAAAGAAGACAAAGTTGGAGAACCCATACTTCACAATTTCAAAATTTACTATAAAACTATAGTAATCAAAACAGTGTGATAATGGCATAAGGATAGACATATATATCCATGGAATAAAATCGAGAATCCAGAAAAAACCCATACGTCTGTGGTGAACTGAGTTTTGACCTGTGTGCCAAGGCCACTCAAAGGAGAGAGAATAGGTTTTCTAACAAATGGTGCCGTGACAACTGAATGAATATCTACATTCAATAGGATGAATTTGGACACCTATCTTGCACCATCTACAAAAATTAATTTAAAATGGATTGAAAACCTAAACGTAAGAGCTAAAACACAAAACTCTCATAGGGAACTATAAGTGTATACCTTTGTCTCTTTGGATAAGGTGATGATTTGTTAAATATGACCCTAAAGCACAAGAAATGACAGAGAAATAAATTGAACTTCATCAAAATTAAAAACTTTTGTGTGTGGTTGAAAGGACACTGTGAAGAAAGTGAAAAGACACTCACTGAATGGGAGACAATATTTGCAATTCATATATCTGATAAGGATCTAGTATCTAGACATTCTCAAGATCTCTTACAACTCCACAACAAAGAGACAAACCACTCAGTCAGAAATAGATGAAGTCTCTAAATAGATAGTCCTCCAAAGAAGATGTACAGATGGCCAATAAGCCCATGAATGATGCTCAATATCATTAGTCCTTACGTAAATGTAAATCAAAATCACAATGAGATACCGCTTCACACACATTAGGATGCCTATAATATTTTTAATGGAAAATGACAAATGTTGGTGAGGATGTGGAGAAATTAGAACCCTCATGCATTGCTGAGGAGAATATGAAATGGTGCAGCAAACATTTTGGCAGGTCTTCAGAAAGTTAAACAAATAGAATTACTCTATGGCCCAATAATTTTACTCTTAGATACACATCCCAAAAAAATTGAAAATGTATGCTCAAACAGAAAATTTATATCAACATTATGCATAATAGCCAGAGAAGGGAAACAACCAAATATCCATTAACTGATGAATGGATAAACAAAATAGGCAATATCCACACAATAGAATATTACTCAGTCATAAAAAGGAATGAAGTATTGCCATGTGCCACAGCATGGGTGAACCTCAAAAACAGTATTGAACAAAAGAAAACAGACACAAAAGGCTACATATTGTATATTTCCACTTATATAAGATGTCTGGAATAGGAAAATTCACGGAGATAGAAAATAGAATGAATAGATGGGCTGGGGGAAAGGGTAAATGAAGAGTAACTATTTTTTTTAAGATTTTATTTTTAAGTAATCTCGACACCCACCAATGGGGTTTGAACTCACAGCCCTGAGATCAAGAGTCCCATGTTCCACTGACTGAACCAAGTAGGAGCCCCAGTGGGGAGTAACTATTAATGGGTACAGGGTTTCCATTTGGGGTGATGAAAATGTTCTGGAATTAGACAGTGGTGATGATTGAACAACGTTGCTAATGTACTAAAACTCACCAAATTGTACACTTGAAAATGGTTAGAATGGTGAATTTTATCTTAATAAAAAGAAGAAGAAAAAAGAAGCTGGGGGGGATGGTAATCCTAAAATAAAAAGTAAAAGGAAGAATAACATTAAAAAAAAATAGAGCTGATCATCAAAATCAAAAGCCAATCTCTAGCAAGAGTGATCAAATAAAAAATGAATGACAAATGGATAGTTATAATGGAGATTTTAAATGGCATTAGTGAATGCCACGAAGAAAGGCAGTTTGAAACAGTAGACTTGGAGAGGGTTCCATAGAGTCCACAGTCCCATCATATCACATTGGCTCCTTCTAGGTCTCTGTCTTCATGCCTGCAATGGGAGGGGCCCAGAACGGAGAGTCTGGTGGTCCTCATGTGCTGCATTCAGAATAACACAGGTTTTGTAGGTCTCATGCATGTTAATCATCAACCTGGCAAGAAGCTGATACTTGAGATCAAATTACCAAGCGAGGAAACAAAATTCAGAAATACTGTACTTTTAGTCCATTATTAATGGACTTTTCCCCCCCTCTTACCTTCTCAGGGATTTTATTCATTCAGGAAACAAATATTTAGTGAACATTTACTCCATTTGCAGAAGTCCTGCCACAGAAAAAGCAAGTCAACCTATATTCTATTTGCAGAGATCTGGTAAATTCAAGCAGTGCGCTAACATGTCTACTCGGGAGGAGTGTAACTGCACAAATGATCAGAAGTTTTCACATGCTGTTGCTTTCTCAGATTGCAGAGAAAAGGTAAGGTAATTTTTAATTGCCTAAAGACTAAGTACTTTCATATTAATATAAGATTTTGAAGTGTGCATTTTGATTAAATATGAAAGTTAAGACGTGGAACTAATGTCTTATTATGACATAGAACTAAACAGGACACAGAGCTAGGAAGATCTGGATTTAAATATCCCAAAACAGGGTAACAAAGCACCTCTGCAAAATAGAATAATACCTGCCCACACTGTCCATTTCACAGGATTCTTATAAAGATACACACACGTGTGTATATGAAAACAATTTGTAACCTGTCATACACTACACTAGATTACGATGGATATTGATTCATTCAGAAATTATTGAGTATCTAATGTGTATCAGTACTGGGAATATAGAAGTTGAAGTCCTTGTAATCAAGGAGTTCAGTTTGGTAGTATTGACAAAATAGAAGACAGTATAGTATGTTGGTTAAGAGAATGGGTTCTGTGTCAAATATTTGATTCTGTTAGTCCCAAAGCATTCAGAGGTGTATCAGATGGATATTGGTGTTTGTATTAGCTAAGTTAAATGTGCGCTTAAGTAGATCTATTTCAAGGCCTTGTAAGACTATATAATAGCATTATAGACCCTCTCTCTCTCTCTCTCTCTCTCTCTCTCTCTCTATATATATATATATATATATATATATCCTTTATATAAAGATAAAATCACTTAATACCATATCAAGTATAGCATTCGCAGTGAGTTATGAGGGTTGTTATATATACCCCTACAACTCTCCCCTCACTGAATTGCAATAATATTTCTTGAGCATTTACTATCTACTAAACACTGCTCTAAGCATTCTCCATGATTTGCCTCGTTTAATTTGAGGCACAGACAAGCCAGGTAATTTGCCAAAGATTACATCATCAATATGTGAGAGAGCTAGATTTGAACTCTGACTCCAAAGCCTGAGCTTCAAGAGTGTGGCTGAAAGATCATGGCTGGATGGGAGAGAGGCAGAAAGGACATGGTCAAGGTCCAATTCATGCAGTGCCCTATGAGATATGAGTTAGCCAAAAAAGTTTGAATACCATCATAAGAAATTCCTGAAAAGGGCCAAAAGAAAGTTACAAATTTTGTTACCACAATATTTGTGTATTACTTTTGGAGTTCACATTCATTCTACTGTAAGACAGATTGTTTTTCAGGCGCTGAGAAGGCAGGAATCCTAAGAGGCACATGTCATTTAGAATGGCCAAACTCTTGGGGAAATGTATTTATTCACCCTTTACGAGGAAATGAAATTAGTCTTGAATTTTCCAAATTGACATTCATTCTTGGAATTTGAACTTTAGGTTCCTCGTTTTAAGTTTCCAGTTACACAATATCCAGTTTCTTTGGAAATTTACAGTGAGGATGGACGTATCCCAGTGGAAACTCCATATCTGGTTACCGTGACTGAAGTGAATAGGAGGGAAAACTGGAAACTAAGTAGGGTTTGCTTTCTTCTATGGTTATTTTGTCTTATAATTAATGTTGTTACTACCTAGGTAAGTGGCTTATAAAACCTGTTTACACAAGGAACAACCAAGAGTTGGACGCCTAACTGAGTGAGCCACCCAGGCGCCCCTCTTTGGAGAAGAAGTTGAATAAACTGGCACGTTGCTATTCACTCCCCTCCTCTTTCTCCCATGTATTTCATTATTACTTTCGGTGCCCTGGATTTCATGGCATAAAAGCATTTTTGGTAAAATATTTGAAAAGCCGTTTTGTGGATGAGAGGCAAAAATGATTGAGTTTGTGCTACATGTTGGTCTAATTGTCTCTTTTGACTGCTTTTGCAATATTACAGAGGAAGTTCTAAAAGTATGGCCAGAGAGCCTATAGAACCTGTCTTCTAGGGGCACCAGGCTGGCTCAGTCCGAAGAGCATGCGACTCTTGATCTCAGGTCATGAGTTCAAGCTTCACGTTGGGTGTAGAGATTACTTAAATAAATATCCTTTATATAAAGATAAAATCACTATCTACTAAACATTACTATCTTAAATAAATGAAACTTAAAAAAAAAAAAAAGAATCTATCTTCTAATTTTACAAGCAAAGTTTCTTCAAATTTCTATGGTAAAAGAATTTAAGAGATGCAGAAACTTTATTAAATAAGAAAAATGAGGGGTACCTGACTGGCTCAGTCAGTAAAGCATGCGACTCTTGATCTTGGGGTTATAAGTTCAAATCCCACATTGGGTGTAGAGATTACTTAACAATAAAATCTTTGGGGCATCTGGGTGGCTCAGTTGGTTAAGCATCTGACTCTTGATCTCAGCTCAGGTCTTGATCTCAGGGTCATGAGCTCAAGCCCCACATTGGGTTCCATGCTGGACATGTAGCCTACTAAAAAAATAATAATAAAATAAATAATAAAAATCTTTTTTACTTGGGGAGGGGCAGAGGGAGAGAGAGAATCTTAAGCAGGCTCCATGCCCAGCTCAGAGCCCAATGTGCTGCTCGACCTCACAATCCTTAGATCATGACCTGAGCTGAAGTCGAAAGTCAGACTCTTAACTGACTGAGCCACCCAGGCACCCCAGAGGTCTTATCCTTCTTGATAGTGTCCCTGAGGAGATGCAATGTTAGCTACAAGGCCTAATTTTCCCTAAATATATTTTCTATATAGTCAAGCCGAATCAAAAGTCTGGGATAACTTAGTCATGTTACAGAGTGAAATCCTTCATTGTACCTTGATTATGTAGCAAATTTTATGCAAAATGTGAAAATATTATCAGTGTGCTTAAAATATACTTCATGTACTTTTAGAACACAGTGTACCAGACAATGTAAAAAAGTTGAAAAATTACTTAGAACCACGTCTTAATGCTCCAGTGTATAATCCTTTAGGCCTCAACTTAAGTATAAAGGTGAGTTGACAGCACTTTTGTTTTTCCTGTTTTGCGTTGAAGTAAAACATATATGTCTAAACAAAGATTGGTTTAAGTTTTAAAGTATAAGTGTCCATCAATGGGAGAAATTGCATCTTTAAAATATATGGAGGGTGTTTATTTTTCCTCCCTTTCTCTTGATATTATTATTTCTAAAAGTATCTGAAAGTTGAATTTAACATTAACTTACTATTTTTTGAGCTGATAGGCAAAACTAATAGATTATTTTTCAAGATGGAGTAGAAAGGGTATTTCCAAAATTAAGGGAATAAAACAGTTTTGGTATCCTTCATCTGGATGTACACAGGTATGTCTTCTGGTTCTAGCTGCCCGTAAGAACACATGAAGTTGATATAATCCAGGTAATTGTTATAAAAGCCGATAAAAACAAGTGGGCGTATCAAAACCATGAATATGAGGATTAGCCCAAATTACCTGTCAAGGTCATGTTAGGCTTTATGTTTATATTTCTTCATTCTTTTTTTTTTTTTTTTAAGATTTTATTTATTTATTTGACAGAGAGAGACACAGCGAGAAAGAGAGCACAAGCAGGGGGAGTGGGAGAGGGAGAAGCAGGCTTCCCGCTGAGCAGGGAGCCCGAAGTGGGGCTCGATCCCAGGACCCTGGGACCATGACCTGAGCCAAAGGCAGACGCTTAACGACTGAGCCACCCAGGCGCCTTATATTTCTTCATTCTAAAACCAAGTTTCAGCTATTGTCCTTCTTCCTCCATTTTTATTTTGATACATGAAGTAGATGCCTTAGGAAGGAGATTGTATCTTTCTATGCAATATCTATAGGTTAAGTGGCTCCAGTGTGTATTTTAACTTAAAGGAACATACGTGTCTATGCTGCTAATGACCAGGTGTTTTTTTTCCACAGGGCTCTGAGCTTTTTCACTTCAGAGTGTCCGTTGTTCCAGGGGTCACTTTTTGTAACTTAGTTGAAGAATTTCAGGTATGGTAAATGCACAAGGTACCGATGGGGTGATGGCTGGGGAAGTAGCATGACAAGTGTCAGTGCAAGAGACACAAAAGAGAAAAACGGCAAAATTTGTGCGATGGACAGGGCCTGGAGACAGGGGATCCTGGAGAAAGGGGGGTGACATTGTCAGTAATGATGAAGGTAGAGTGTATGACACATAACAGGACCCATCAGAGGTGGGAAAATTTTAATATGTGCCTGTATTTGTTTTTGTTCTCTCTCCATCTTCCATTTTTAACTCATTTTCAGACTTTTACCGCATTTCCTCTCACCCCATGTCCCCAAAGAAACATATGTCTATAACATTTTAGTTTCCATTACAATCTTCCTGATTATCTTCACTGTAATGGTAGAGTCTTAATACGCCAAAAGCCATCAAGATCTGAAAGTTTTGGGAACCAAAATCAATCTCCCCAAATTACCCCATGATGTGCAATAATTCAGTTATGCTTCTTCACATAACGACAATTGCTACCAGGATGAGAAGGAATGAGGATTTGATTAAATTGATTAATGACTCATTCATTATCAAATACTGTTACCACATTATCAAAAACAAGATCTCTCTCTCTCTCTCCCCTCCCTCCTTTCCTTCCTCTTTCCCTCTCCCCCTCCTCCCTCTTCCCCCACCCCTCTCCTTTTTCTATCTTGACCCTGCCTTAAGGCCAGCCCCAGCAATGGATCTGCACTGCTGTAAATGTGTGTTAACTAACTGGAATTTAAATAAAAACTTAAAAAATAAAATAAAATTGGTGAAAATATAGTCATTCAAAAAACAAAAACAAAGAAGCATAGCAAAGGCTTCAAAATAAACCTGCAATATAAACACCTCACTTAAGTTCTGGAATAACCCCTGAGTGGCACGGGAACCAGAAAGACACAAGAGCATAGCCAAAGTTTTGAAACTGAACTGACACCGGAGCCACCACCGAGAGTAAAGCATAACTTGATCTGAACCCAACCAGTGTAGCCAACTGCTAAGACAAACAAAACCCCAATATTTTCCAGAGAATTTTTAATAAGACTCGGAGTCTCATGACAGAAACATCTTAAATGTCCAGGATAAAATCCCATATTACTCAATATGCCAATAACTAAGAAAATATAATAGATTCTCAAAAGAAAAGACCATCAGCAATTGATGGTAAATGAAATGATCAGACAGATGTTTTAAACCAGCCATGATAACCAGACTCTGTGAGGTAAAGGTAAATGAGTTTTGAAATGACTGAAAAGGGAAAGGGAGGAATTCTCAGCAGAGAAATGGAAGCTATAAAAAAGAAAACCAAATGGAAATTTTAGAACTGAAAAATACAATATTTAAAATTTAAAAATCACTGGATAGATTTGCTAGCAGAACAAATATGCAGAGAAAAAAAATCAGTGAATTTGAAAACAAATCAGTAGAAATCCACTCTGAAGAAAAAAAAACTTTAAAAAGAATGGCCTCAGGGATCTATGTGATAGTATCGAAAGTCTGACCTTTAGGTCCCCAGAGTCCATGCAGGACAGGAAAAAGGGATTGATGCAGAAAAAAGAAGGGCAATGAGGGGGAGGAGGAGGAGGAATGGGAGGAATGGGAGGAGAGGGAAGTGGGAGGAGGAGTGCAGGGGAGGGAAGGGGTAAGGGAGGGGAAGGAGAAGGAGGAGAAAAGAGGAAAGAATAAAGGCTGAAAATGTCCCAAATTTGGTGAAGACATAAATTTACATATTTAAGAAGCTTAGTGAATCCAGAGCAAGATATAGAGATTCTGCCTAAACATATCATGACCAAACTACTAAAAATCAAAGATAAAGAAAAAAATATTGAAAGCAGCCAAAACAACAGCAACAACAAAGCCATGTAAGTGAACAATAATTTGAATGACTGCTGATTTTTCCTCAGAAACCATGGAAGCTAGAAGAAAGTTGCCCAACATGGGAGGAAGGACTGCCAATCCAGAATTCTGTATTCAGTGAAAATATCCTTCAGGAATGAAGGAAAAATAAAAGCACTCTTAGATGAAGGAAAACAAAGATAATCCACTATTGGCAGAACTTCTCTTTTTAAAAAAACATATAAAGAATTTCTTCAGGCTGAAAAGAAGTTGTCAACAGAAGGAGACAAAGCTTCTGGAATGAAGGAGGAACCACAAAAAAATAAAAGAAAGACAGGAAGTGATTGTACAGTTAACCAAGGGAGAATCATTAAACAACAGTAGAAAAAGAGTGTAAGTTTCTTGGGACTGTCGACACCTGCTTTTGAAAGTATCCTGAAACAATGGGGATTTTTGCGCATCTTAAAGGACATTATTGGGATAATTGACAAAATTTGAATAACGTCTGTAGATTAGAGAACAGCACTGTCTCAGTGTTAATGCCTTGATTTTGGCAATTACACTGTGGTTACTTAAGTGAATTCTTTGTGTTTAAGAAATACAAATTGAAGTATTTTGGCAGTAAAGAGATATTGTGTCTAGGAGACACACTTCTATGATTCTGGGGTTTAACCTTTTTTTAGACATGGTGTGGAATATTTGGATAGTCAAAGAAGAGTGGAAGGGAAACATTTGAAGAAAAACTGTTTTCCAGAACTTTAGAGGTGGCCGTTTAGCTGGCGAATACAGAATTCAGAGGTGATACAGCCTTCTACTCTTAAAAAATAATGGATGGCTTAACTGAACAAGTGAAATGTTTCTAGCGTCTAGTAAGGTGACTAAAATTTTATTTTATGTAAAAAATGGGTAAGAAAGGCATTCTGGGTGGAGGGGACAGCAGCAGCAAAAACACAGGTAAGAGAAAGCGTCAAGCTTATCTCTTGAACGGCTTCTATCCATTTGGCTGGAATGTAAGGTTCTGTAGAAGAAAGTGGGTAGGTTAGGGTCAAACTGTGGGAGACCTGAGAGCTCATAATAAGAACTTTAGGATGTTCCTGTCAGCAAGAAGAAGCTATTAAACATTTTTGAAAAAAGGTGTTCAGGGATGGAGACCATGGTCTACAGCAGTCCAGTCAGAGTGAATCACAGGATTTTTGCACCAAATGCTGAGACATGGATTTGCTCTTTCTTGATGATATTGAACAAAACAGCTTATGGCCCCAAGAGCTGCTGTCAGCCATGAGGGCTGTGGAGACTAAGAGGGGAGATATCCAACACTGAGGAAGCAGAATGGAAAGATGCAAACAAAAGCCAAATAGACCAAGATTACAATGAATTGTTTCCTCTGGCTCTTTCAGCATGGAAAAGAAAATTCACTTTTGTGATTACATGTAGCATACAATTGTCTCTCTCATTGGCCACAAACAGATTAGATCTTTCTTAACAAAGCTAATCATCCATACTCCTCTGATGGTCCTGCTTAGAAGGAAGATTTTTGTTTTCTTGTAGTACCATCCTGAAGACCACAAGTGGAATATCACATCCAATATCTAACATTTTCTATCAAATTCCCAATAATCCCAGTACCATTGGGCACACACCATTGGCTCTAAAGTACAACAGGAGACGGCTAAGCCAGCTGATCCATTACCACGAGGATACTTATCTGCCCAGATGGGAAAGAACGGTTTCTCACTGCTTTCCACACCACTTAGCCAGGACCACCTTTTCAATTCTGCTGCTTATAACATCCCACTTCCGGTACCAGTTCTGTATCATCAAAATTCTTTTCGTTGCAAATAAAGCAACTTCACTTTTTTTTTTTTAAGTGTTTTTTAGACAAATGGGTGTCTTACAAAGATGAATCTGGCAATGTTATTATGTCAACATGGATTGACAGCACAGAGAGGAGGCTGAGCGGTTTGTTCATACAAAGTGAGGTAATAAAGCTCACAGTAGCAGGATTGAAAATGGAATGGAAAGAACGAATCTGAGAGAAATTGTAAAAGATTCGATGGCATACGAGGGTTGTTTCAAAGAAAAGGCATACCTCCTTTGGGCACTGGGAGGATGGTGGTACCTTTAACTTGAGCTGTATTCTAAAGCAGCTTACCCATCCTTAGCATTTTCCCACATTCTCCACTGTCCTATTTCCACTCATCTCTACTTTCTTCTACCTCAAAATATGATCTAGCTTCCTACTTCACAGAGAAAACCCAAGTCACTGGGCTCGAACCACCTTACTCTCTATATGCCCCTGCTTCTAGAATTAACGTATATGGCACCCATCCTGGCCTCAAGTCTCAGAGAAAAAGACACCTCTGTGCCTCTCTGTCAACAATCCTGTCTCTCTTCTAGGCACTTGTTTTTATTAGTTATCCATTCAGGTGTAGGAAGCATTTTGAATACACAGAAGTTTCCCTATGTTAGCACATAGAGGATTTTCTAAAAAGATGACAGCTTGAAGGAGCACATGCTTATTCCCTCTCCCTGGAATGCCCGTTCTTCTCCTTGTCTTCTGTGAACCCACTTATTCTTCAAGATGCAGCTCAGGAAGCACATACCCTGGTCACCCTCGGCAGTTAGGCATTTCCTAACTGTGTTCCCATGGCACTCTGTCCGTTCCTCTGTAACTGAACACAGAGTGTTTTCCTGCCATCTAAGTATCCTGCCGACCTCTGCGGTTAAAGACCTAGGACAATAGAATTTATATTCTGTATTGCGTGCAAACTGTTACTTACCAGATTGTCCAGAGACTGTTTCTAGGCTTTGTGGATGCTGAATATCTATATGTATCTGAGCAGAAGTTTGCTAAATTGATTAATAGTGTCTCCACTGTTATGGAAATCTTATAAAGTTCAGCGTCTTAAATGACTAGATTCAGAAAGCTAAAAGACTGTGCTTTTTCTGTTGCAGATTTATATTGATGAAGTACCATTGCCATTTCCAGGACACACACTCATAGCTGTTGCAGCGGCTGTAGTGCTGGGGGGATTAATTTTCACAACATTTATGTTTCAAATACGTAACATCCACCCAAGTGATATATGCCGAAAATTTATGAGGAGAAACAAAGTGAACTTGTCAAATTTCAGCATGAATCAGATGGCTCACAGATGAAAATCTGAATAGGGAACCAATGATAATCACAATTGTCTCTTAATGTGCTGGCTTTACGAGACAATTCTAGAACAATATATTTAAATGTTAATATAAAAACAAGATAAAATACTTCAGGATGACCATTTATAACTCAAATTGCTACTCGTCAAATATGTTTACCATTCTGTTTTCTTATTTTAAATACGTGGAAAATTTCTTCTGTTAATGCTTACGTAGAAGATCTTCCTTGAGGTTTTTACAAAACTATAAAATGAATAAGCATCTCTGTGTGGACTGGGTTTTCTGTATTTTTTAGCTTGGAATGGGTTTTTGGTAGTTTTTGGCTTTTATTGGCCAGAGCCCATGCTGTGGGATCAGGACACCCGAGCCTTGCTCTGTTCGAGAAGGAACATGGGTAGAATGCAGTCATGCCAGGGAAAGGCAGGTGTGGGGGAGGCTCATCTGCAAGTGTGCTGGCAGAGCTTCACGGGAATTAAAGGGAAAGCCATCTGGGTTTCTTGAAGCAACTTCAAAACCAGATAGTAGTACCTAAAAAGAGGGAAATGTGACCTCCATTATGGGGGTGTTGGAAGAACACAGGGCAAGGTATTGGTTTACAAACCTACATACAAGCAGGTGGAATTCCAAAAGATGTACCTCTGCGTGCTCTCTCAGAGCACCCGTTCCCAAATAGCCAGAAGATGACAATACATTCCGAGATCAGAGCTATAGTCTCTTGGAAAAGCTCTGAAGGGGTGGCACACTGCTTTGACAATGTAAGGAGAAGCTAAGTATCTCGTCCAGAAGAGTGTGTTTTCCTCATACGCCGGGAGCCAAGAAAAGCCACATGGCAGTCTTGGTTTCCAATTCAGTAGAATCATTATCATGTTGACGGGTAGAAGCTCTGCTACACTGGCTAGAGAGACCCCTTGTTCAGGACACAGAAAGCAGAAATCTCAGTAGGGTTTTATTAAGTGAAACCATTCACTCTCCATCCCTTGTCTCCCAAGTGACTGTGCTGTAGCTATAGGAAACCACTCTGTACTGGGGATTATGGCATGGGACATATATTCCAGCCAGCCAGGGAAATTGCCAGTGTCCAAGGGGCCATTGTGCATGAACTTTCAACAGACCTTCTCCTTATCATAAGACCACCTGTTTCTGGGTGACAGAGTAACAATAATGCAGTGAATCCCGGAACATCAACGCATTGCCTCACTTGTTTTTGTGAAGTTGAGGACAGAGTCAGAGGCAAATTTGCCTCTGAGAGATCAAAACACTTAAGAGTCCATACGCGCTGAAAAGATGATTGTGTCTCCCCATGCATAATTAAAATAAAATGTTGATGTAACACAAAACTTCAACATATGTGGAAGTGAGAATAACTTCTGTCTAGATTTTCTGATTAGAAAATTCTGAAAAAATTCATCAGGGCTTTACTACTCACATTTTGGGGGGCTGGGGGGCAAGAGTTGCCCCATTCCTTGTGTTGGGGCATAAAAGGGCGGAGATGGAAGAATACCATGGAAGCATATAAGGCATTTGGAGCGAATGGGCAGGCTGGGTGTCTTCACCCGGCACCCAGAACTACCTTGTAAGTTTGCAAGTAGGATAAAATCTCAGACTCTTCACAGAGATCGATACAAACAAGACTTAAATTTGTTCATGGGTCTGCTGGTTCATGAGAAGAGAGTAACCAGATCTGCACTACAGCCTCTATTGGACTAGATGCCACTCAAAGCTCCCACTTTTAGAACCAAAATGCATTAGAGCAGAATATTCTAAATGGTAGGTGATGTGTGCTGCCTCACGTTTCCCAAACGACCTACCGGGTACTGTTTGTCCTTCTATGTGGTAGGGAAAGCAAGGTGCCCTTGCCTGTCCTTTACGCTGGATTAGGAGGCGCCCACAGGCTCCAGAATCCTGAATTAGCCCAAACTTTGCTAAAGTGTATTCTTGTTGAGTTTGACTTTCTACTCCATCACACATGTACCATATCAAGATATCTTAAGAAGTTGCTTCTACATGCTCCTCAGGTCCATGAAACCTACTATTCTATAGCATAGTGAGGTGGTCAACTTGCTTCCCACCGGACTGGGGCACAGGACCAGAGGCGGTAGAACAGTAAAGGTACATTGCTGCCCTGCCAAGGGAAGGATTGAGCTTGAACTAGAGCAATATGCCAAGTTCCAGGATTTTCATCGGTTGCCCCTGTACCACGATCACTGTGCCTACTCTGCTGTCATTATGAGCCTGCTGGACATGGTGGTCCTCGGCACCTCCCATCTCCATCAAGACCAGGCATCCAGCTTTAACTGCAGCACTACGCACCCTCATCCAGTCGTGCTATACAGCATGGCAGGTAGGAGCTTGGCTTCCAAGGTAGGAACGCTTGGGTTGGAATGCTGTCTTTGCCACTTTCTAGCTGTGTTATCTTGAGAAACCGATTTCTCTGTGTCTCAGTTTCTTTGTCAATATAATAATGTGACTTACTTCATTGGATTGCTTGGGAATTAAAGGACTTAATACACAAAGTGCTTAGAACAGAGCCTGGCCCTTAGAAAGGGCTGTAGAAACATTACCTCTGTACCGGGAAGGTCAGGGAGCATGCCTTGAAAGATTCAAATTCTTCCTTTATCAATCCACTCTTAGTGACCAAAAAAAAGAAAAAAAGAGACATCCAGGTGTCATCGGTCTGAATTCCTCTCCACTGGTCAGGTGCTATATGGCCTTTCAGTGTCACCTGGCGTGGTGCACATATTGGGCCAGATTTGCATTAGTTAATCCAATCCCTTAGAACCCCAGCTAGCAGCCTCAGCTAGCATACCAAATACAGCATCAGTATGACAACAGATTGAGAATAATCAGCACTATGTTCTTCAGTCTTTGGTCAAACACCTCAAAACTCCTGGCCCATAAAAATTTCCCCAGGGTTTTGACAATAAAAGGAGCACTGCAATTCTGGGATGTAACTCTTTTCTGTTTAACACCTTCCTGTTTATTTTGAGTCAGAATCCACCAAAGAGTGAGGCACAGGAGGGATTTTGAGATTCAGCCTGCAAGGGAGGCCCATCAGGAAGCTGTCAAGGTTTCACTGAAGGAAGACTTTAGATGGTATTTGCTTGGCTGAGCAAAGCAGTCAGATTTTATGTGCTCATTTCTATATTATCATGCTTATTAGCCCAGTTCTGCTATTTACACACTTGTCTGCCCCTGCACTGGGTATGGTGCTAATTTGCTGTCACATTTCCTTGATATGCCCATCTAGTATAGTGACTACTGCATGCCTGGTGTTCAATAAATGAGGAATAAAAACACTTTATTATCAAATTCAGGGGAGCAAAGGAAACCATAAGTACAACACAAGAGCATCCTGTTATAAGAGAAGTTCAGATAAAGTAGCAAAATACCTAGCATCCCACAGGCACAAAGTAGATAATAAATATTTGTTGAAAAATTAATAAATTAATAAATGAATACAAAGAAAGGACTCAAAAGAAGAAGCTTCGGGGAATCCTTATGATTTTGATGTGTTCTAATTTATGATGGGATATGAGTTTAACAAAAGTAAAAGGAGTGGGGTTTTTTTGTCTCTGATTTTAAGAGTAGTAACAGGAAAATTTGGAAAATAAAAGTCTAGGAAAGAAAAATTAAAATCATACCACTTAAAATTTTGGCATATTTTCTTAATCTTTTAAGTTTGGGATCTGTGTGTATATATGTGTATATTACATAACATTACTGCCAAATGACATTTGTAGTTTACTATATGTAGGTTTCTCCTAGTTAAAACAAAAACAAAAACAAAACCCTCCATGTCTAGATTTATTCAGTGTGACTTTTATTAAAGATGCTTAAAATTATGAAATGTGTTCGTTGGCACGAATGGCCATTATGTTGATGTTTTGCTTGGTTAGAATAATCCTTGCATAGGGGCCCGACACCTTAATGGTTCCTGCACGTCAGTAAGCACAGTGCCCGTTGTTGGTTGGTTGGTTGGTTGGTTGGTAGCTTGTTTTGGGGTGGCCAGGGGCGAGCCCAGGAAAAAGGGTTGCCATTTGAGGAGTCTCATGTGAAGCAGAAATGGCCAAATTGGATCTCGAAGGATGATAAAGGTTTTGAGAAGTCAAAAAGAAGCAGTAACAAAGAAATGGAAGAAAAAATTTCAGAGAAATAAATGAACATTGACTAGCCTCGTGTAGAATAGAAGATGGTAGGATGTGTGCAAATCATTTCAGGTTGTGTGCAGATTTGGATCTGTTCAAGACATTCTTTACTTTCAGTTTGCATGTCTGAAAGAAGAAAATGACAAAAGGATCTAAGGTTTTCTGACAATGTAAATAGTGTGAGTTTTTTTAAGGCCCAGCCTTTTTTTTCTGCCTGCAGTTCCCCGCGTCTATTATAAACGTTAACAATCTTGTGAAGACCCTTCTATACTTTTCTTTCTGGTTGTATCTAGTTTCCCCTCCTCAATCTAAATTAGCTGAATGGCTATGGAAAGAATAACTGTCAGGGGCTCCTGGGTGGCTCAGTGAGTTAAGCAACTGACCCTTGACTTCAGCTCAGGTCATGATCTCAGGGTTGTGAAATCGAGCCCGGTGTCATTGGTTCCCTGCTGAGCTTAAGATTCTCTCTCCCTCTCTCTCTGCCCCTGCCCCTGCCCTGCACTCTCTCTCTCAAAAAAAAAAAAAAAGTGTTGAAATAAGGGAGTGAATGATTACAGGCTCTGTGCTCAGTGATCTGGTACTTTTCCCATGAGAATGAAAAATCACACGACAACACCTTCAATGTTCGCTTGGGGTCAAGGACCTTGACTTCGACATTTTTAGGAGGACACATACATTTAAACCTCCTAATAAAGCAGCTGCTGTCTTACTCATAGAAACCTATTCAATTTTTACCCTCTAACTCAAATCAGTTTTAACAAGTACTTATCAGACCCTTGGGCATCAGACCCTTTGGTGTCTGCAGGAGAAACTAACGAAGTCAAAGTCATCACCTGCGAGGGCTTTCTTACTTATATTTTATGAATAATTCTGGTTCATTCCCTATTCAAAACTGTTCTCATTTATGATTTGTTGATTACTGACACTCTAGGTAAAAGATATTCACATCATAAGAACACCCTTAATGCCATGGGGAAAGTAGACAAATATCTAGTATTTAGATATGTTTAAGTTTTTACTGTAATGGTAGGACTTCAGGGTAATAATAGTAATGATATAATTCAATTTGGTGATGGCTAACCTTATTCCGGTTGTGGCAACCAGCACTCTCCTTTCTGGAATGGCAAAATCTTCTTCCCTTCTCAATTCAAGACCTAGTGAATGCACTAGTGTTTTCAGGAGACTCAGAATAGCAGCTAGTGATCCTCGGGGTGATTCCTTGTGCTGCATCATGCTCCAGTATCTGTAATGAGGGAGGCCTCTTCTTTGACCTTGGAGAGGTTACTGGTTAATTACGCTGACTGTAGGCTCCTGGGCACGTGGAAGGAAAGTCTTCTTTGTTGGATGGAAAAGTTCTTCTCTGGCAGAGGAAAAGTTATAACCACAAGTCATTCTGCCTTCTAGACTTGTAATTTGACCTTACTTGAACCATTCTTGCATTCCTAGAATAAACCCTACTTGACCGTGATGTTTTCTTTTTCTAATACCCTGTTGAGTCTGGCTAGCTAATATTTTATTCTAGTTCTGTTATAAAATGAGTTTGGCCGCTTTCCCTCTCTTATGGAAGTGTTCCTTTAAAGTCTGGATTATCTGTTCCATAAAGATTTTATAAACTCACTAGTAAAGCTATATCAATGGTAGGCCTACCATATTTTGACTTGGTTTATAAATGTTTCATAATAGTTGGTGCTTTATTTTGTATTATAACTATTTAACTCTGTTATTATTATATCACTTTGTCTCATTTGATATATTTTGTCTGGAACTCAAACTTGTCTAATTTTGTTATTTTGATTTCTCTCTTTTTTAAGTTTAGAGATACATAATTTATATGTAAGTAAAATTCACCCTTTTTAGTGTGCAGTTCTAAGGTTTTCGAGAAACGTATGTAAACATTCACGTAACCAAAATCACAATCAAGATCCCATCACTCCAAAAAGTTCTCTTGACCCGTAGTAGTTAACATCTCCCCCACTCTTACTCCCTGGAAACCGTGGGTATGTTTTTGACTCTGCAGCTTTTTTCTTTTCCAGAAGGTCATATAAGTGGAATTGTATGTATGTAATCTTCTAAGTTGGGCATCTTTCTCTGCACAGAATGCACTTAGGATTCATCTATTCATATATATATATTCATCTATATTGTGTGTCTCAGTAGTTTGTTTTTTTATTGCTGAGTAGTAGTCTATAGATGAATCATAGTTTGTTAAACCATTTACCAATGAGAGTGTATTTTGGTTGTTCCTAGTTTTTGGCGAGTAGGAATAAATGTGCAGTGAACATTTGTGTACATGTTTTGGTGTGATTTCAAAAAAAAATCTGAGATTTTGGTTGGGATTGTGTTGAATCAATAGCTAGATTAGGGGAGAGTTGAAGGCTTAACCGTACTGAGTCTTTCAACTCCTGAGCATGCCACCTCTCTCCACTTATTTGGATCTTCCTTAGTTTCTCTAATCAGTCTTTTTTAGTTTTCAGCATATAGGACTTGCACACAACTTAAACGATTTATTGCTAAGTATACCATGGTTTTGGTGCCATTGTAAAAGGTACTGTTGTTTTAATTTCAATTTCTACTCTCAAAGAAAAAAGAAACATATATAAACAAATCTAATACATGCTGGATCTATCTGCTGACAACTACAAACGCTGATGAAGTAAGTCAAAGAAGATCTAAGTCAACAGAAGAGATATACTGTGTGGATGAATTAAAAACTATTTTTAAGATGTCAACTCTCTCCAATTTGATCAACAGATTAAATGCAGTTCCAATCATAATCCTACAAATTTTTTATAGATATACACAGGCTGATTCTAAAATTCATATGGAAAGCCAAAGGAACTAGATTAGCCAAAACAATTCAAAAAGAAGAACAGATTTGGTTGCTCATGCCATCCAATTCCAAGACTTAATAGGTTTTGGCAGTCATCAAAGGAGTGTGGTATTGGGGAAAAGACAGATACATCAATTAATGGAACAGAATGGAAAGCCTTTTCAGTAAGTAGTACTCAACTAGATGTCCATATGCAAAAAAAAAATCAACCTCAACGCTCCCGATCTTATACAAAAATTAACTCAAATGTATCGTAGAAAAAACTTTTAGGAAAAAAAAACATAGGAGAAAATTTGCATGATCTCAAGTTTGCTGATGAAGTTTTAAAGAAGATTTTATTTATAGAGAGCAAGAGCATGTGACCAAGGACAGAGGGAGAGGGAGAGAGAGAATCTCAAGCAGACTCATCCTGAGCACAGAGCTCAGTGTGGGGCTCCATCTCATAACCCGGAGATCATTACCTGAGCCGAAATCAAGAGTCGGACGCTTACCGACTAAACCACTCAGGTGCCCCTGCTGATGAGTTTTTAGATATGACACGAAAGCACAATCTATAAAAGAATAAATAATGAATTATGCTTTATTGAAATTAATAACTTTTGCACTGCAAAAAACATTATTAAGAAAATGAAAAGGCAAACCAGACTGGGAGAAAATATTTGCAAGTCATATATCCAGTAAAGACCTTGAATGCAGAATATATAAAGAACTCTTTAAACAAGAAGAAAATGAACAACCTCTAAAATCAGCAAAACATCTGAAGAGACACTTGACAGAAGAAGATATACATATGGCAAATAAGCATTAATATAATGTGGGGGTTGGGAAGCAGGGGAGGAAGCAACATGATGATGTCAAATACCCATGTGGTGCCAAAGTCATAGTAACTCTTTCTCACTGCTGGTCGGAATGCAGAACAGTACAGCCACTTTGGAGAACAATTTGTTAGTTTTATGAAAGATAAACATACACATACACTTTGACTTAGTAATCCCGCTTCTAGATATTAATCCAAGTAAATTGAAAGTTTATATTAGCACAAAACCTGAATGTAAATATTTATAGCAGCCTCATTCATAATTCCCCAAGCTGGACACAACCAAGCTGTTCTTCAACATTTTTATCTGGTGTACAAATAAACAACCTGTTCATACCAGCAAATACTATTCAGTGATAAAAAGGAATGGACTGTTAAGTGATGCAACAACATAGAAGAATCTTACATGTATTTGGCTAAGTAAAAGAATCCAAACCCAAAAGCCTATATTGATACTCTCGTATGATTCCACTTACACAACATTCTGGAAAAGGCAAAACTAGAGGGGCAGAAAACAGATTGGTGGCTGCCTGGTATTGGGGGAAGTTGGAGAGGCAGACCACAAAGGGGTCATACTTGGATGTGTTTAGGGTAATGGAACTGCCTCTGATCCTTTTGTGATGGATATATGACCCTACATTTATCAAAATCCTTAGAAATACATAGCACGAAGGGTGAAGTTAACTGTATACCATTTTAAAACATCATCCAGGATGTTGAGGGATCTCAGGATGGAATGCACATTGTAACAAATGTATTGCAAATGTCTGATATGATCTTAATGAACTGCATGAAGGAAAAGGAGGTGACCCGCATACTTTGGGGAAAGAAGTGTCTTGACTGCATACTGTAAGGCTGAAGACAAAATGAACTGGACATAAATACTGTACTCTAGATGTTAAGTTTGTTTCTTAAAGGGGTACAGATTAGAAATCCTGAAATTACTTAATGTATATTCTAGGGTTGAGCATATAAGTAAATAAAGTGTAGATTAAGGAGCCCAGTTTCTCACTGTGAGAGTAACAAATTACAAAGAAGCAGAGGGAGAGAAGGTAGAATGAACCCTGTGATGCTAGATTAAAGTGGGAGATATTAGTATAAACTCAGGGGTTTTAAAATTTTTAATTTGATTTTAATTTCAGTATCGCTAACATACAGAGTTATGTCAGTTTCAGGTATGTGGTGCCTGGGTAGCTCAGTTGGTTAAGGGTCCAACTTTTTTTTATTCAAGAGAGAGAGAGCACAAGGGGGTGGACTAGAGGCAGAAGGAGGGGGAGAAGCAGACTCCCCGCTGAGCAGGGTGCCTGATGCAGGGCTCGATCCCAGGACCCTGAGATCATGACCTGAGCCGAAGGCAGACACTTAACCCACTGAACCTCCCAGGCGCCCCAAGTGCTAAAACCTTGATTTCGGCTCAGGTCATGATTTCAGGGTTGTGAGATTGAGCCCTGCATCAGGCTCTATGCTCAGCATGAGCCTGCTTAAGATACTCTCTCTCCCTCTCCTGCTGCCCCCTCCCCCACCACTTGCACTCTCTCTCTCAAAAAAAAAAATTATAAATATTAGTTTCAGGTGTACAACATAGTGATTCAACAATTCTATACATAACTCAGTGCTCATCACAATAAATGTGCTCTTATGCCCATCACCTATTTCACCCCTTCCCCCGCCCCATTTCCCCTCTGGTAACTATCTGTTCTCTCTAGTGAAGAGTCTGATTCTTGGTTTGTCTGTCTTTCTATCTGTCTCTCTCTTTTTGCTCATTTGTTTCTTAAATTCCACATATGAGTGAAATCATATGGTATTTGTCATCCTCTGACTTCTTTCTTTTTTTTTTTTTTAAGATTTTATTGATTTATTTGACACAGAGAGAGAGAGAGAGAGAGAGCACAAGCAGACAGAGCAGCAGGCAGAGGGAGAAGCAGGGAGCCCGATGCGGGGCTCGATCCCAGGACCCTGGGATCATGATCTGAGCCAAAAGCAGCTGCTTAATGACTGAGCCACCCAGCCGCCCCCTTCCTCTGACTTATTTCACTTAGCATTATATTCTCTGGCTTCATCCGTGTCATTGCAAATGGCAAGATTTCATTCTTTTTAGGCTGAATAATATTCCATCATATACATGCCATATCTTCTTTATCCATTCATCTATTGATGGACACTTGGGCTGTTTCCATAATTTGGCTATTGTAAATAGTGCTGCAATAAACATGGGGGTGCAAGTATCCCTTTGAATTAGCGTTTTTGTATTTTGGAGGTAAATACCCAGTGGTGCAATTACTGGATCATAGGGTCGTTCTATTCTTAACTTTTTGAGGACCCTCCATACTGTTTTTCCACAGCAGCTGCACAAGTTTGCATTCCCACCAACAGCGCACTAGGGTTCCTTTTTCTCTACATCCTCGCCAACACTTGTTGTTTCTTGTGGTTTTGATTTTAGCCATTCTGACAGGTGCAAAGTGATACCGCATTATAGTTTTGATTTGCATTTCCTTGATGATGAGTGATGTTGACCAACTTTTCGTGTGTCTGTTGGCCATCTGGATGTCTTCTTTGGAGACATGTACAGACTTTGTTTTAAAGTCTATTTTGTCTTATATAAGTATTGCTACTCTGGCGTTCTCACTGACATCCATTGGCATGATAAATGTTTCTCCATCCCCTCACTCTCAGTATGCAGACGTCTTATGTCTGAAATGTAAACTTGGGTTTATTTAATAGATAGACATTGATATGGATGGGTTAGCGTGTGTCCCCTCCCCCATCTCTGCCCTCTGAGAGGTCATACAAGCAGTGATAATCCAGTAAGGACAAGTGCATCTAGTGCCCAGATCTAGGTTTTCTAAATCAGAGTTAAGAGAATAAAATAATTATAAAATACTACATTCTATGTAATCCAAATAGACAATACAACTTTTATTTAAAACATAAAAACTGAGAAAATAGACCACAAAATTAACAGCAATTATATGCTGGGTATGAGGATAATAGCAGTTTCTAGTTTTGTTCTGTTTTATCAATTTTACAATGAGCTTGTATTAATTTTATAAAAGACAAGTGTATTTAACAATATTATATAAGATATTTTTCATAGTTTTTTTCCTCTAGGTAATCAGACTTTATTTGGAGACATTGATGATGGGAAAATTATGATGATTCCTGGTTACAGTGTTTCCTTATTACTGAAAATACGGATAAGCTGAATGCTCTGGCACTCATCACAATGCCTAAAAAGCATAGAGAATTAGGCAACCATCACCATGGTCTATATATCATCACCTCAGAAAGAAACCTCATACCCATTAGCAGTCACCCCTCATTCTGTACTCCCAGCCCTAGGCAACCACTAATCTACTTTCTGTCTCTACAGAGTTGCTTTTTCTGGACCTTTTATATAAACTGAACCATAGAATATGTGATCTTCTGAGACTTACTTCTTTCAGTCGGCAAATGCTTTTAAGTTCATGCATGTTATAGCATGAATCAATACTTGATTCCTTTTTACCACCAGATAGCATCCTATTATATAGATATACCACATTTTGTTTAGCCACTCATCAGTTGATGGACATTTGGGTTGTTTTGACCCTTTGGCTATCATGAATCATACTACTCTGAACATTCTCCTACAGGTGTTTTTGTGGGCGTATGTTTTCATTTCTCTTGGGTAGATACCAGGAGTAGAAGTGCTCAGTCATATAGGACCTCTAGGTTTAACATTTTGAGGACCTGCCAAATTGTTTCTCAAAGTGGTTGCATTGTTTTGCATTCTCACGATCAGTGCAGAGGGTTCCAATTCCTCCACATCCTTGCCAACACTTTATATTGTCTGTCTTTACTGACATCCAAATGTATGTGAAGCAGTATCTCAGTGTGGTTTTGATTTGCATTTGCCTAATGACTATGTTGTGGAGAATCTTTTTGTATGCTTATTGGCCATTTATATATCTTCTTCGGAAAAATGTCTATTTGTTGAAAAGACTATTCTTTCACATAGGTGACTTTTTAATAGTAAATTTTATTAGGTACGTTCTCATTATGAAAACCAATATATATAAACTTGTGGAAAACTTTTAAAATACCACAAAGAATAAAGAAAAGAAAAAAATCCGTATTGCTACTACCTAAAGACAACTAGTTTTAACTGTTAAAATATGCAGTCTATGCATATATGTATTTGACTTGGGTGGTATTATGCTGCAAACCTCATTCTGTGTTTCCCTTTATCACTCAAGATTTTGTTTGATGTACACCGAGGCTGTTGCTTCTAACCAGTGCATAGTAATTCATATTACAAATGTGCATTTACCACATTCTAGGTATCCATTCCCCTAATGATAAAACCTAGATTTGCCTGCGACTTTGCAATTCATAAACACCACCACAGCAAGCCTCCCATTATATGCCACCTTAAGAGCAGAGGGGGTATATGTACCACTCCCAGATATCCACACCTAGACGTGGATTTCTCTTTGCTGAGTCAAAGAGAATTTACGTTCTTAATTCCACTAAGTACCTCCAAATGATTATTTCTAGAATGTCCTAATCAGTTTACACTTTCATCAAAACTGCAAGAGTTCCCATGTACCCTAACACTTAGCAGCATATGTCTTTATTTTTGTCATTCTGATGTAACACAGTTTTAAAATGTATCTGCCAGATTACTAATAAGTTTGAGCAACTCTTCATATACTTGTTAGCCATTCAGGCTCCTTTCTCTGTTCATTGCCTATTGGGACACTTTGCTCAATTTTCTGTCGACTATCATTATTTTCTCTGTGATTTGCTTAAGCAAATATCAAATGGTTTTCACTGTTTTGATCATAATTGACAGTAAAAATATATTTAACATTATAACAACATATATACATTATCTATAATATATATCATATTAGTACATATAAAGATTATATGTAAATATGTTAATTATAGTTTATGTTGATTATATTAATATATAATTATGTATTAAGTCTATGTAATTAAATGTGATTAATTATATGTTACTATGTATGTATATGTACTGATATATTATGTATATGTAATTATTATATTCCCCACCAATACACATTGTGGATAATGTATATTTTAATTTGCATTTTATTTACACAACTTAAACAAAAAGTTAATGAGTATATTCCTCTAATACTTACTATGATCTCTGATACTTTCTATTCTATTCTACTTTATCTTTTTAATGCTCATGTGCAATCACTACACTGCATTTATCACCCAATAATGGTTTACAAATGAGAGTCTAAAATCAATTCTCCTTGATGTAATCCCTAGTCAGTCTGTCATGTCTCTGTTAATTTTGCCAATGGGTGCATTGTTTATCAGAAATTTTTCATTTTGATGTAGTCAAAGTCATGCATTATTTGAGTCTGGGTTAGGAAGTTTCCCTCCACTTCTAGTTCATAGATATTTTCTTACATTTTCTTCAATTTGATTTGTAAGTTTAACTTTTGAGTTTAGGACTTTAGTCTGAGACCCCCTCCTTTTAATATAATTATATTACATTTATTATATTTTTAATATTTTTTTCTCCATAGAGTGAGCTAATTTGCCCAGTACCATCAATTAAACAATTTTTTTTTTTTTGCCATTCCTTTGTCATATATCAGATTTCCACATTACATGAATTTATTTTTGTTTCTTGGTCCATTTGTTGGTTTTTGCGCTAGTGCTCTATGGTTTGATCACTTTTTCATGTAATTTATATCAAAGACAAAAATCAGACAGATAAGGAGATTGGTATTTTTCAGTCAATGGGTGGAGCATCCAAAATCCAAAGATCAGAGCATCTCAGCAGGATGTTTTTGCCTTAGACTTTTTATAGGGGGGAGTAAACAAATTGCAGATGGGGTGATTTACAGTCGGGGTTGTTTTTCAAGCAGGAGAAGTCTCAGTCAGTTATGTGAACAGGAAATGTTTTTCTCTGTGGTTAGCGAGTTTCAGGGGACAGTTTTAATCTTAGCAAATCAATCATGAGACCAAGAATGGGGAGTTGGATCAGTGTCTGGCCTTGTCAAAAGGGGAGAGGTCTGTGTCTGGCCTTGTCAGTGCCCCCTCTTGTGCAAGACAGACATCATTTGTCTTAGAACACTCTTAGGGGTTAGAGTAATCTCTGTGGGGTCTTGGTCAAGGCTCGGTGAAACTGTCCACAGAGTCAGCAGTTCCTTGTTGGCACTCTCCTTGGAGCACTGGCTAAACCATCTGTTGAGCTCCGATGGTGGTCTGGAGCTGAGAAAGGGTTTTGGAGGCAAGACATTTGGTTGGGAAGATAATTACAAGACAGAGGAGAAAAGAGGTAGTTAGAGGCTGTATTAAGAAGCACAACCAAGACTTGAGGCCAGTGGGAACCCATCTAGTGGGGATTCAAGAAATTGGGGTGGAGAGGTCCTTTGATGGTGGGTCAGGACCATGGTTGTCGTGCAATGACTGTCTTGGTTAGCATCTCAAATGTTCTTGCTTACCATGTCAGGGAGGTTTAGGGGAACAAATGTGCAACAACCAGAAGCCTTGAATGTTTGTAGGTAGATGAGGAATAGAGAAGGAAGTAGTAAGGAGGGCAGAAATGAAAAGGAAAGGGAAGGCATGACTCAAGGAAGCAGGCGATAGACAATGAAAGAATGATGAGAAGGATATGAAGGAAGACTATGAAGGAGCCTAGGTGGGAGAATCCAAGGGACTTGTGTTCCAGCTTTGGGTGGAAGCAGACCCCACTGTGATGTCATCTATTTGTTCCAAAGTCAGTGAGAAAGCTGTCTGTCTCGTGTCATTATCAAAAGAGCCTCAGTTTAAGGTCTGTTGGGGTGAATTTCCCCCAACTTCGAAATAAGACTCACTTTTTTTTTTTTTTTAAGATTTTTAATTTATTTATTTGAAAGAGAGAGAGAGCACAAGTAGGGAGAAGGGCAGAGGGAGCGGAAGAAGCAGACCCCCCGCTGAGCAGGGTGTCTGACACGGGGCTTGATCCCAGGACCCCGGGATCATGACCTGAGCCGAAGGCAGATGCTTAACGACTGAGCCACCCAGGCGCCCCAAGACTTGTGTTTTTTAAATTGTGAAAAATGAACCCAAAGTTGTACACCTTATAGTTTACAGCAGTTAGTGGTTAGGAAGACAGTACAGTTGATCTTTGAACAACATGGGTTTGAACTGTGAAAATTCTCTTGTACACGGATTTTTTTTCGATAAATACAGTACAATATTGCAAATGTGTTTTCTCTTATGATTTTCTTAATTGTCTGATATCCCCTTTTTTTACAAGATTTACAAGTATCGTATCTATGGTTGTTGTGGAAGGAGTAGATTGTCCTGGTTTGTTTCTAATTGTTTGAGTTGTGAAGCAACAAAAACAAACTGAAGGAGAATTAGAACCAGGAATCAAAATCAAACCCTAATCAAAATTAAGCCCATATCAAAATTAAAACTACAATAATACACTACTACATAACTTTATTTAAATTAAGTTTGTTATTTTAATCAGGTATAGTTAACAGACAGTGTTATATTAGTTTCAGGTGTACAATATAGTGACTCAACAAAAATTCTATGCATGGCTCTTTAATCCTTATTATCTATTTCACCCATCCCCCCACTCCCCTCCCCTCTGGTAACCATCAGTTTGTTCTCTATAGTTAAGAGTCTATTTCTTGGGGCACCTGGGTGGTTCAGTCAGTTAAGCGTCTGCCTTCGGCTCAGGTCATGATCCCAGGGTCCTGGGATGGAGCCCCGCATCAGGATCCCTGCTCAGCAGGGAGTCTGCTTCTCCCTCTCCCTCTGTCCTTTCTCCCTCCCCGCCCCCCTGCTCATTCTCTCTCTCTCAAATAAATAAATCTTAAAAAGTCTATTTATTGATTTGTCTCTCTTTTTTTCCTTTGTTTGTTTAGTTTCTTAAATTCCACATATGAGTGAAATAATATGACATTTGTCTTTCTCTGACTGACTTATTTCACTCAGCATAATACCCTCTAGTTCCATCCATGTTGTTGCAAATGGCAAGATTTCATTTTTTATGGCTGAATAATATTCCATTGTATATAAACACCATATCCTCTTTATTCATTCATCTATTGATGGACACTTGAGCTGTTTCCATAATTTGGCTATTGTAAATAATGCTGCAGTAAACATAGGGGTACATATATCTTTTCAAATTAGTGTTTTTGTATTTTTAAGGTAAATACCCAGTAGCGAGATTACTGGATCGTAGGGTAGTTCTATTTTTAAATATTTGAAGAACCTTCATACTGTCTTCTGCAGTGGCTGCACCAGTTTGCATTCCCCCCCACAGTGGTGGTTGCACTAGTTTGCATTCCCCCCCCACACTGGTGGCTGCACCAGTTTGCATTCCCACCCACAGTGCACAAGGGTTCCCTCTTCTCCACATCCTCGCCAACATTTCTTGTTCCACTACCCAGCTAGTAGCATGGCTCAATTTAAAGATTGATCATACCAAATGTTGGATGTAAAATGGTACAGCCACTTTGGAAAACAGTCTTATCATTTCTTAAAAAGTTAAACATCTGCGCACCATACGCCTTAGTATTTTCCCAAGAGAAATGAAAGCACACATCCGTACAAATGTTCACAGCAACTTTACTTATAATAGCCCCAAGCTGGAAACAGCACAAATAACCATCAACAAGTCAATGGATAAACAAATTGGGCTGTAATCCCACAATGGAATACTACTCAGCAATAAGAAGGAATGAACTATAGGTATAATCAACAACCGGGATGAACCCCAAATCATGATGCTGAGCAAAGGAAACAAAAGAGAGTACACACCATACACAAACCAATCTATAGCGACAGAAAGCAGATCAGTGGTTGCCCAGGGGTGGGGTGGAGAAGTGGGAGGAGCACTGGGGACACTTTAGGGGGTGACAGATAGTTTCATTATCTCGATTGTGATAATGTTTTTTCCTGGCATACGCATTTGTCAAAAATTACCAAATTACACACTTCATATATGTGTCTTTTATTATAGTCCAATTACATCTCAATAAAGCTACTAAAAATAAAGAACAGAAATGTGAAAGACAATATAACTACAAATGCTGGCAAGATGAAAAGATGTACGAGTCTTTCCAGGCAACTGGATGGAAAAAACGAATTTAACGAGCTGGAGGAATGCATCCTTCTCTAACAAATTCTAAATTACCAAAATGGACCCAAGAAGAGATGGAAAGTTTGCATAAACCAAGTATCATAAAAGAGATTAAAAAAGGTATCAAGCAACTGCCACTGAAATAAAAGCAGAATCAGAGAGATTAAGAGCTGAGATTTACGTCACCTATAAGGAACAGATAATTCCAATGTTATTTGAATATTTACTCGCCATAGAAAAGAGTGGAAACTCCCCCAATTCTTTTTATAAAGTTTATGTACCTCTAATAATAAAAATGAGCAAAAATTCCAAATAAAATATTAGTAAATCGAATCCAGCCATGCAAGAAATGAACAATACAGTGTGATCAAGTCCTATAGTCCAGGATTGCAAGGAGAATTCAGTATGGAAGCTAATCAACATATTTCATTACAAGTTCTTCAGTAAATTTTTTTTATTATTATTATGTTATGTTAATCACCATACATTACATCATTAGTTTTTGATGTAGTGTTCCATGATTCATTGTTTGCGTTTAACACCCAGTGCTCCATGCAGAACGTGCCCTCTTTAATACCATCACCAGGCTAACCCATCTCCCCACCCCCTCCCCTCTAGAACCCTCAGTTTGTTTCTCAGAGTCCATCGTCTCTCATGGTTCGTCTCCCCCTCTGATTTCCCCCACTTCGTTCTTCCCCTCCTGCTATCTTTTTCTTTTTTTTTTTTTGTTAACATATAATGTATTATTTGTTTCAGAGGTACAGATCTGTGATTCAACAGTCTTACACAATTCACAGTGCTCACCATAGCACATACCCTCCCCAATGTCTATCACCCAGCCACCCCATCCTTCCCACCCCCCACCACTCCAGCAACCCTCAGTTTGTTTCCTGAGATTAAGAATTCCTCATATCAGTGAGGTCATATGATACATGTCTTTCTCTGATTGACTTATTTCGCTCAGCATGACACCCTCCAGTTCCATCCATGTCATTGCAAATGGCAAGATTTCATTCCTTTTGATGGCTACATAATATTCCATTGTATATATACATACCACATCTTCTTTATCCATTCATCTGTCGATGGACATCTTGGCTCTTTCCACAGTTTGGCTATTGTGGACATTGCTGCTATAAATGGGGTGTACGTACCCCTTCGGGTCCCTACATTTGTATACAAGTTCTTCAGTAAGTTAAAAGAGAAAAATAATCATATAATTTAATCCTTAAAAGGTATTTGATAAAATTTGGCAACTCTTCCTTTTAAAACGTAGGAGTAGTTATGAAAAAATCAATGGCAAATCATATCTTTAAGTGGCAAAACAGTACATCTCCATCAGTGAAAATCAGGAACATGAACAAACATTTGTAGAACAAGGGTACTCAAAGTCCCCTTCCATGGCACCCCTCCTAGAATGTAAGTGTTATGTGTCCAGGGACTTTGCTTTAGTCCCCCAGGTATTCTCAGACCTCCCTGACTGACTCTCAGCAAACACTCAGTGGACATTGGTCAGATGATCAAAATCATTAGGAAAAGATAAAGCAGGACTACTACTGTAATACTCCACATTGTCTTGGAAGTTATAACAGGAAGCCTAGGACAAGGAAGTGAGGGGCCTGGTATAACACTGGAAAAGCAAAGATAAAAACCATCTGTTTATTGCTGATATTACTTTATAACCAGGAAGGCCAAGAGATTTTGATAAGAAAAATGCATTAGAATCCATAAAATTCATGAAGTTCATAAGGTGGCTTATAAGTTAAATGTGCAAAATAACTGTTCTCTATTTTAGTAATCATTTCCTAGGAAAAGATGTGGGGGGATTTTTTTCCCATTCATAATAGCAACAAAATCTATTAAGTACTTGGAAGTAAATGTAACAAGATTAGAACCTATATGAGGGAAACATAAAAAAACCTTTTGGAGACCCATAAAATAAGATTTGAGCAAAAGGAAATACACATCATGTTCTTGACTGGGAAAAAAATATAAAAATATTAATCCTTTAACCCATCATAAGAATAGACAAATAGATCAGTAAAATGTATCATCGCTAATATAAATATAATAGCATTCATATTGTCAAAGGTATTATTTCAAACAGGTGGAAAATAATGGATTGTTTATTAAATGGTGCTGGCACAACTGGGCCAGCCCCCTGGATGAAAATAAAATTGAATGCCTATCTTAGCACCATCTCCAAAAATAAATTCTATATGGATTAAAGCATAAACATCTTTCAAGAAAATATAAAATACCATGTGTATAATCTGGGAGCAGGAAAGACAATAAAACTGGAGATCCAAGAGCTATAAAGGAAAGGTGAGCATTTTGACTACATAGAAATTAAAATCATGTTTTGGAAAAAAATACCATAATCAATGTCTATATGTAATAACAAAGTTAGAATCATTAGGGAGAGGCACCTCAGTGGCTCAGTCGGTTAAGTGTCTGCCTTCTGCTCAGGTCATGATCCCAGAGTCCTGGGATCGAGCCCCACATCGGGCTCCTTGCTCAGCAGGGAGTCTGCTTCTCCCTCTGCCCCTCACCTTGTACTCTCTCTCTCTCAAATAAATCAATAAATAAATCTTTAGAATCATCAGGGAAATATAAATCAAAACCACAATGAGATATCACCTCACACCTGTCAGAATGACTGAAATCAACAACACAAAATGGGGCACCTGGGTGGCTCAGTTGGTTAAGCACCAGACTCTTGATCTCAGCTCAGGTCTTGATCTCAGGGTCATGAGTTCAAGCCCTGCATTGGACTCCACTTTGGACGTGGAACCTACTTAAAAAGTTTTGTTTTGTTTTTTAAAAACCAACAACACAAGAAACAACAGGTATTGGCGAGGATGTGGAGAAAAAGCAAATGTTGGCAGGAATGTAAACTGGTGCAGCTACTCTGGAAAACAGTATTGAATTTCCTCAAAAAAGTTAAAAATAGAACTACGCTACAATCCAGCAATTGCACCACTAGGTATTTACTCCCAAAATACAAAAATACTAATTCAAAGGGATATATGTACGCCAATGTTTATAGCAGCATTATCCACAAGAGCCAAATTATGAAAACAGCCCAAGTGTCCTTCGACTGACGAATGGATAAAGAAGAAGTGGTTTATATATACAATGGAATATTGCTCAGCCATATAAAAGAATAAAACTTTGCCATTCATTCTTTGGATGGAGCTAAAAAGTATTGTGCTAAGTGAAGTAAGACAGTGAGAGAAAGACAAATACCATATGTGGAATTTAAGAAACAAAACAAATGAGCAAAGGGAGAATAAAAGAGAGAGAGGCAAATCAAGAAACTCGATGGTTCCCAGAGGGGGGGGGGGGGGGGGATGGGTGAAATAGGTGATGGGGATGAAGGAGCGCACTTGCCGTGATGAGCACTGGGTATTGTATAGAACCTGGGTATTGTATTGAATCATTATATCGTACACCTGCAACTAATATTACACTGTATGTTAACTAATGGGAATTAAATAAAAATTTAAAAAATAACAAATTTAGAAAATATTTTAAAAACACAGAACAAATTATTTATGATCTTGAATATACAAAGAACACTTACACTTCAACAAAAAGGGATTAGTCAGCCCAATGAAAAAGTAGATTGTTCGCAGACTCATAAATCCAAATGACAACACACATGAAAAACTGCTCAAATTTGATGATATTCAGGGAAGTGCAAATTAAGATAACAATGAAATGATCCTTTTACCAGCAGCCTGACAAAAAAATAAAGAAGACATATTGCATCTATTCCTCTTAGGGATATGTGATCAGAGTACTCTCAGATACTGCTGGTAGAAATGTTAGCATCAGACTTTCTAGAAAATAATCTGAGAAGAGCCAACAGTCCCTTTCCTGGGGACCTAGCCCATAGAAATAAAAGCCTGTATGTTCTGTGAACTTTATTGTAGCATCGTTTATGTTAGTAAAAATAAAACAAGTACAAAGTGAACGTTTATCAATAGGAAAATAGATACATCCCCCAAACCATGGAATATCATATAGCCTTTATAAAGGCTGACTTAGAAATATACTGATTGGCTTGGATGAATTTCCATGAGATATTAAGAAAAGCAAGATGGAGATAAGAGTGTTTAATTCTAGTTTTGTAAAATAATATATGTTTACAGGTATGTTTATTTTGTATGTGATGAAACATAAGGGAAAGACAGGATGACATCAATTAAGTCGTCCACATCAATTACCCTGGGCCATGGTGTGAAAGTGGGGAAGGATGTAGTAGGGAAGAAGAAGGAGAATGAGAGAGAAACAACCAAAAAGTTAAAGAAAAAGGACTGCATTTTTCAAAAAGTATATATTTTTGTAAAATTGTAAGTGGGTGTTTTTGCAATTTTACATGGAGTCGATTCTTGTTATTTGCAGATTCTATATTTCCCAGTTTGCCTACTTACTAAAATTTATTCGTAATTCCAAATCAACCAACAGAAACATACATTAAGACGAGGTTGTGATCAGTTGATGAAAATGTGACCAGAGGTTCACAGGAACCTATGCCTATATTTCTTTTAGAAGCAATGATTCAGGGGACGTCTGGGTGGCTTAGTCAGTTAAGTATCTGATTCTTGGCTCCTGCTCAGGTCATGATCTCAGGGTTGGGAGATCTAGCCCAGCATCAGGCTCTGTGCTGGGCATGGAGCCCGCTTAGGACTCTCTCCTTCTCTCTCTGCCCCACCCCCACTCCCTCTCTTCAAGAATGTGTCTAGCACACATAACGGGATCTGACTTGTGTCTAGTACCCATGTTTTAAAAGATGAGGTAAGGGAGAAAAGATCTTATGTTTTTCATGCTGAAATACTTGAGCGTTCTTAACAGCTATATTTACCTTGTTCACAGTCATCTTATTAAGTCTTCTGGTTAGTTCTGGGAATTTGCTGATTTCTTTGGATTGTATGTTCAATACAATGATGTCACCTTTTAGTCTCATCATTTCCAGCAGCTACTTCTTGTATTCTTTTCATGCCTTTATATATTATCAATACTTTTTAAACAACAGGGAAAAATGGTGAAAATGAGCTTCCTTGTAATTTTTCTGGGTTGAAGAAGAATAACTTTGGAGCACTGGTCACCAACTCAAATGCCTTTGGGGCCAGGCACGTCATTTTGCCCAATCAAGTGTCCTGGAAGCGCCCCCTTGTGGAATCTTCATGACAAAGCATCACAATTTTCAGTCTTGGCAATTAATACAGAATTTTTGAATCCAGTGTGTGAGCCAGATATAATGGAAGGGCTGCCAGTTTAGGGCCTCTACTCTAGAATCCTGCCACCGAGTATAATGTTGACTTTTTTTTAAACTTAATTATTTTTTTCATTAGCTTACCAGGTGAGCATTAATAGTTGTCCTGGTTTCCACAGCAACTGCGGGTATATTGTATTCACCATTTATTCAAGTGTTAGTTGCAAATTTAAATGTGCTTAAAATAAAAATGAGAAATTATATGGATGATACCACCAGCTACACAGTGGAAATAACAGCTTCTGGTAAACTCTACCATTAGAAACACGTCTGCCTGGTTCACAACTCAGTACTAGAAAGAAAAAGATTGTTAATCATTTTAGAAAGAAAAAAATGTCCTTTGTAAAGATTTTGGATTATTTTGATTCAATTTTTAGTTTCAGTTAAATTTTCTAATATTCTCAGCAAAAGAAAAACAAATTAGATAGATAAACAAAAGAATTAAGGAACTTCAAAAGTGATTTAAAAAAAAAAAATCACACAACCTAGAGGAATTTTCATCCTTTTGAAGTCGGCTGAATTTCTGGAACTTAATTTTCGTGCAGATATACAGGGAAAAAAATTGTTTTTGAACTGCTCTGCTGGCTCATCTGCATAAAGTTATCTGGCTTAGCTGCAAGGTACTTACTGATTCTTATAAGAATAGTAAAAAACTTAAGGGCTTACGGGGCCAGACATCAATAAGGAAGCAGGACAAGTGAACCCTGACAGGTGTGTGCACCCTCTCTAATTAAGCTAGTTTCCACCAGTGTCACCTACCTGTTGTTGTCCCATGGTAATGTGAGCAATGTGGCCAGATTTCCCAATCCCTCAAGAGAAGTCAGAAGTCCAGACTTTTTATGTAAAATTTCCAAATTTTTAAACTATGCAGGCAAATGTAATAGGTCAGTGAACTGGATTTGACCCTCGGATTAGTTTGCAACCCCTAATCAAAGGATTAAAATGTTCTCCTGGTAAAGGACTTAAGAGGTTAAGCATGCAGAAATCAGAAGCATGTTGATTTTTAGAATTTCACCTGCCATTAGTGACCCAATGGTAGTGGACCCTAATCTCTGTTTTTTATCCAAGCATTCGCCAAGCATTCTTACTATAGTTTATCAAAAAGAGCCAACACTCTTTTAATGTTCATTCTATTATTTAATGTTTTAAAACTCAAGAAGTCAATTCCATTATGAATTTTCAAAAGGCCCACTCCCAAATTCAAAAATATAATGTTGAACGTCTGGGTCAGGAGTTGGTGGAGGGTATAGAGGGTTGACCACTCTAATGAGAAACATCTTCACCTGGCTCAGAGAGGAATGCAACAGAAAACAGTATACAGAGCCACATAGTGCCAACGCACTTAGGATGGAAATCCTTTTGAAGTGGGTATAAAATTGAAATTTCAGTATAAATACATTTTGACTAACTGCTTACATAAAAAGTTCTGAGGATGGCCACAGAATTCAAGTTGCTCTGGCAATCTACGTTACACAGGAGGGTCATCAACCTGTTCTAAATGGGTATCAGATTCTGGAACAATCATTGCTAGCATTTCAGAGATAACATGCTCGATTCCCATGCAGCTTTATTTGTTTTTGTATGGAAAACATAGTGCACATGGAATCGCTCTCTCTTTTTCGGTAACTGGATTGATAGGAGGATATATCAATCAGGGTTTTAGGAGATACTTAGGGAAGGTGGAAGAATGAGAAAAGTATAAAGAATAAGACACTTTGCAGTATGACCTAGAGCAGCCCTGATCATGTGATGGAAATTATCTTGTGAATATTTTAAGCATGTGTTTCACTAGTTGCCAGTCTCTGTTAAAAAGACAGAAGAGGGGCGCCTGGGTGACTCAGTCAGTTAAGCATCTGCCTTCAGCTCAGGTCGTGATCCCAGAGTCCTGGGATCCAGTCCCTCATGGAGCTCCCTGCTTCGTGGAGAGCCTGCTTCTCCCTCTACTATGCCCCTCCCCCCCTGCTCGCTCGCTCTCTCTCTCTTTCTCTCAAAGAAATAAATAAAATCTTTAAAAATTGAAGACAGAATATAGTGCTCGCTTTGGCAGCACATATATTTAAATTGGAACGATACAGAGTAGATTAGCATGGCCCCCGCAGAAGGATGACTCGTAAATTCGTGAAGCATTCTGTGTTCAACTGTGCCATTTTATTTTATTCCTTTTTCCCCTTTTTTACAGAGGAATAAAGGTCTAGAAATTTTTTTAAAAAGACAGCAGATAAAGGATATCCAAGTACTATGCCATGCTTGTAATCCTATGATTATCTTTTTTTTTTCAATTTTATCCTGTATTCTTCAGGACTATTTGAGAGGTTTTAGCTTTTAAATTATCTAGTACAAGTAGAATCCCAATATTAAACACCTAATTGGTAGTGAAACTGTCATATCAGGTCCATGTTGTTAAAAAAGTACATCGGGGTGCCTGGGTGGCTGAGAGTCCGACTGTTGATTTCAGCTCAGGTCCTGATCTCAGGGTTGTGAGATTGAGCCCCGCATTGGGCTCTGCTCTGGGCATGGGGCGGGTTTAAGATTCTCCCTCCCTCTCCCTGTGCCCCTACCGCCCCCAAAAAATAAGTAAATAAAAATAGATTTAAAAAGTAAATCTGTTGCTAAACCGTATGGTAGGGTGATAAACTTTTTTTAATCTTTAAAGATTTTACATTCCCTCTATACATCCTGTTAACAAGCAATAATAAACCATGGTTTATTTTATTTTTTAAAAATATTTTATTTATTTATTTGAGAGAGAGCGAGAGAGCACATGAGCAGAGGAAGAAGCAGGCTCCCTGCTGAGCAGGGAGCCCAATGGGGGACTCAATCCCAGGACCCTGAGATCATGACTTGAGCCAAAGGCAGACGCTTAACCAACTGAGCCACCCAGGCGCCTGTAAACCATGGTTTTAAAAAAAGTAACAGGGGCACCTGGGTGGTGCAGTCAGTTAAAAGCCCCACTGTTGGTTTCAGCTCAGGTCATGATCTCAGGGTCGTGAGATCAACCCTGTGTCGGGCTCCTTGCTCATCGGGGAGTCTGCTTGAGACTCTCTCCCTCTCCTTCCACCCTTCCTCCCTCCCAGCCCATGCTCTCTCTCTCCTTCTCTCTCACTCTCTCCCAAAATAAATTAAATCTTTTTAAAAAATTAATAAAATTTAGTATTTAAAAAATGTTTAAATTAAACTAAATAAGAAAATTTTCAAATATGCATACAGTTGCTGAACATAAATTCCTATCATTCATAGACACACTACTAAAAGGATGACAACTTCTGAACACATTTGTTCTGAATATTTTTACTGGGTTTCTCATTTAGGTAGGTCAGCGAATTGGTGTTTGCATAATGTGCCTGTAGAACTGACACTGCTGAAAGACATGTAGACATTTTAACAGATCATATTTATAAAATGGTGTTTAGAGAGACAGAATTCTGTGTAATCTTAGCAGTTGATGTTAGCATTCAAATTCCAGTTAATCAGTATTCTATTTGATCTTACAGTCTGCTAATGTTTAGCACTTAACATCCTTTTTCCTAAAAAAAGAATGACTTCACCTTTTTTGTTATAAACCATCCAAAAGATATCCTCACAGTAAAAATGTATATATTGAACTTTCTCCTCTTTAGTTGGCATTGAATGTAGTTCAGTTATGACTTTTTCCCAGGGTTCAACATCACTTGCCCTGGTTATGTGATGGTATCGCCTGAATGCTTTGTATCAACAATTGTCTAGAACTTGAAAAGTATCTGTAGTTACACGAACACTTTACATTTCATTTTCAGATATTCTATTCTTTTAAATGATTGGGATAGTGGAGTATACCAAGACTCTAATGGTTTCAATATGATGAAAACACTGCTAATAAGAATTTAAGTAAATTTGGGGCGCCTGGGTGGCTCAGTCGTTAAGCGTCTGCCTTCGGCTCAGGTCATGATCCCAGGGTCCTGGGATCGAGCCCCGCGTCGGGCTCCCCGCTCGGCGGGAAGCCTGCTTCTCCCTCTCCCACTCTCCCTGCTTGTGTTCCCTCTCTCGCTGTGTCTCTGTCAAATAAATAAAATCTTAAAAAAAAAAAGAATTTAAGTAAATTAGATTCAAATAAACAGTGTGTATTAGTGATGTAAATACCAGGCCATTCTAATCTAGTTCCTTTTCTCTGAGATGTTTAAAACACTTTATGACTATTTTATATATTATATATTATCTATATTATTATTAGAGAGAGACAATGAATGTGTGTGTATATATATGTATATATATGTGTGTGTGTGTATATATATGTACATATAAAGAGAGAAATAGAGAAAGAGAGACTTTTTAAGACTTTCAGTTTAGCCAGGCAGAAATAATGATCAAACAATATTCAAATGAATTTTCTATGTCTATTATCCATCTTAACAAGATGTTATCACAAGAAGAGCTATACCTAATTTTATTTTACATCATATCACCGGTAGTGGGCTCCATGGTGTTCCTTAAAAAGATATATCCATGGCCTAATCCCTGGAACCTGTGAATTTTACCTTGCAGATGTAATTAAGTTAAGGATTCTGAGATGGGGAGATGATCCTGGATTCTCTGAATGAGACTTAAAGGCCATTGCAAGTGTCTTTATAAGAAGAAGCAGAGGGAGATCTGATACACAAAGAAGAGAAGAGTAGGAAGCAATGTGCCCGTCTCGGCAGAGATCGGGGCGGTGCGGCCACTAGAAGCTAGAAAAGGCAAGAAACAGATTCTCTCTCCTAGAGCCTCTGGAAGGAGCACCACTCTGCTGACACTTTGATTTTGGACTCTGCCTCCAGAACTGTAAGAGATGGATTTCTGTTCTAAGCTGGTTCGTAGTGATCCGTTATGGTGACTCTAAGAAACTGATACATTACCCTTGTTACACTACTTTCAGATGTGTTTCTAGGATGTCAACTGCTTTAACACTTTCTGCTCTTCCTTATGTTTGTTTTAATAACAGAAGCTTAAAGGAGTACCTAAGAAAGGACTATTATGTTCTGGATTCAAAGATGATTGAATCTGTGACAACAAATTGTAATATTTCCAGATCTTATCAAATGAGATTTCAATGGTGCATTGTTTCTCCAGATCACATTGTTTAACTATGTAGAACTTGGTAGCTACTAAGAATTTTGTATCTATTAATTTAAAAAAAGATACCATATGTTATCCTATCACAGAAAGCTAAATTTATACAGTGAAAACAACTAAAATTGGTGAGTAACATTTTAAAAATTCTTTTTTTTTTTTTTTTTTTTTAAAGATTTTTTATTTATTTATTTGAGAGAGAGAGAATGAGAGAGAGCAAGCACATGAGAGGGGGGAGGGTCAGAGGGAGAAGCAGACTCCCCGCCGAGCAGGGAGCCCGATGCGGGACTCGATCCAGGGACTCCAGGATCATGACCTGAGCCGAAGGCAGTCGCTTAACCAACTGAGCCACCCAGGCGCCCAACATTTTAAAAATTCTTAATAGCATAACGGTAAGAAATTATATGGCCCAAAGTGAAGAGAAACCAATTCGTCAGGAGAGAAGGACAGAATCAAAGCCCAGGACATTAGGAGGAAGTCTCACTGGACAGGATGGACTGGAAGTAGAACATCCCTCACAGAAATAATTCTGTTTTCAAGTCACCTGGTTTGACAAGGGTATCTCAAGCCTTAAACTTGCTTTAAGGTGATTCTTAATTGGTAGTAACTGTGGAATCTGACAGAGCAAATGCAACTCTTCTTTGAGGTAAAGTACCTCCATTCTTAACCTCAAGTTCTATCTCCAAATAATTTTTTAAAATATTTGATTTATTTATTTGAGAGAGAGAGAGCAGGAGGGAGAGGGAGAAAGAATCTGAAGCAGACTCCATGCTAAGCATAGAGCCTGATGTAGGGCTTGATCTTAGGACCCTGAGATCATGACCTGAGCTGAAACCAAGAGTCAGACGCTCAACCAACCAAGCCACCCAGGCAGCCCTACAAATAATTTTCAATTACAGTGCCCAAACTATAGGCAAAGCATATCAGGAAACCCCCCAAAATCAGAATCCCTGAGCAAGAGAAAGCAGAAAAACAAACAGAAACAGATCCACAAGGCCTTCAGGCATTGAAGTCAGCAGGCACGGGCTGTAAACAGCTGTGCTAGCGAAGTTTAAGAAACAAGTTTGGAGATATCTCCAGGAAAAGAGTTAGTTAACTGGGTCACAGGTTATTATAACTAAGCAATCCAGTGAAAAAGCAAAGAATGTCAGACTAGATTAGAGAGACAAAATGATGGAAAATACAGAAGATAAGGTAGATTTAGAAGAGACAGTAGGAGACCATCCAATGGAGTCCCCCAAGGAGAGTTGATAAGAGGGTGAGGGCAGTGCTTAAAGAATGATGGCTGAGAATGTCATACAGATGATAAAAACCAGCATCTTAGCCAGCTGTATGGGGTGGTTACACTGCTGGTTGGCTTCATACTCACATTTTTATTTACTAAAATTTTTATTTTGAGGTAATTATAGATTTACATGCAGTTGTAAGAAATAATATAGAGGGATCCCTTGTAACTTTGAACCCACTTTCCTCCAAGGAAATAACTTGCAAGCAATCCATAGCACAATATTACCAGCAGGATACTAACATGGATACAGTCAAGATCACAACATTTCCATCACCACAGGGATCCCTGCTGTTGCTCTTTTATAACCACACCCACTTCCCTCCAGCTCCACCCACCCACCTCCTTAACCCCTGGCAATCACTGATCTGTTCTCCATTTCAATCATTTTATCATTTCTAGAACGTTCTATAAATGTTCTAGCATATGCAACCTTTTGGGATTGGCTTTTTCCACTCAGCATAGATCTCTATTCACACGGGTTGTTGCGTTGCCTTTTATCGGTGAACGCTGTTCCATGGTATGGATGGACCATAGTTGGGTTAACCATTCACCCATAAAAGAATATCAGGGTTGTTTCCAGTTTGGGGCTATTACGAAGAAATTGCTATAAATACTGTGTACAGTTTTTTTTTTTTTAATTTTTTATTGTTATGTTAATCACCATACATTACATCATTCGTTTTTGATGTAGTGTTCCATGATTCATTGTTTGTGCATAACACCCAGTGCTCCATGCAGAACGTGCCCTCCTTAATACCCATCACCAGGCTAACCCATCCTCCCACCCCCCTCCCCTCTAGAACCCTCAGTTTGTTTTTCAGAGTCCATCGTCTCTCATGGTTCGTCTCCCCCTCCGATTTCCCCCCCTTCATTCTTCCCCTCCTGCTACCTTCTTCTTTTTTTTTTTTTCCTTAATATATATTGCATTATTTGTTTCAGAGGTACAGATCTGAGATCCAACAGTCTTGCACAATTCTCAGCGCTTACCAGAGCACATGTGTACAGGTTTTTATGTGAATGTAAGTTCTCAGTTCTCTACAAATGTCCAGGAGTGCAATTGCTGGGTCATAATTAGTTTTTGTTTTTTAAGAAAATAACAAGCTGCTTTCCAGAAGTAATATATGAATGGTCTGATTTCTCTGCATCCTTACCAACATTTGGTGTTGTCACTACTTTTTCGTCTTAGCCATTAAGTGTATAGAGACATCTCATTGTAGATTTAATGTGCATTTCCTTAATGGCTAATGATGGTGAATATCTCCTATGTATTTCCCATCTGTACATCCTCTTTGGTGAAATGCCTGCTCATGTCTTTGGTCATTTTCTAATTGGACTGTGTGGTTTTGGGGGTTTTTTGTTTTGTTTTACTGTTTTGAGTGTTCTTGATATATCTTAGAAAAAATATTTTGTCCGATACTGTGGTTTGCAAATAAATTCTCCCAGTCTGTACTTTCTTTCTTCATCCAGGATCTGTCACAGAGAAAGTTTCTAATTTTGATGAAGTCCTACTTATTGATTTTTTTTTTCCTTTTACAGATTGTGTTTTTGGTGTAGAGTCCAAGAATTTTTTTCCTTCTCCTAGTTCCCAAGGAATTTCTCTTATGTTTTTTGCTATAAGTTTTATAGCTTTACATTTTACATTTAAGGACAAGATCCATTTTTAGTTAATTTTTTGTAAGGTGTGAAAATTAGATCAAAGTTCTTTTTTTGTTTTTTTGCCTATGGATGTCCTAATGCTCCAGCACCATTTGTTGAAAAGGCTATCTTGCCTCCATTGAATTATTTTTGCACTTAAGAAAAAATCAGTTGGACATGTTTGTGTGGGTCCATTTTCTGCACCTATATTCTGATTAATCTGTCTATCCCTTCACCACACAATCTTGATTACTGTGGCTATATGTAGTAGGCTGAATGGTGGCCCCCAAAAAGATATGATCACAACCTAATCCCCAGAACCCACGAATATCCTCTTAGATGGCAAAAAAGTAATAGTACTTTAAATGACAAAAGATGTGATTAAGTTAAGGATCTTGACGGGAAGTTTCCAGTGAAACCATGTGGGTCTGAAGATTTCTTTTGGGGGTGATTTTTAATTACATATGCATAGGGTTAACAATCACAGAGCTATTCAAATGATCTACTTCATACTGGGTAAGTTGTGGTAGCTTGTGTTTTTCTTATTTATTTATTTATTTATTTTGTAGTTTGTGTTTTTCAAGGAATTGGTCTATTTCATCTATGTTGTCAGATTTATGTATATAGAGTTATTCATAGTATTCCCTTATTACCCTTTTGATGCCCACAGGATCTGTAAAGATACCCCATTTCATTCCTGATACTGATCATTTATGTCTTTTTTTCCCCTTTGTCAGTCTTTTCAGAGGTTTGTCAACTTTATTGATCTTTTCAAAGAATCAGCTCTTTTTTTCATTGATTTTTCTCTATAATTTTTGTTTTCAATTTCATTGATTTCTGCTCTAATCTCTTTCCTTCCTCTTTCCTGCATGCTGTGGATTTATTTTGTTCTTCTTTTACTAGGTCTTGAGGTGAGAGGTTAGATGATTGATCTGAGAATTTTCCACTTTTCTAACCTATGCGTAACTATAAATTTCCCCTCCACTCTGCCTTAGCTGTGTCCCACAAATTGTAACATGCTATTAAAATTTGTATTTTAATTTTCATTCAGCTCATTTTTATTGTTACTAAAATAATGTATTTTTATTGTCCTTCAGTTCAATTTCTTAAATTTCCCTTGAGACTTCCTCTTTAATACATGGGTTATTTATAAATGTGTTGCCTAGTCTCCTTTTGCAGGAGACATACTTATTCTCTTTTTGCTATCAATTTCTAGCTTGAGTCCATTGTGATTGCAGAACACATTCTATGGTTTATATTCTTTTAAATTTATTGAGATTTGTTTTAGGGCCTAGGATATGGCCTATGTAGGTATATCTTGTGGGCACTTGAAAAGAAAGTTTATTGTGCTTTGTTGGGTGAAATTCTATAAATGTCAATTAGATCCTGTGGGTTGATGGTGTTGTTGAGTCCTTCTACAGCCTTGCTGATTTCCTATCCAGTTGTTCTATCAATTTTGAGAGAGGTGTTGAAATTTCCAGCTGTAATCAGGGTGTTGTTTATTTCTCCTCTCAGTTCTAGCCGCACATTCTGAAGCTCTGTTGTTTGGATCATACACATTTAGGATTCCTATGTCTTCTTGATGGATTGACCCTTTTATTATGATATCAAGTCACTGTCTGTCTCTGGAAATTTTCTTTGTTCTGAGTTGTCTCCCTGATCTGTAGCCACTGCAGCTTTCTTTTGATTGTTTGCACAATAAATGTTTTTTTCTCTCCTTTTACTCTTGAGCTGCCTACATTGTTATATTTAAAGGGAGATTTTTGGGCGCCTGGGTGGCTCAGTCGGTTAAGCATCCACCTTCGGCTCAGGTCATGATCCCAGGGTCCTGGGATTGAGTCCCAAATCGGACTCTCTGCTCAGTGGGGAGTCTGCTTCTCCCTTTCTCCCACCCCTCCACTTGTGCTCTCTCTCAAAAATAAATAAATTCTTAAAAAAAATAAAGGGAGATTCTTATAAATACATATGGTGGGGCTGTGGTGGGGCTGTTTTTAACCCACTCTGCCAAATCTCTGTTTTTTAATTGGTGTATTTAGACCATTTATATTTTATAATTATTCATGTGCTGGGGCCTAAGTCAGCCATTTCATTTTTTGTGCCCAGTTCTCTGTTCTCTTTCTTTTTCCTGCTATTCTGTGGGGTTTCTTCAGTATTCTTTAGAATTCTATTTTGATCTATCTGTAGTGTTTTAAGTGTGTCTGTTTGTATAGCTTTTTAGTGGCAGCCCTGTGTGTGTGTTTGCTGTCTTTGAAATTGTTCCCCCCCTATCGTTAAGGCGGTGTTTCTCTCTCCCTGCTTTCAAGACTTTGTGGTTTTCAGAAGCTTGACTATCATGTAAATGGTGTGATTTCTTTAGGTTTACCCTGCTTGGAGTAGACTCGGCTTCCTGAATCTGTAGGTTTACGTAATTTTGCAATACTGGGGGAGTTTTCAGTCACTGTTTCCTTGAAGTACTTTTTCAGGCCCTGTCTTCTTTTTACCCTCCTTTTGGGTCTCCAATAACAGGAATGTTAGATCTTTGTGATAGAGACTGGATTCACCATCTAGACCTAATGGCCTCCCCACAGCCATGCATCACGTGCTTCTCCCTTCTGTCCCCAGGGCTTCTCCAGTGCTGGAGCGTGGGGTGCCGTGAGAAACTGCTCCCTGTCCAACTGTGCAGAACCCAGAAGAGCTGGGGAGGTAAGGCTGCTGGGGTGAACTTTTGACTGAGGGACCCGGGAGCCAGGGATAAATGTCTCCCCCTTCTCCCCTGCAGGTTAATGGTTCTGTGGAACCAAAGACACATTCAGCCCCCGCGGTGGCGCTGTTGGGGACCACCTCCCTGTATCCTTCTCTGCCTGTACCCCTCTTCCTTGCTTTTCTCCAGGGGCTCACACTCCCCAGCAAAATACTTCTTTTTAGGTCTTTGTCTCGGGCTCTGCTTCCTGGGATACGTCTCAGCTTCAGCTGTGCCTCAGTGCTCTCCTTTCCCACACTAATCTTTCAAGCCCACGTTCTCGGTTTGAATCAGTCCTGCGGAGAGCCTGAGAAAGGAACACTGACCTTTAACTGCCTCTCAGAGAAAACACAGTGTTCCCATCATCACTGATAGAAAGAAGGTCCTGCCCCCACTTTTTATCATCATCTCGCCCCCCTTCATTTTTTTTCTCCTTTGATCCAACTTCAGATAGAAATAATAAGTAAAAGTTCAGTTTAATGAAACAAAAATGTCAAGGCCACCTATGTAAAAAAAAAAAAAAAAAAGGCAAAACTACAGAATTTCAGTATTACAAAATATCCATACAGTTTCTGTAAGGTTGATTTAACAAGATCTGATCTATAGTTCCCAAATTAAATTTTGGAACCAGAGAGATCTAGACTGTGCTCAGAAATCCATTCATCCAGTCATTGTATTTAGTTCGGAGTTCTATGAGAGGTCAGGAATGTATCAGAAGAAAGTTTTTTAAAATACAAAACTATTCAGATCCTATCTATTCCACCCTTGGAAAATGTACTAGGCATCTCTTTGAGGTTAGAACAAATTACCCAAGCAAACATATGTACTAGTTACTATTGCTATGTAACAAATGACCTCAACAGCTGGTGGTTTTAAAGTACCATTTTATCTTGCTCTCACTTTTATAGGTCAGGAATTGGGGAAGGGTTTGGCTGGACAGTTCTCATTTGAAGGTTGTCCTGCGGTTGCCCTCAGAGGGTCGTGCTGCCGTCCTCCACGAGCTCCGCCGGGCCGTGCTTGTCTAAAATGAAGCATCCACCAGGCTCTGAGCAGTGGATACTGCCTATCACCTGTGAGCTCAGTCAAGACTGTCTACCAGGGCAGCTACATGTGGCCTAGCAGGGGACTTGAACTTCTTAGCTGGTGGCACAGAAAGCATTCCAAGAAAACCAGGGAGAGGTGCCTGGGTGGCTCAGTTAAGCGTTCAACTCTTGGTTTTGGCTCAGGTCGTGATCTCAGGGTCATGAGATCAAGCCCCACATCAGGCTCTGTGCTCAGCACAGAGTCTGCTGAGATCCTCTCTCCCTCTGTCCCTCCCGCTCGTGCTCTCTCTTTCAAATAAATAAATAAATCTAACAAACAAAACAAACAAAAAAACAGGCAGATGTTGTCTAGCTTCCAACGTTACAGTGTCACTTCTGCTTCATTTTATTGATTATAAACATGTCATCAAGGCCAGCCCAGATTTATTTTATTTTTTAATTTTCTTATGTTATGTTAATCACCATACATTACATCATTAGTTTTTGATGTAGTGATCCATGATTCATTGTTTGCGTATAACACCCAGTGCTCCATTCAATCCGTGCCCTCTTTAATACCCATCACCAGGCTAACCCGTCCCCCACCCCCCTCCCCTCTAGAACCCTCAGTTTGTTTCTCAGAGTCCATAGTCTCTCATGGTTTGTCTCCCCCTC